>NW_015175361.1:87093-196986 GCF_001447785.1 Gekko japonicus | reverse complement strand
CTCCCCCCACGCTTCAAACTTAGGCGCTTCGAATTACTACCAATGCTCCATTTGCTTATTTTTCACCTGAGCTTTGCTTAACTCACAGTTTGTAGCCTTGGGAGTCTTTTGGAAGTCTTTTTAATGAGTTGGTTGTGATCGCTTGCTCCGGCAGTTGTCTCTAGGTGCCATGCTGGCTCCGCGGTGATGGTACCTATCGGGGTAGAAGGTGAGCCTCAATTCCTCGAGCATCCCCTTGGAAGAGGCTCTCCTCAGCTCCCCAGGCTGGGGGTCTCCTATAGAGACCCCAGGGGGGTCCGGGATGAACTCAAACCCCTCCCATCAGCCGGGTCTCGGCGCGTCTCCATCCAAGCGAGACGAGATGCGTCTGAGCGGCGAAATGCTTAGACCAGATCCTCTCAGTGGCTTTCAATACCTTCAATTATGGTATCCTTCTGGATTGCCTTTTGGGACTGGGAGGTACTGTTCTGCAGTGGTTCCGGTCCTACCTCAAGGGTAGGTTTCAGAAGGTGGTATTGGGGGTGCCCTTTTGCCTATGACATACAGGGTTCCATCTTGTCCTCCATGCTTCTCAACATCTATGTAAAGCTGCTGTGAGAGGTCATCCAGAGATCTGGGTTGAGTTGCCACCAATATGCAGATGACACTCAGCTCTGTCTTGCAGTACCAGCAGATCCCAGGGAGGCGGTGGAAACTGTAAACAGGTACTTGGAAGCATAATTCTCTTCCATTTTCCTCTTTCCTCACAACAACACTGTAAGGTAGGTTAGGCTGAGAATGTGTGACTGGCCCAAAGTAGCCCAGGAAGATTCCAGGGCAGAGTGGGAATTTGAACCTAGGTCTCCCAGATCCTAGTCTGAAGCTCTAACTGCTACATCACACTGGCATTTATGGGATGGCTACTGTTGAACAATAGTGAGCGACTGAGCCTGGGTGAGTCATTGAATGAGTCATGAAACTCTTGGGGTATCATGTTGCCTGGTGTTTGCTGGCAGGCTTGACCTCGATGAGTCCTCCCTCAAAGGCCAAAACAGCCCTGGAAAGAGCCCTGGCTCCTACCCCTCCCTTTTACTGACAGAAAGCAAGGCTTCAACTGGTAACGTTGTTGTGGTTGCCTAGCAACGGCCACAAAGGGCATCTATTTCGTAAAGTTACAGGCACTGTTTCTATTATTTGGGGGGATTTAACTCCCCGGTATTTCTTTCTTTCGTTTTTTTAAGATTTCAGATTTGTCCGCAGACCTGGGGCTTTTATCAGGCTTGTAGAAAGATCTGTCTTGTCTGTTCACAGTGCCGGTCTCTGGATATCTGTATTGACAGATATGACCACACTGAGAATTAGCTATATTTATCCCTAGATGGTGCAATCATATATTCTGCATTTTGTAGTGCTGGTACTACTTTCCCAGCACAAGAAAGAATTTCAGGAGATAGAATGTCTGTTAGCTAGAGAACTTGCAGCAAGTCATGTATCTTTGAATGCCTATAGGGAAATGGAGTTCTGTAGCCAATATGGTTCTGCTGGACTCTATCCTGGTTGTCTCCAGGCTGACTTCAGATAAATCAACACTTGCAGCATCAAGGGATGACTCATATGTCATCCTTTCAGAGATAAAATACCATAGACACAGCAATCATATCACCTCATTTCTCAAACACAATTCTTTCCATGTATTCTGAAATGTCAGGCCAGTTTTCATATGCAACTATGCTGCTCATTTAAAATACAAAAAAACCTGAAGGTTGAAAAATGAGTCTAACTCCTATGGTTGATGGTTATAGCGTCACTTGACATATAGCTTCTTGCCCTTCATTTTTACCCTTGCATAAGCCCCAGCAGGGCTTGGAACCCAGGGGTGAGAGACTGCCCCTGGGCAAATGGCACCCCTACTCCTAGAGCCAAGGAAAATTTGTCCAGGCCTGTTAGTGCACTGGCATAGATATGTTCATGGTAGGGTTGCCAAATCCACTTACCCCTTGGAGCGGGAGAGCCTCGTCGCTGTCCGGGAGAGCCTTTTGGGTGTTGAGAGTTTTCCCCTCAAATGGCTGTGCCCTGCCCCCAGCGTGCCCGGCGTCATGACGTCACTTCCCTGTGATGTGCATGCGGCTTGCCGGAAGCCAGCACAAAGTCCCCCGCCGGCAGAGGTAAGTCGATTTGGCAACCCTAGTTCTTGGTGACAAATGTAGATAGTTTTATTTTTCATGGTGCTATTATTTTTCATTGGGCTATATAAATCATTAATATTTCCCTAATACCATTTGGGGTGGGTACTGTGTATTTCCTCTTATACAGAGTTTTACGTTCCCAAAAAGGGTAAGGGAAAAAGTATAGGATGGTTGTTCTCATACTGGTTTCTATATAGGGTTGACAGTTCTGGATAGGGAGGAAATTCTTGGAGATTTGGGGAGAAGAGCCTGGGGAGGACATGGTTTGGGGAGGGGCGTCATCAGGGTGTGATGTCATAGAGTCCACCTTCCAAAGTAGCCTTTTTCTCTAGGGGGACTTACCTCTGCAGCCTGGAGAAAATTTGTAATTCCGGGAGATGTCCAGGCGCCACCTGGAGGCTGGCAACCCTTCTTCTGTTGCTAATATTCCAAAATAAATCGACTATAATGTAGTCTTGCTGGACCAATTCTTTAAAATCCAGAGACCTTTACTTAGAAAATGATAATGCTGATACCAATACAATCATACAGCCTCGACAACCTTAGTCTCTCTAGAAAGATAGTATAATGGATAAAGCCAGAAATATATGGGAGCGGTTGCTGCTGGTCTTGACTTTAAAAGGTCATGGAGAATACCTCCGCAGGCCAAAATCAAGGCTGGCCTGGTCTCATGACAAGTCGGGAGTGTGGAGACGCCAAACAGAACTGACTTGGAAAGAGGAAATAACAAAGAAGTAACAGGATAATATCACCTCTAGTTCATTATAATTAGTATAATCAGAATAATTTATATAGATATGGGTTGGGGCCCAGATGTGAGAACTGTTGAGAATGGCAAGAATGTTCAACTAAATACAGATGTAAAGATATCGTTCAAAGGTGGAAATATTGGTTAGGTCCAACAGGTGGTCATATGTCTGAGAAACCTATAATTATTAATTCAGTCAGGTAGCCATGCTGGTCTGAAGCAACAGAACAAAATTCGAGTCCGGTGGCACCCCTAAGACCAACCAAGTTTTATTCAAGGTATAACCTTTCGTGTGCATGCACACTTCTTCAGATACATTAAAATGGAAGTTACCAGTCCATACATAAAGGCAGAGGGTGATTATATAATTATTTATGATATTCTTGGTTACGAATAAAGATAGCAAGTATGTGATAACACAGCATTCATAAGTTTTTAGAAGACACATATGTATAGATAACTTTGTCTGATGCTTGATAATTAGCCAAGGGTATGAGTCCGAGGTAGGGTTGCCCGATCTCCTTGCCACACCGGCAGGGGGATTTGGGGAGCTGTTCCAGGACATCACCAATGCAATGACATCACCCAGAAGTGACATCATCACGTCAGTGACATCACGCAGTGACGTTCTGGTTTAAGGGCAAAACTCTATGGCTTTAGGCCAAGTAGTTTTGCCCTCAAACCAGAGCATCCCACGCAACGCCCCCAACGTGATGACGTCATGGGAGTCTGTATTGATTTAGAGTGTCTTTTCTAAAAGTGTCCTTTGCTTATAACTTGATTTTGGTAAAACATTTGGTTAAAACACTTTAATGGGATTATGCAGTTCTGTTCCCATTATCTATATAAAATTGATGGATGTTATTACCATCTTTTTAAAAGATAATTTTAAAGATGTAAATACTTTTAATAAAAAGATAAAATGGAAGCAAGGATTCTCTATTAATATTTTTACTTGAGTACTATACCCCAAAATGAACCAAAAATGTTGTTGGATGTTTACCTCTTGCCAAGAGATTAATGATCTGATGTAGGAAGGCTAACCAGATGCCTGCGGCTTCTTCAGTGCACACCTGAATCAGGCCTAATCAGAATCATCTGGAACAATATATTGTTGAAATGTATATCAACCTTATGTATGCACATCTATTTCCTTAGTAGCTTGGTTCTTTAGTATTATATGTTCTGAATGTGTTCTATTCTAAGGAACATGTAACAGATATCTGGCTGTCCTCGACCAGAGACAGGGCCTTTTCAGCCCTGGCGTCAGCCTGGTGGAACTTTCTGCCTAATGACATCCACCTAATGATATCCGCAGGGCCTATAAGACAGAGGTGTTCCACCAAGGCCTATGGTTGAGTACAGCAACAGTTTTCCATCGAGCCTGGCCTCCGCCATCTCTCCTCTCCCGTCATGGGGTAAGGACATAAACTGGTCCTTTAAGTGCCATCTGAAATATTTATAGAGCTTGTTTATTGTTTTTAATTGTTTTAATCTGATTTGTAAATGCATTTATTGAATATGTTGTTCACCACCCTGAGCCCTACACATAGGGGAGGGTGGTCTATAAATCAAATAAAGAAACAACAAAGGGGAAATGTGCTATTTCTGAAATTAAATTAATTTTTAAAGGATGTCTGCTGGTGAGTTTGTGCAATTTTTTCAAAAAAGGGCTTCAGCTGCCACTTCATATATTATAATTTCCTACAGAGAAAGCAATATGGACATGTGAAGAGCATGGATATGTTGATGTAACTACTGATCTAAAATATGCAACTGTATCAGATTAAGTACCAGATTAAGATTCCTTTTGATCATGTAGGGTTGTTACCACACACACCCCTCCCACTGTTGACCTTTAGCCAGCTGTTGTGTAGCTGGACTTAAGTGTATGGTTGTGAACGCCAGGTTTGGAAATACCTGGAGATTTGAGGGTGGAGCCTGGGAAAGTGGAGTTTAGGGAGGGGAAGGATCTTGTTAGGGTATAATGCCACGCAGTCCACCTTCCAAACAAGCTATTTTCCCCCCAGGAGAAGTGAAATAAATGTTTTAAATAAATAAATAATAAGCAAACATGTGATTTATGTAGTCAGGAGATCAGTTGTCATTCCAGGAGATCTTCAGCCCCCACCTGGAGGTTGACTACCCTAAGTAAGAGACAGGACTTCCTTTCTCCTGAACCTGGGGAACAGCCGCTCAGATGAGAGTGTAGGATTGCCAAGGCTCCTGCAAGACAGTAAGCTGGTCATGGACGAAGAGGGAATGAAACCACCACCACCCTACCAGAGCCAGTTTGTTCTTTTTCTGGGTGGCTGCTGGGGTGGTAGTTGTACTCTCTTCTATGTGGTCATTCTGCTCTCCTCTTGGGAGCTGCCTGCATGCTGGGATGAGTGCATAGAGGCTGCAGAGAAGGAAAGGGGGTTGTTGTTGTAGATAGGATGGGCTCTTTACTTTTATCCCTGGCATGAAGCCCACACCTTACTCATCCTGCAGTCCCTCCAGCAGCAGCCATTTCAAGGTAGGAGCCAACTACTGACCTGCTCACTTTCCTGAAACATTGGAGAGGTGCCACAGACGGCATGTCAAAGAGGCATATGTGGGTCTTAAGGCACTGAGTAAGTATCACTGGTGTAACTATCATATAGAATTGCACAAACTATATGAAAGTGAATAAAAAGAACTTTATATTACACAAATGGTTGTTTAAGAATATAATGTTTAAATGTCATTTATATGACATATATGACTTCATTATCTACATATAACACATCTTTACTGAGAAAGGTAGACACCCACCTGTGCACAATAGTGCCAGATTACAACTGCAGTCCTGTACATTATTATCCAAATATCTGTGATTTGATTGTCTTTTTCTAGTTTTCAGATGTACGTCTGAATACGTTGTATATTCTTTCTTGATAATTTTGCATACTTTTAAAATGCTTAACTAGTTTTACCAACTGCCTGGAGAAAATTAATAGAGGCTTAATGGGGTGTTATTTACCAGACTGTTATTCACTTTCTATGCCATGAAAAGATTCAGCTGCACATTTTTATACTAGGGTTGCTAGGCAATGCCCAGCAACTGGTGGGAGGGTTGGGGGAGCACACAGGATCACAGGATAATTTTTTTAAAACAACAAAAATTCAGCCTTGCATAATTACTGGAAGTTGAAACAGGAACTGATGAGGGTAGCTCTAGGAATCACTGGAACTCTATGGTGAAATCATCTGTTGATTCTTGGAGCTCCCCTGGTCACTTCCTGTTTCAACTTCCAGTAAATACACAAGCCTGCTTTTTCCCCCTTAATTTTTCTCCCTCCAGTGGGGGATCCCTGAGGGCCTGACAGCCCTATTCCACACATTAAACTTCTATTAAAGGAACACGACATTTGGCAACACTGACTATGACATTTGCAAATATTTGTACAAAAACACTTAAGTACAGCTCTTTGGAAGAGTTTCCTAAACATAATCATCTCTGTTTGACATTTACCTATTTTTAGTTATGATTTTAAACACTTCATAGATTGCTTTACAATGCTGCTATCATTCTTCCTCATAGGAACACCCTTAATCTTTCCATTTTGCAGACCAAAAGTTGAGATTGAAGGCTGGGGTTTACCCAAAGCTACTAAGAGAGGCTAATGTTAAACTGGTATTTCCACCCAATTTTCCATAAATAAAGCTGTACCCTTTTAAACCATAGCTATTGTACCTCTAATAATTGTCATGAATTTATACTTTAAGATAATATGACAGGTTTTATTAAGCCATTTTAAGTAGTTGAGTACTTTCCCAATTTAGGGCAATCAATTAATTTTCTTTCTTCTTTTTTTTAAATCCCCCTAAGGGGAGTTTTTTATTGAATTTTTTCAAAAGACTACAAACTATAACCGAAAATGAGGAAGGGGAAACTACAACTAGGGAGAAAGGAAAGAAAACCACTAGTAACTAAAACCCCAAGAATAGGAGATCATAAAAACAGCTTATATAAATGTTATTCTTAATCGCTAGTATTACTTTGAACATAGTCAGTTATGCTAAATTATTTATCTTTTTACCCATTAATCTAAGGAAAACCCCAGAGCATCCCATAGTTATTGTATAATTTTCAGACACAATTCAGAGTCCTTCAGCCTTTATTTTGTCTTATCTTTTCTGATCCTCAATTTGTATGGACTTTTGGGGGCAGCCACCCCCTTTTTGGAGAGAGAGTCCTCGTCAGAAGACACCGAGCCCAGTTCGCCATCAGATTTGCTTTCTTCTTCTTCCTTCTTGTCCTCAGCTGGCTCCCCCAGCTGTACTCTCAGAAACTCACGTGCTTTAAAAACAGAGTCAATCTTTTCTTTTTTGTCATGGAGTTTGAAAATGACGTGGAATTAACCACCTGTATCCAATGCCATTTGTTTGTAGAAAAAGGATTAAATCTTTATATTTCTTTCTCTTCTGTCTTATTTCAAATGGGATATCTTTTAAAGTCCTGATGTTATTGTCCCCAATTTTCAAGGGTGTTCCAGTAGTTGCTTTCAAGATAGAATCTCTCACATGTCTCTTCGAGAATCTGACTACTATTTCCCCAGGCAGATTCTTCTTCTTGATGTATGAGGAGTAGGACCTGTAGACCACATCCATCTCGCTGTAAAGATATTCCGCTTTCAGATCTGTAGCTGGGGCTAATTCTTCACTCAGCAATTGCTTCAGATTCTCACCTTTTAATTCTGGGACCCCCTTGGAACCGTAGGACCAGACTTGCGTTCTCCATCTGCAGCTGTAAAAGTTGTGATTCTTCCGCAGCTTGTTTCATTTCCAGTTTTTGCACCTTTTTCTTAACTTTTTTAGTGTTGGCGTCCATTTCCTTCACCTTCTCAGCCGTTTGCTCCGTTACTTTTAAAGACTCAGTCAATTGGAGCTGCTGAGACGCCATACTCTGACTTATTGTTGACAACTGTTGCTTGATGTTAGTCATCTCGTCCAGCAGAGGGCGCAAGGAATCTGCCAACATTTTAGACAGCTCAGTGGTCTCTTCCAGTCGAGGGCTACCAACTGGTTTCAGTTTTACAAGTTTGTCTTTGTCTGCTTTCTTCCACGCCATCTTTATGGATTGTTTACTTTTATAAAAATTGCCAAAGTCTCTGAAATTCGCCCTTACGCTTATCCACGCTCTGTTAAGTCTCTTAAAACAGATTTATGCTTTTTGTTGCTCCATGGGGGTAGCTTTCTTTTTAAGTTCTCATGTTCACTTTAACCTGACTCACAGTTCATTGTCGGCCATTCGGCTGCGCTCGGAATCCATTTAACTCGCTCGATCTCCGACGCTTGTCCCGGTCAGCATCTCTAAATCCATTCGGACACTCAGTGGCAGGATCATCGGGGCAGAGGAGCACCTCAATTCTCTGGCATCGCACCGGCGAAGAGGTCACCCCTCAAGAGCCCCATGGCTAGGAGCCTTTTGCCAAGGCTCCGGGGGCGTTGTGATCCGTCACACCCCCTCCTACATGCTGGTGTGCAGATTACATCCCCGGGAGATGCGTCTGCCTGCGTGTCGCCATAAACCAGAAGTGCAATCAATTAATTTTCTATGTTTTATTCTAACGTCATGTCTTAAATCATTTACCAATACCACCTGGGTATTATGATTGAGGGTTTACCCATACTCTCCTAGATTAATTTTAACAACTTTTTGCTACAGTTGCTTGAGTTCTGTGCATTCCCACCATATTCCCTACAGTCATAGCCTGAGCTGCAATGTGATTCATATGTCTAAATCCAACTTTCCATCTACTTTAGCAATCTGAGGATGCCCATTTTGATTTTTAAAAAAGTCAAGGAACCTTAAGCTTGCCCCTCTTTCCTCACTGGTGTGGACTACATGCCAGGCAGTCCCTTTTTGAAGTACGGTAAGACATATGAGCCCTGTGGAGACTTCTTTTTCCCTGCATTGTCAAAACAATTTCTTTAACACCTTATAAGTTACACTTTTTGACTTTTAAAAAAGTTTAATTGTCTGTATATGGCCCACAAGATCTGGTCTAAATGGTAGCTGATTCTGCAGGGTCAGAGCTACAGTTGCTAATCTGAACAGGGGTAGGAAGTCACCTGGAAAAATGTTTAGACCGGCTCATTGAACTAGAAAAAACAGTAGTACCACACAAAACCTGAATTTCAAATATTCAATTGAAAACTGTCATTGGCTATTGTTACCTATGGATAGAGAGTGGTTTCCCGTTCCCCAGAGGTAGTTTGGTGTAGTGGTTATGAGCGGCAGACTCTAATCTGGAGAAGTGGGTTTGATTCCCCACTCCTCCACATGTAGCCAGCTGGGTGACCTTGGGTCAGTCACACTTCTTGTAGAACTGTTCTCTCAAGAGCAGTTATTTCAGAGCTCTCTCAGCCCCATGGGGTGTCTGTTGTGGGGAGAGGAAGGGAAGGAGATTGTATACTGCTCTGAGACTCCGAAGGGCAGGGTATAAATCCAACTCTTCTTCTTTGGACTGGAAAATGGAGTAGAAATCCTTTGAGTTTTATACCAGAAGTAACCACAATGCTACTCAATCAACTAGAATTCTTAGGGTTGAGCAACTGGTTCCTAGCAAAGACTTGCATCTCCAGTTATGCCCGAGCTGAATATGTATAACAGCTGGCAAAAAGATGTTTCCAGCTTTCCTCAACAGGTAGAAGATGAAGATTGAGTTAAACATTTCATTACCACAGCCCCTCTCTTATCAGATCTTTGGCTTTCCCGTAGTCCCGTAGTCCGGCTGAACTGAGTGACACTGCTCTGCTGTCTTGAACTTCTTCAGATAGAAAAGGCAGGGCATAAGATTTTTTAAAATAAATAAAAAATACTTCAGAGAAAATTATTTGTGGGTTTCATCCTAGCGCAGGGGATGAAACTTTCAAATCATTTTCTCTGAAGTATTTTTTATCTATTTTAAAATAGTAAATAAGTCTTAGCATGTCATATAAGGAATGACTGTTGAAAGCATTCCCCAACTGTTCTGGCTCCTGAAAATTTGTATCTGTATATCTAGTATACTGTATTAATATTACTGGGAATAAATATTTTACATTTAGGTACAGCTGGGGCTTATAATTATGTATAGTAAGACATTATATTGGGCTCTGCTTGCTAAATCCAAGTACTCACAGAATTTCCATTGATATTCATTCAAAATAACTTTAAAAAGCATCACAAAACACACAAGATTGGGTATTTTTATTATGTCGAAAAAGAGGTTACAATGACTGACTCTTGAAAATGAGCAAGCAGCTGATTAAATGGATAAAATAAAAATATTAGGTTAAAATAAAAATATTATCTCTGACCTATTTATGGATAAAATACATAGTTGAAATGTTATTCTTGAGCAACTGCTGCTGGTTACTATTTTAGTTAGAACTTCTACAAGGTCCATCAGTATCATTTATGTACGACTACAAACTTAGCTCCTTCCCCTGGATTGAAACCAATAACAGTTATCTTTGGTCTTGCTGCATTATATATAGCTCTACTGGTTTAAAAAAGGCTCCCACAAAGGTTTTACATAGAAGCTGGGCATACAAACTACAAAGATGTTAAGTAAATTTGATAATAAAACTATTATTTTAACTAAAGTAAACTAAATTAATTTTAACTAAACTAAAAAAAAAGATGTGGTAGCGAAGAAAAGATTAACTTTGGTTGGATCATACTCCAAGTTTACAAAATTTGTGCCCATTGTATATGTGCAGAGGGGAGACCTCCTGACAATCTCTCCCATTGCCCACCAGCATCTCAAAGGCCCAGTGAGGGGGGGAATGGGGGTAAAGAGGGAGCATGCCAGTATTGCACTCATGCATGATATCACTTTTGGCAAAACCTAGAAATGATGCCTTGATGAAGAAGAGTTGGTTTTTATACCCAGCTTTTCTCTACTTTAAGGAGTCACATAGTAGCTTACAATCACGTTCCCTACCTCTCCCCACAACAGTCACCTTGTGAAGTAGGTGGGGCTGAGAGAGTTCTGAGAGAACTGTGACTGGCCCAAGATCCCCCAGCAGGCTTCACGTGGAGGAGTGGGGAATCAAGCCCAGTTCTCTAGAAGAGGCCATAAAGATGATTCTGCGGCAACAGCCATTGTTGTATTCTCCAGGAGAATAAATGCATATCCTCTGTTCCAAAATACTGTATTTCAGTGCTGGGGAACAATGATATTCCTACAGGTAGCAGACAGACTGTGAAGAAGAAATGAGATACAAATGTGCAGTTATGACACAATAAATGGGCTGTGCCCAAAGACCCTATGTTTGATTCTTCTGTTTAGAAAGGTTGACCAAACCCAGAAATTAACTGACAAATGACTCAAGGAAATGCCATTGTTTGAAAAGAATAGGCTAGGGAAACCCTTTACCTGCATGACATAGCAACTGTCCTCCCATCCAAAACAAACAGCTTTGCTAAACTGAAGGTCATAGTTGTTCATGTGTGAACAAGCAACTATGTATACCCTTCCTACCAGTATTGTATAGAATAATAAACATCTCTGAACAACAGGAAAGCAACAAAGTGAATAAAAGAACAAAAAACTCAAAAGAACAAAAAAGTGTACATGGAAAAAAACCAAAGAGGAAGGAAGTACATTGGTCTTATTTTAGGCTTTTAGTATATTCACCTTACTTGAGCTTCTGCAGCTACACTGGAAGACTAAATAAGCTGCTACAATTTCCCTAGAATATGCAAAACTGTTTTATATTAACTCAGACAGACAGCCCCTCCAACTAGTACCAGTAGCTTTGGCTCTTTAGGGCCTTAGAAAAAGGTTTTCCCAATCCTGCTACTTGAGAAGCTTTTACAGGGAGATTCTGGGAACTGAATCCTGGGCCTTTTCCAGGCAAATCATGTGTTTAGGCTTGCCCACCAGCAGCTCACAACCAGCTGAAGTTTAGAGGTGGGGGACAGATGAACTGTCACAATTCTCTAGGAATTGCCAGAAACTCTAATGTAAAACCACAGAGTTTCCAGATTTTGCTAGAGCAATGTGATTTCACTTTCAGGTTTTCAATGGAAGTGATATAATGCTGTTGCCAACAGGAGCTGGAGGTGGGAGATCTCCTACCCTGGTGGGCAAATGACAAGCCTACACACACTCTGCCACTGAGGTATAATCACCTTCCAGGTCTGCAGCCAATGAATGCAAAATTAAAACACTGCATAATGAGCAATAAAAGCAAATGTTTACAAGCACCAGCTTAGAACCAGCCTGCCCACAACATATTTACTTAGTCATTTGTGGCCTAAGAGAAAAAAAACAAAGGACTAAATTGGGTAAAATTTCCTCATCTGTTCAACTAGTAAATTCTTATTCACCACAAGTCTGAGCATATTTACATCTTGGCTCCAGCATTTGTCAAACAGATGTGTGCTTTTTCCTAATGCCTTAGGATATAATGCCTCCCCACTTGTCCTGCTGTTACTTGAGCAATCTTTCACCAACAGATACTAGACCAACAAAAGAAATCACAAAAGGCCCTGTATCAACAAAACTGCTCTCAGTAGACCGTAACTTTCTGCAGACTAATACTATGGGGTATGTATATTCAATGACTTTTATTTAAAATAAAGTGCTCATGGGAACATTTGTTAAAAGCAGGCAGCTAATATTATTTATGGAAATGTTACTGAAATGCAAGGTGCCAATGCTCATTTTGTTCACTGACTTTCAGCTTGATGGTCATGACTCAAAAGTGGATTGGGACAAACCTCTGATGGTGTTACCACTATCTTTTTTTTTTAAGTCTTTTTCTTAAGAGAAGGCACAAGCAAGAGAAAGAAAGAGGAAGAAAAGTCAGTCACACAGGAAGAAAGATGACAAACATATATGGAAAAATAAGCATTGGTTCCATGTTGCATACATGTTGTCAGCGTTCCGAGGGTCTCGGGGTAGGAGTGGGTCATGCGGGACGTCCAGGACGACAGCCAAACCTTAAAGTCCAAGGGTCGCCTCAGACTGGGCTCTCAGTTACTTCACTCGAGAGATTCCCAGTTGGTTTCAGGCCGACGGGTGCGAGTGGACTCGACCTCTCTGGTCGGCAGCTCCATCCTCTCCGTCTCCTTTCCCGAACGCCCACCAATCCTCCTCGGCTTCCACCCGTGGTTCTCTTTATTTGGTGTAGCTGTCTCACCTGCGTCCCCCACTGCCCACTCCTTAAAGACATATAGCCACGATAATAAACCCCCCTGCATTCTCCCACCCATCTCTTCGCCTTCCAGCCCCTTGCTGCGTTGCCCAGTCTCCTGATTGCCCTGCTCTTCCTCCTTTTCCAGCTGGGCATCCTCTGCCAGGCCATCCGGCCAGGATTCCAGGCCCTCCCGGGAAGGGTCGCACTCCTTGCTTAGCTGGCTGTCGACTGCTAAAGGGGATGCTTCCAGCATAGGCAGGAGGGGGTTGCCCTTTACCTCCTGACACATGTTTATATTGAAGACCATTCAGTATCAACCAAACGTTTCAGGTATTTAAATCTAATGTTTTCTGAAATGAGGCAAGCACCAACATACACAACATCTAAAATAGGTAAGTGTGGAGTGGCGTATCCGAAATCCTAACCCAAATGACAACTCACCTCGAAGACAAGGGATCAGAACTCAACAGCAATAGTGCCAGGTGTGTGCACATTAAGCATGCAACTGGGTGCTCTTCATAATCACGGGTGAAATGAAGCACATGTGGTTCATCAATAGGACTGTCAGATCTGGGTTGAGAAATACCTGGAGATTTTGGGGGTGGAGCCTGGGGAGGGTGGGGTTTGGGAAGGGACTTCAGTGGAGTATAATGCCATAGAGTCCATCTTCTTAAGGGAGTTTTCTCTTCTCCTTTTATAAGCAATAGAATGCAAGATTTACCAGCACAGAGGTAATGTAATCAGACCTCATGGAGAGGGTTTTGTCCCTGCTTTGGGTCCGGGAACCATAATATGCTGTTAGAGGGCCACAGTACAGGGATGATAGCAAAACATTTAATATACACAAATAACTGCAAATCCATGAAAAGCCAATGACCCTACATAAATTTGGTAGGAAAAATTGCCATGGTAATTGCAAAGCATTGTTCACAGCTGACTTCAGCATTCATTGTTGCATTCTGATTACAGCTTTTGTTTCATTATAAAGTACAGTGACTGAATGTCTTCCTGGAACAAAGATGTATTTGCATGCAACCCCTGACTGTTAAAGAGGCTGGTTTATGCTTTAAGGACAAAGAAGATCTTTTATTACTGCACACTGGACAAAAATATTCTAAAGAGAACAAAGCAGAAGTTATCAGAAAAGCTAGATTTACAGCAGCTTCAGAAATTATTAGCACATACAATTCTTGGTTCCTCAAAGCTTCCTAAATATTTGAAGTAATATTTAAACCTATTAGCCTTCTGTCTTAAAAGAAGGAAAGTCTTTAAAAATTAAAATACGTGTTTACTTAAATTTGTTTGGTTGCTGTTAAATTAACTGCATCCGTTTATGTAAGAGATTGCTTGCATATGCCATCTAATCTCATTTGGTCCAAAAATAGATAGACACCTACACAACACACAGTTTCACATCTTTTCTGAACAACACAGCAATTACTGTCGATTAAACTTACCTGACCACTGGAAGTGAAATACCTTTTGATTTTATAACAACAGCATGCAGCAGAATAAAAATACAGAATCTTTGTATTATGTGATGCTTTGGAATCCACACAATTTAGGGTTACCATATTCTCTTTTTTGCTTTTCAAAATATGGTAACCCTAAATTGTATTTCCTGACTGCCTACTTCAAACAAGTGATCACTATGACAAATCTCATTTTAAATACCCCTACTATTTAAGCTGTGATAATTGCTACTACTAGGAATATTTCTAACCTTCCAACCCAAAAAGAAAACATTTTCATTAGTTTTTTAAAAAGAGCCCAAGAGAAGATGGACACACACACACAAAAGAACAGGGGACATCTGGTAACCCTAGCATAATTAATATACTTATAACAATGCAAATAAGTTAATTGATGACTCTTGCTGAATCGTTCTAGATCCTAGTGGTTATGGGCCTGCTGGAGAAACAAATCAATACAGCTACAAAAAAAAAAAGCTTTTAGCTTAGTCTAGCCTGGAAGAAGTACCCCCCTCCCGACTGCATGCTTGGATCCATGCCACAATAGAAACGAAAATACCTGGAAATTCTCAAGCCACAACAAATAGTTTTTTTTTCCTTTGGGGGGGGGAAATATATTTTTTTTTGAAAAACTGAAATATATACTACTAGGAGTAGGGCCCGTTGTGGGAAGAAATATGACGAGTTCCAGAAGGAAGCTCCAGGTGAGTGTCCCGGCTGTGGCTGGTGGGGCGGCAGGGTGTGTGTGTAGGATCCAGAACACACACACACTGACTGGTGGCTCAGAACTCCTGATATAGGGCAAAATGCTGCCTGGGGGGGCATGCTGGCGTGTTTGCCCCAAAACAATGACTTGATTTGATTGATTTAATTTGTATCCCGCCCTCCTGGTCAAGGCCAGCTCAGGGTGGCTTACGGAACAGGATAAAAATTCCAACAATACATATAAAAGCACAGTAACAGTTAATATAAATACGATGTTAAACCAAACAAAATAATAAAGTGCCAGCATAGTACTTCGCTTTTAAGAGATTTCCAGAGTTCGAACAATAGTTTGGGGGAGGCTTGATGGATTTACCTGGGTGCAACTATACGTGCTAATGTTTGCTTGATGACCCTTGAGTACCAGCTAGGAAAACGATCAGGTTCAGAGACTAGTGTTAATTAGGGTAAATGAGGCAGGGTATGGGATGAGATTAGTTGGTAGTTTATTATTGTCCTTAATTATGTATCTCCGGAAGGTAGGGTTGCCAAGTCCTCACCTGTTGTATAGCGGGGGAGTCCAGTCTTTGTCTGGGAGTCCGCGCGCGTGCCGCAATTACATCACCCGGAAGTGACGCAATCACGTCAGGCACGTTGGAGGCGGGGTCACAATCATCCGAGGGAAAACCATAGAGTTTTCCCTCGGATGATTGTGGCTCCGGCCCCAACGTGCCCAACGTGATTGCGTCACTTCCGGGTGACGTGCTGATGCCGGGCATGGTGCGTGCTTTGGGGTGGGGTTCCCCCCGGGGCCCAATCCGCCTGCGGCCCCCCAGGGGGACTTGGCAAGCCTACCGGAAGGTGAGGAGAGGGCCGCTCCTGACTTACCTTCCAAAAACATTTTCCCAGGCACTGACCTGGCTGGCATCCATGTTTGTGTCACTTCGGGCCAGGCAGTGTATTGCATTTATGATTTTGGAAGGTGATACTATATGAAGGGTGTTTTTATTTCTGACTGTCAAACTGTCCCTCCGCAGAAGGAGGGGTCTGGCTCCCGACAGTAGGGCCCACTGGGAGACAGAGGAGTCTTGACTTTCTAAACTGAAGCTGGCTATGCAGGAACGTACATCATATGGCACTAGGGCTCTGAATGTATAGCACTGCTCTTAGGGAGTTGGGTTAATATTGTCACAGATCGTGTGCTTGCCAACCATATGCATATTTGTGCACAGTTGCCTTATAGCAGGGGTGAGGAATATTTGGCTCTCGAGCCGCATGCGGCTCCTGGCCAAAATGAATGCGGCTCTTTGCCTCTTATCATTATTTTGTATACTGTGGCTCTTTGCCAAGTTTGGATTTTGTTATGCTGCTTCTGAGGATGGACCTCTGAGGAGAGATCTCCGAGCGCATAGTCCCGCCCCCAGGCTGCGTCATCACGTCGTTTGCCAAGTTTGGATTTTGTTATGCTGCTTCTGAGGAGGGACCTCTGAGGAGAGATCTCCAAGCGCGTAGTCCCGCCCCCAGGCTACGTCATCACGTCGTGTGAGTGTTTGTCTGTTTTGGCAGGTCACTGCGTGGTGTGGCTCTCTGACTCTCACAGTTTAAAATTTTGGCTCTTTTTGTCGAACTTGTTCGCCACCCCTGCCTTATAGGATCATATAGGAATATTGTTGTTGTTTAGAT
Organism: Gekko japonicus; assembly: GCF_001447785.1. NCBI lineage: Eukaryota > Metazoa > Chordata > Lepidosauria > Squamata > Gekkonidae > Gekko > Gekko japonicus. Next base: position 180,055 of record NW_015175361.1, on the reverse strand, counting down.
TTAAGTCCTGGCCCTGTGATTCATAACACTAACAAAGCAGAATTTAGGGTAGGAAACACAATGACAATCTTGCTGCATCCAGTCTTGTACTTTTTTCTTTCTTTCATCATTATGAGTCATGCCAGAGTGTTGTAGCAATGCAGGACGATGGGCCCAGGACTCTGCATGGGGAACTGTTGTCACAGGTTGATATACATGACAGCAATATATTGTCAGATGAAGCTCTTATGTGGGACAGAACTGAATACAGAAGGAACATAGTGTAGGCAAGATGGGGGAAACTTGTATACATGAACTATATAAAGGGAATTAAGTGATTATAGTTCCTGTCAGGGTGTACCAAGGTTGACCTGTGGTAAGAAGAGTGAATGCCACTTTGTTACAACTCAGATGTGTAAGCTTTAGAATCAGTGGGCCAGACCTTCAGCCCTGGAAGCAATTGGGGGGGGGGGGTTGAACTGGTAGCCCTTAAGTTTCACTATAAAGCACTACTCTGATCCAGGATCACAGATGCTGGAGTATTTTAAATGTTAACTACAGCTTTCTAGAGGAAAAAAAACAATTACTGTAATTTATTGCTACAATTATCATTTACCATGAGCTTCATAGCTGATGTGCCTAACATCAGTCATTGCTATCATATAAAAACCTGGGAGAGATTTAGACCTTAGTCACATATTTTCTTTTTTTAACCCCTCCCCAGCAAAAGCAGAGTGGAAAGAAAAAAAGAACCCTCCCTCCTGTCCACACAGTACTTCCATTGCACTTGCGAATACTTTATGGCTAAAGGACTGAAAATATCCCTACTATAGACATCTGCTGGCTAATGCACATAATGATACCAGTGAGGGTTAATCCATATAATACTTTCCCTTCTATTCCAGATAGAGTTGCCAGCCCCCCCAGTCGGGGTGAGGGTTCCCCCACTTTTCTGGGCTCCTCCCTGCCTCCTCCCTGGGTGGGAAACCCCACCCACATATGGTCCGAAACACAGCACAATGATGTCACCTGGAAGTGATGTCATTGTGCTGCCAACGTCACATGGCAATCCTCTAGTTTTTGGTCAAAACTCTGTGGTAAATTTGGGTTCAAACCATAGATTTTTGCCCAAAAACTAGAGCGTTGCTGCATGACATCAGTGGCATGATGACACCACTTCTGGGTGATGTGAGTACACTGCATGCACTTTGCACACGCAGCAGAAGATCCTGGCAAGGCCCAAAGATCCCCCCCCCCCCAGGAAGAAAGTAGGACCTAGTAACCCTAGTTCCAGAAGCTTATTTACTCTTTTAGGAAACATTTGAAAGCTTTTTAATTTTTTTCATTCTTATTAGATGCCAATCACTTCCTAGTAAACCACTCCAGCAGGGGTGCTCAAGTCCACCCCAAAATCTCCAGCAATTTCCCAACCTGGAGCTGGCAACCCTAAGGGAATAAACAGAAGAAAAAAAACACATGAATACCACTTCCCCCACAGTTCACCCCATATATTATTTTTTTCCTGATTATACTTGAAACTGTAAATTCCTCTGCTCTCGAACTCCAGGTCTTCGGAGTTTATAGACTGTGTGCATGCTGTCTTCTTAGAAAAGGCAACTAGGAGACTCTTGCGTCTGACCTGTTCACTTCCCATCTCTGATGGCTAAGTATGATTTTAGGCGTATCTTTGTAACTGGTGTGTTTTTACAGTGCAATCTTAAACAGAGTTACACCCTTCAAATCCATTGAAGGCAATGGGCTTAAAAGTGTGTAACTCTGTTTAGAAACGCACTGTATTAATCTAAGTGCTATGAACAGCACTCACACTTTATGGTCAGAGATATGGCTATGCTGTGATTATTCTGTATTTTCTTCTTAATTTTACCTGATAAAGTCCCAATAAGGTTTACCCGTAAGAACAGGCACGCACATACGTGTGGAGTTAGCGATCACGCTCTAATTTAGTCCTCTGCAGGGCCTAGGGTTTGTGTCTGCCCCACAAGAAAAGCCAATGTGGGAATTCCGTATCGTTCTTCTTCTTAATTTTACCTGATAAAGTCCCAATAAGGTTTACCCGTAAGAACAGGCACGCACACACGTGTGGAGTTAGCGATCACGCTCCAATTTAGTCCTCTGCAGGGCCTAGGATTTGTGTCTGCCCCACAAGAAAAGCCAATTGTGGGAATTCCGTATCGTTCCCGAAATAAAAGTTTTCCCCTTTGTATAGAACAGCCCTGTAGAGCTACTGCAGGTCCAAGCACGTCCCCTTCAGTGCTGAGGAACGGGGAATACAAATCCCAGCGTGCAACGGCTTCTAGGTAATCGCGAGACGCAGAGAGGCGCTCTGCGACTACACGGTCCAGGAACCCCTCGCGAAACAAGGCCATCTTGCGAGCTTCCTTGTAAGCAACGCCTTTATGGGAACTGTAGTCCTCAAGCCCAAAGGCCGGCTTGGTTCAGTCACAGTAAGAGAACTCGGCGCAGGCGCCTAGATGTAAAAGGCAGTTCCTGTAGCGTACTGAAGCAACTAATAAAGTTTCTCCTCCGAGGAGGGAGGGGGGGAACCCAGCTCGAGCGCTGAGAGGAAAAGAGGGCGGGACCGAGCGCTGGGGAGCGGCGGAGCGGCGGCTGGTCCGGCTTCGCGGGGCTCTCTGTTCTCCGGGGCTCCCGCACAGGAATTTGCCTGGGCTTGAGTGAGTACCGGGCGACCGAAGGCAGGGAAGAGGGAGGGAGAAAGAGAGCGAGGCCGGGCCGGGAGAGGAGCGCGGGTCTGAGGGGGAGGCGGCAGCGACGAGAACGTCTCGTAGGCGTGTAGTTATGCGGAGGTGTGGGCGCGAGGGTCGCGGCAGCGAGTGGGCGTCCGGGGAGGATGGGGCGAGAGGGCTCAGTTGCGTGGGAGTCCGGCGGCAGGGCAGAGGCGGCTGCGGGGGCAACAAGCGTGGGAGGGGCGGGAGGGGGAGAAGGCAGGTGAGGGGATCCCGGGCCGGAGGAGGGAGCTTCGTGTGGGAGGGTGCGATGGGCGGGCGGGCGGTGTGACTGTGTTTCTTCAGAGGGGGGCGCGGGGGCGGCGAACAGCAGGAGGAGGCTTGCCAGTTTCCGCGCCTGGCCGCTGTTCGACCCGAGAGGCTGGATTTTGGTCTGATCCAGCAGGGCTCCAGGCCCGTGGCTAAGTGCCCCCTCCCCGACTTAGAAATTCCTGGCTACGGGCCTGCAGGACTCTCCTTATGTTTGCTGGGACACGGGGCTTGGGAGGGACGGTGCTGGCTGTAGCGGGAGGAGGGGGTGGGGAAGGTGGGTGTGCAAGGAAACTTCAGATGGAGGAGTGAGGGATTCTGGCCCAGGACGTGCTCTGAGTGGCATTGGGTGTGCTGATGGGTTGGGTGGTGTGGAGGACAGGTGTGATGGGATGGGGATTATCTGTTTAATGAGCATTTTCAGGAAAGGCTGTACCCTGTGTTTGCATAGCTCTGTGGCATGCAGCGTTTTCTCTGAAGTGTCCGCCTACCTTTTGACTAGGACTTTCAGAGTGACTTTGTATCTTGGGAACCCTTAGCAGCGCATGGTATAATTAACCTGGAATTGATTTTATGCAACATCCCCAGTGGTCAGGGGTTGATCTTCTTCAGAGCCTGATGCTTTTTAGGCTTCTAACATATTTGTCTTGAATCATAGAGGCGGCGGTCACACACACTAAATAATCCACTGTCAGTGCACTTTCCAATGGGATTTTGGCAGTTCACACAGTATAAGCCATTTGGAAAGTGCACTGAAAGTGGATTGAAACGGATTATTTAGTCTGGGTGACTGCAGCCCAAGTGACATTGGTTGTGGTGGAAGTGCTGTGTTGTTTTTTGTTTGTTTGTTTGTTTTGCATAGGGTAGGTCAGGGTATAAATACTGACAAACCTTCTCAGTGGGGTTTTAGAGCAGTATGTGAGTTTAAAATGTGAACACGTATTGGGGTGTCTAATCTGAAGCTGCTGCTAAATTACAACAGAAAGAACAGTTCTAATTTAAATAGGATTTGATGCTGAGTGTAACATTTTTTTAAGGTGACTTCAGAAGCTTTCTGCTATTTGCCTTCCTTGTTTGGCTAGCATTTTAAAAAGTGCCAAAAATCTCTTCGCCAAAATCATAGGATGCTAATATAGCAAGTTTTTCTCATTTTTGCTGGATTCAGTTATAGGTTCAAAAATAAGAACTCAAATATGTAAATATTTGTAAAATATATGTAAAATATATGCAAAATAACTCAAACATGGAGTGTTACAGTTCAGAAAAAATGAGAACTAATATTGATTGTATTGTATGGAAGACTTCACACATTTTGCTAATGTTTAACATTTTAAAATTTCACATCTATATGAAATTATTGAGGGCTGGTGCTTTAAGTGTTTGTACACAGATAGAGTCACCAGTTATTCCTTAATAGGCTGAAAAGACCTATGCAGTTTGTGGGTTGGGCTTATTCTAGTAGTCAGTCCACCTCTTCTTTTAAATTTTTATTGATGTATATAGAAATTACAATTAACAGGAAGAGATTGATAGTCCAAAGATAAATCAATATTATGAGATTAATACTAACATTAAATTTAGTGCTTCTGGTAAAACAGTGGTGTGGCTGCTAAGCTAAAGTGAAGTGGTGCACTTGAGGCACTTTGATTAAGATTGCTTGACTCTACACCTGTGGAAATGAAGAGGGAAAAGAAATAATAAGTAAATGAAAAAAGAAATAAAAAGTAATAAAGTAGTAAGATAAAAGTTAATGATAAAGAAAACCAGGTTAAAGTGAAAACATTTGTCTGTATACTAGATTAGAAGGTAGTAGATCTTGGCGAGTATATGCTCAAAGAAGGGAAACTATTTCTGTTTGAATGACGTTCTCCTAGGATAGAGATCTGATTGAAGTACTTTATCATTGATTTTCTCCATCATCATAATCAGTCCCCCTCTTGACCTTTTGTATTCTGAGCCTACAAAGAGTCCTTGTTTGTGTTCTGGGAGTTAATGACATGCTTTTATTTTTAAAAGATACAACCCTAATGAGTGATAAAATAATCCTGAGAGTAGAACTTTCTAAATTACAGTAGAAAAGAGCAAGAACATAAGACCATAAGAGATGCCAATGTTGGATCAGGCCAATGGCCCATCCAGTCCAACTCTCTGTCACACAGTGGCCAAAAATACCAGGTGCCATCAGGAGGTCCACCAGTGGGGCCAAGACACTAGAAGCCCTCCCACTGTTGCCTCTCCCCCAAGCACCAAGAATACAGCGCATCATTTGCCCCAGACCGAGAGTTCCTATCTATACCTTGTGGCTAATAGCCACTGATGGTACTCTGCTCCATATATTTAATTCCCTCTTGAAGCCGTCCATGCTTCTAGCCTCCACCACCTCCTGTGGCAGTGAATTCCATGTGTTAATCACTCTTTGGGTGAAGAAGTACTTTTATCTGTTCTACCCCAACTGCTCAGCAATTTCATCGAGTGCCCACGAGTTCTTGTATTGTGAGAAAGGGAGAAAAGTACTTCTTTCTCTACCTGCTCTATCCCATACATAATCTTGTAAACCTCGATCATGTCACCCCTCAGTTGTCGTTTCTCCAAGCTAAAGAGCCCCAAGCGTTTTAACCTTTCTTCATAGGGAAAGTGTTCCAACCCTTTTGTCGTTCTAGTTGCCCTTTTCTGCATTTTTTCCAATGCTATAATATCCTTTTTGAGGTGTGGTGACGAGAACTGTGCACAGTACTCCAAATGAGGTCACACCATCGATTTATACAGGGGCATTATGATACTGGCTGATTTATTTTCAATCCCCTTCCTAATAATCCCCAGCATAGCGTTGACCTTTTTTATTGCAGTCACACAGTGTCTCGACATTTTCAGTGAGTTATCTACTACGACTCGAACATCTCTCTCTTGGTCAGTTTCTGCCAGTTCGGACCCCATCAACATGTATTTATAGTTAGGATTTTTGGCTCCAATGTGCATCACTTTGCACTTGGCCACACTGAACCCCGTTTACCACGTTGATGCCCACTCTCTCATCCTCGACAGATCCCTTTGGAGTGCCTCGCAATCCTCCCTGGTTCTCACCAGCACCCTGAACAACTTTGTGTCATCTGCAAATTTAGTCACTTCACTGCTTACTCCGAACTCCAAATCATTAATGAACAAGTTAAAAAGCATCGGACCAAGTACTGATCCCTGTGGTACCCCACTGCTTACCACCCTCCACTGAGAAAATTGCCCATTTATACTCACTCTTTGTTTCCTATTAATGAGCCAGTTTTTCATCCACAAAAGGACTTTTCTTTTCAAAAGGTCACTTGTTCAGTAACTCACAAAAGCTCATATCTTGTCACAAATTTCGTTAGTCTGTAAGGTGCTACTGGACTCTTGCTCTTTCTTACTACATACAGACTAACATGGCTACCCTTCTTGATCTTTGTAACTTACAGTTACTCTAATGATTTCTATAATCATGTCACAGTTTTGTTTAAAAAGTATTTATTTAGGAACAGTCTGGTTATGTGATCCTTGCCTAGTTATGAAAATATGTAACGGAATAAAAATTATATAATGGTGCTTTTTTATACACCTTTAACAGTGACATGTAGTATGTAAACCACTGCTCAGCTTCATGTATGTGCTGTGCCAAGTAGAATTTAATCATGTAACAATATTTGTTCATTTGTTTAAATCAAATATTAAGCTAAAATGGAAAGTGTTAAGGCAAAGACAACTTTTTTTCTTGCATGAATTTTTTCAAGTAAGAAAGTTCCAAAGGTAGCATTTCGCTTGTATAATCCATGGGGCAATGTGGTGTGCCCATGATTGTCCTGTTTGGTGTAGTGTTTAGGAGCATGGACTCTAATCTGGGAGAACCGGGTTTGATTCCCCACTCCTCCACATGCAGCTGCTGGTGTGACCCTGGGTCAGTCATAAGTTCTTTCAGAGCTGTGCTCTCAAGGGCAGTTCTCGAGAGAGCTCTCTCAGCCCCACCTACCTCACACAGTGTCTGTTGTGGGGAGGGGAAGGGGAAGGGATTGTAAGCCGCTCTGAGACTCCTTCGGGTAGTGAAGGGCAGGGTATAAATCCAAGCTTTTTTTCTTCTTCCTCCTCTCCCTCTTTCTCCTCATGTAGTGGTATCTGGTAGAAGATACAGAAATTGTGTCCTCATTTTCAGAAAGCTTAAAAATTTCCACCTCTCTGGCAGTTGGGGCTTAAGGCAGTTCCTGCTGGTGGTGGAAAGTGCTGGCAAGTCACAGCTAACATATGGCGACCCTGTAAGGTTTTCAAGACAAGAGATTTTCAGAGGTGGTTTGCCCTTGCCTGCTTCTGCCTCACAATCCTGGTATTCCTTGGAGGTCCCCCTCCAAATACTAGCCAGGGCCGACCCTGCTTAGCTTCCAAGATCTGACAAAATCAGGCTAGCCTGGGCTATCCAGGTCAGAGTGGTTTCCTGCTAGAGCATGTATAGCATGTCATACGTATGAATGTGAATGTCTTTTAAATCTTTGTGGCTTGTATGCTAAAATAATCTGGTTAGTTACATTTATTGTATTTCCTAATTAAAAGGATTGTTCTTAATACTTTGATTTCCCACCCTTCCCTTGCTATTAAGACTCAGCTTGAGAGGTGGTATAGAAATATTTTAGCCTCTAATTAAAATGGATTCAGTATGGCTAATCTGAAATACCGTTGACTGAGGAATTGTTTGTAATACTATGGGCACATTCATTCATCACTTTTGTAATGTGCTTATGGCATTATTTAAAACTAGGCATAAGACCCGTTGTGGAAATAAATACGAGCTCTAGAAGGAGGCTCTGGGCGGCTGCCCTGGCCTTGGGCACTCAGTGTCAATTTGCTGTGGTGACCTCAGCAGGGTATAATGACACAGAGCTTACCGTTTTCTCCAGGGGAAGTGATCTCTGTCATCTGAAGAGCAGTTTTAATTCTGAGTGATCTCCAGCCGTCTCCTGGAGATTCACAACAGTGTTTCCCCAGGAGAAAATAACTACTTTGGAGGGTGAAAAGTACCTGTCTGAGGTCCCATCTCTCCTCAAACTCCACCCTCTCCAGATTCCACCCCTCAAATTTCCAGGAATTTCCCAGCTTGGAGTTGGCAACCCTATCTCCTTCACAGCAAACCATCAACATACCGTTATCTGTCCCTCTGACTTCAGCTTTCCATCTCCTCCCCCACCTGCAGCTTCTACCTAGGAAAAGTATTTTTTCTCTGCACTGGGGACCCAAGCAGGAGGGAAGTTACTTCAGCAGGGTATAATAACACCCTGAAGTCCACCCTGAAAAGCAGCCGTTTTCCCCTGGGCAGCTCATCTCTGCCGTCTGGAGAGCAGTTTTAATCCTGAGTGATCTCCAGTCCTCACTTGGAAATTGGCAGCAATGGTTCCTCAGGAGAAAATAACTGCTTTGGAGGGTGGACTCTATAGCATTCTATTCAGCTGTGGCCTCTCCCGTCCCCAAACTCTGGCTTCTGTAGACTCCATCACAAAATATCCAGGAATTTCCCAACCTGGAGCTGGCAACCCTAGTCAGGACTGGCCCCAATGAGTTCCCCACCAAGGCCAAAGTAGACCCGGAATGGGCCTCCTGACTTTGTCTTTTTACTGACAGAACCAAGTTTGGTTGCCTAGCAACAGTCACTGAGGGAACAGTTAGCCCCTCAGGAGCCAAGCAGGAGAAGTGTCTTCATCAGGAGAACCAACTGTGTTGGCAGTTTATTCTGTCAGGAAGAGTGTCCAGGCTGGCAGTGGGTGGGGGAGAGGAGTGGACCCAGCCCACAGCCAATGGGAGAGCTGGAACGTGCCAATGCGTTTGGGCTTTATATATATCAGACTGTAGACTTACATTTCTTAAGTGTAGGGGGGAGCAGCTTGCTCAGTAGAGAGGGGGAGATATGGAGCTACCTTCCCTCTCCTTTGTATTTGTACCTCAAAGGGTTGGACTCAGTAGTGGTACTTTTGGCCTCAATCCGTACCCATTCCTATTCTTTTCCAGTATACCTGCACTGCAAGGTACTGAATGGGGAGAAGCTGGTGGGATCCACTGCAGTGTTCTTATCAGTGAGGTGGGGAAGGATTCATGGAACTCTTTTTGTTCCTGTGCACTTAACTGCTTACAGCACCTTCACAGCTGAGATTCTCTGCACTGGTTGTCATCAAAGCATCTATGGACTTGAGTTCCTTCAGGCTGGCTTTTTATGGCTGCTGAAGAGACGCAGAAGCTGGGCCATGTTCTGAGCCAGTTCTTTCTCCGCCCAGTATGTGGAAGGGTAAAGGGAGCATGCCCAAGTGGGTGTGGAGGAAGAAAGAATCTTGGTGCTTGTTATGTGTGTCATGGGCAATGTGAATAATGGCTAGCTTGTTTCTTGCTATGGGGGTGGGTAAGTCATCTTGGCATATGGTTTGTTCCGGGGGTTCTGCTATGTTATGTCATTCTGATTCTTTTGCTCCCTATGAAGAATGTTTTGTCATGAAGGCTCTGGAATCAAATAAAGGGGTTTTAAAACTCTTAAGTTTTTTAAAAAGAGGGGCTCACCTGTGAGTTCCAACAAAGCCCTGCTACCTGCTAGCCAGGCAGGGCTGGTCTGGGAAGCTAGGTAGCCCCTCCCCATGTATTTTAACAACTGGACCCTGTAGCAAAGAGGATGTGTTTTCCAGGTGTAATAACTGCCTCTCCCTGACAAGAAAATTTGCTTATGCCTATTGAAATTAGTTGAATATCTGCTGATATGCTTCAGTACAGAAACTGCATTTGGTCCTTAAGTAGGGACCGAATTATTACTACTTACAGCTCTAAAAATCTACATGTCTGTTACTGTGTTATAATTGTCTGCATTTTCATTAATTTATGTCAAGAGTCAGGTTCCTTTGAGCAGTCTCTTGCTAAATTCAAACAATGGTTCAGGCTGAGGCCTAAGCAAACATCATGGGCATTTTCCTCTTCTTTGAGAAACCAAGGTCAAGCTAACTGTAGCTTCAGAGAGAGATATAAGGCGACGGGAGGTTGTCGCAGGTGCTGGGTGGACCATTAAGTCTTGCTGTTTCAAGGCCTCTAGGCGTGGACCTATGCATTCCATTTTGCTAAAATAAGGGCCTTGCTTAATTGGACCCTATACAGCTGCAGAGTATTTGGTCTCATAGGCAAGTCACCTGATTGTTAAGTCATCTGGTTAGCAACACGAATGGCTGGTCAAGTTACATCACTGGCCATGCATTTGATTGGTCAGCTAGAATCAGGCCAATGCAGGCCATTAATCATAAATATTCTTCACTTTGGTATACAGACAACATATTATTTGTTTGGATTACATCTAGCTTTGGAACACCTTTTGATTCTAGGTGGGCCGTGTTTGCTGGAGCACCTGTTTGATTTGGACTTTGAAACTGTTGGACTCTGTCTTGTCAAGGGTAACATCTGGATTTAGAACCGATGCATGTTAAAGTGCTTAGGTTAGGTATTTAGCTTTATTATTTATATCCTCACAGTTCACTGCTCTTTTATTGTACATCCCTGCACAATCTTTTAATAAATCTTAATTATACTTTTGTTGTTTTCTTGGGTTTTGGTGCTTCAATCTGAATCCAGTATTTTAGCCCATATTGGTTACAGCTACTTTGGACTAACTGGGGGCAAACCTTTTCTTGTGCACAAACAGCCTCCAATCTCAAACATCTCCTCACCCATAGAAATACAACATCTAATTTGAACATGAACACTGGTACCAGAGCTTGCAATAAACCCAGATGCCAACTTTGCAGCCACATATACCCAGACAACACAGTCACTGGACTTAACAACATCAACCACACCATTTCAGGCTTATTCACTTTCTCATCGCCCGGATTGAAGAACCTCCGTAAGAAACAACAACAACTAAGACCTTGCCATGGGTGCCTGATAGGTAGTCCCTTCCCCTCATTGTGTGTCTGGCCCTAGTAAGGTAATGTAATTAATAATTGTACAATGTAAACCGCTCAGAGCCCTTAGGGGGTGAGCGGTCTATAAATGGAAAGTTAATAATAATAATAATAATAATAATAATAACAACAACAACAACATTGTATATGCCATTAAATGCCAACAATGTCTTTCAGTTCTCTACGTAGGACAAAGAGGTCAAACCATATGCCAAAGGATAAATGGACACAAATCTGACAGGGGAGCGGTGGCACAGGGGATTTATCCTCTAGTTAAACATCTGAGCTGAACAGGACTGCTGTCAGTTCGAGCCCCGCACTGGTGTGAGCTACCAGCCGTGTCCCCAGCTCGCCGTCCACCCAGCGGTTTGAAAGCTTCGGCGAGTAGATAAAATGGGTACCACTCCTTAGAGAGGGTGGGCACACTTAACCCCCCAAGTGGGAAGTGTTAGCCGACAAACGGAAGGTCCGCGCGTAAGATCAAAAAGATGAGAGAGATCTACGCAGCATCAAAGAAAAGCCTGCAGTGGGACATTCCGGACAGATGATGGCAGTGGTGCGCTGCGACTGAGAAAAATGCTGACAACATCAAGCTACGCCGACTAAAGAATGCTGCCGGAACACGTCTGATGCTTACAGCTGACCAAACTCCCTGTCGACTGCAAAGTGTGTGTGATTAAAAATGATATATGTTGTCCTTACCCCCATCATTGTTAGTCCTGTGTCAACACATGAGTAACTGTAAATCGCTCAGAGCCGGCAGCTCTGCAAGGATTGAGCAATCAATAAATTGAAAGATGATTATTATTATTAGATTATCAAGAATCACAAAACTGAGAAACCTGTAGGAGAACATTTCAGTCAGCCAGGGCACTCAATGGGGGACCTCAAAGTAGCTGTTTTATTGCAAAGGAATTTCAGAAACAGACTGGAAGGGAAAATTACTGAATTACAGGACAATGGCACCCCTAGAGCTTAACAGAAGTATCGGGTTCTTATCTCACGAGACATGTTAAGTCACTAAATTCTCACTTATACCCCCAAATTAAACTTTGTTGGTCTTAAGGGTGCCAACACATCTGTTGTTAACTCCTTTATTATCTGTATACCAATTTGCTGCTATTCACAGTCTTCCCAAATGTGTTATTCCAACCTTAGCTGTATGTATTGCTCAGCTACTTATGCATCTTGACTCTAGCCCTTCCTGGCTACTACCTTTCCCCCGGTACCTATGTGTAACATTTGAGGAAATCTGTTCCAATATATCTGAAGGAGTGTGCATCTGCACACACTAAGTGTCTCAGTTCTCGCTTATATCCAGAATTGAACTTTGTTGGTCTTGGAGTTGCCACTTGACTCAAACTTTGTTTTTCTATCTGTTTGTTAACTCTTGTTATTCGTATGCTAATTTACTGACATTCACAGATCTTACCAACTGCCTTAATCCACTCTCAGCTATAATTGCCCAGTTACTTAAGCATCTTGACTTCAACTAGCCCTTCCTGTCAACTAACCCCCCCCCACACCTATATGTAATGGTTGAGGAAATTCTGTTTCACTGTATCTGAAGAAGTGTGCAAGCACATGAAAGCTTTTAAAAACTTTGTTGGTCTTAAAGGTGCCACTGGACTCAAAAGTTGTTCTTTTGGGACTAACTTTGTAGATATCCTACCTTGCAGATTTGACTGGTGTCCTAAAGGCTTTGTCCCTTGGTCTCTGGCTGTCAGGGTAGTAAGGGGACTGGTGGTAGTGGTACCCTGGGGTGTATGGACTCACATTTCAGCTCTTTTTGGTTTGTCTTGATCAACCCATCAGCCTTAAGAAAGACCTTGACCTTAAGGTCCTTTGACAATTTATATTCTGCTTTTCTTCCCTCTTGGGACTCAAATCAGCTTAGAACATTGTTGTCTCCTGTTCCATTCTCTCACAACAAAAACCCCATGAGGTAGGTCAGGCGGGCCCAAGGTCACTCAGAGAGCTTCTATGGGAGAAGTGTGGATTTGAACCCAGGTCTTGCAAGGCCCTAGTCTGACACTCTCCACTGTGCCATGCTGAATATGGCAGCGTGTGAAGGGCTAGTTCTCATAACCATTTCAGTATGTTCACTTTGTGAATGTGTCAACATAGTCATGTACCCAGTCTTGTGAGCATGATGTCCAAAGTAATCCCGTTCTGACCATACTAGTAGTCCAGTTTATGCAGGACTCAGGAGGATGTAAACCAGCCTCTGGGTGTTTCCTGGGTTCCATGTCTAGGTTCCAATGAATCACTGTAAGGGACAGTATTGAACTCAGTGCAGAGGGACTAGCATATGGATCAGTGGTTTTCAAACTGTAGATCAGGGTTGTCCTGATAAGGGAAGGAAACTACTGTGGTCTGCTTTTTAGAATAATGGGTTGGATTCAGCAGCTTGTTAACAGCATGACCCTTGCCCACTTGTTCCCTCTTCCCAGCAGTCCTTTCTGACTCCAGGAGAGTGACTTCTTGGTGCTGTGGAACCCTGTGAACTATTAGCTTCATGGGGAGGTCTACATTGAGCAACCCCAATACATTTCAAAAGAATATGGCATTATGGTTCTGTCTCACATTTGTAGTAGGGAAAATGAATTTCCAATGCTGAAATAATAAATCACAGAATGCATAGCTTAATGGCTTCATAACTCCTTGCAGGTTTGCTGTCCATGTTCTGGATGTCATTATGATTAAGGCAAGAAGTTTTTAAATAACTTTGCATCCTGAACTGCCTGTATGGTGCCCTAAGTATCTATTGTATCTCATGGGTTGGTGATGCCATTTGAAGTACCTGATGTGACAACCCATTGTACTCCATAGTATACGTCAGTGTTTATTAGGTTTGATTGAAATAGCACAATTTAGGTGTAAGGACTGACTACAGTGGACTGTCCTGTTAGTTGCTTAAACCATTCTGTAAAGCTTCATGCCACATGAAATTATTGTCTACTGATTCAGACTGTTGGTCCATCAAAATCAGTATTGTCTACTCAGACTGGCAGCAGTTCTCCAGGGTCTCAGGCAGAGGTCTTTCACATCACCTACTGCCAGCTCTTTTAACCAGAGATGCCAGGGATTGAACCTGGGACCTTCTGCATGCCAAGCAGGTGCTCTGCCACTGAGCCACAGTCCCTCCCCAATTAGCTTTAAATTCCAAGCCAGTTAAGCGAGTGTGGTATAGTTGTTGGAGTGTTGGACTAGGATCTGGGGGACCCAGGTTTGAATTTCCACTCAGCCATTGAAGCTAGCCGGGTGACTTTGGACCACTCAAATACAAATACAAATACACATGCAGCATAGAGCCTCAAGATAGGCTGGAGGGGTATCACATTCCAAATTGCCTTAATATGAGCCTCTCCTCCTAGATACCTCATAAAAGAAATTTGCTACAGGATCCAGAATTTCTATATTATGCGAAGACAATAAAGAACTAATTTTATGCTCATCAGATTGGCCCAAAAGGGGGTCCAACACAGGTTCAATATAAACAACACGGATGTCACAGTGGAATTTACAGTACAATAGCACATGTCCAATGGATTCGATTTCCCCCATCCCACAGGGGCACAATCTATCTTTATAGGGAATTTTGTTGAACCTTCCCGATAGAACAGCTGAGGGAAGTACGTCGAACCGTGCTAGCATGAAAGCCCTACGAAGATGGGGCTGAATCAGTCTTGCCAGATATCCTGAGTGGACCACTCATATTCTCAGCCAAGCCTACTACCTCACAGGGTTATTGTGAGGATAAAATGAAGAACAGAATGATGTAAGCTGCTTTGGCCTCCCTTTTGGGGAGAAAGGTGGTGTATAAATGAAGTAATGAATAAACGACAACAAAAGTAATTTTTTTTTGGGAGGGGAGTTTTGTAATCAAATTTGCAATAAACTATCCTGCCAGATTTTAATAAACTGATAATTTGCATGTGTACTAACTGCTAAAGATGAAGTGACATGGTCATCTTGCTCTGAAGGCTCATTTGAGTATTCAGTCTCCTGTATAGGCGGTGAGCGGATTTATGCTCGTCTGCAGAGACTAATGGACCCAATTGGGTTTCAGAATTCTTTGTGGAATCTGATGGACCCTGGTGATTCATTGGATGAGCTGATAGAGGACTCTCTGAAGCCACGGATGAAATCACCCCCCCAATGTCTTCTTCATTTCAGCTCTAAAATTTCCCCTTGGTACACTTAGGAACTCAGGGGGATGAAACGGGAACTTAAACGATTAGAGCGACTTTGGCGGTGAACTCGCGATGAAGCTGCAAGAACATCTTATAGGACATTTATGAAATCCTATGAGGTGGTGGTGAAGGCTGTTAGGAAGGAGCTTTATACAGTCTCCATCGCATCCACTAGCTCTCACCCAGCATAACTGTTTAGGGTAATTAGATCCTTAACTTCTCTCACGGAGAGAACCCAAGATAACTAGAATTTGACCATTAGCAGTGAGATATTTGCAAGCTTTTTTTGGAGGAAGTCTTGTTGCTCCGCCACAATCACCCAGCCAACATTGATACAGTAAGGGAACTAGAGGCCCCTTGGCCATCTTTGTGTTCAGTACTTGACAGCTTCAGCTGACTCTCCTGATGTTGACAGGATCCTGGGTGCTGTGAAGCCGACCACATGCCTCTTGGAACTGTGTCCCTCATGACTAGTGAAAACTGGCGGTGATGGGATGCAGAGTCCCCTGATAGACATTATCAATCTGTCCCTGGACTCGAGGGTCTATCCAGAGGGGTTGAAGGAGGCTGTGGTTGTAGTGCTTTTAAGGAAGACAATCTTGGAACCTTTGGATCGTTCCAATTACTGCCCAATTTTGAATCTCTTGTTTCTGGGTAAGGTAATTGAGAGAGCAGTTGTAGAGCAGCTTCAGAGTTTCCTGGATGATATGTTGGCCCTGGACCCATTCCAGTTTGGCTTCCATCCCAACCATGGGACAGAGACCACAGTGGTCACCCACACAGATGAGCTCCGCAGGCAGCTGGACCGAGGTGGATCAGCGCTGCTGTTACTATTGGATCATACAGCAGTGTTCAACATGGGTGATCATGATCTTTTGACCCACTGCCACACCGCCATCAGAATCCGTGGGGTAGCCTTGCAGTGGCTTACTTCATTTCTCCAAGGTCAGGGACAGAGTGTGGCACAGGGAGAGAGGGTGTCACCTAGATACCCTTTAGTATGTGGGGCTGCTCAGGGGGCAGTTCTAGCCCCGATGTTATTTAATATCTACATACGCCCCCTCGCCCAACTGGTGCAGAGTTTCAGGCTGGGATGTCACCGGTATGCTGATGACACCCAGCATTTATCTATCTATCTATTTATTTATTAGATTTCTCTATTGCCCAACCCCGCAAGTGGGCTCTGGGCGATTTACAGCCTTAAAACAGATAAAATACAACCAACGTAATAAAATTATCGCAGTACACTAATAAAATGACCAGTTCAGATGGTAATCAACCCCTTTTTGCCAGCTGCAGTGCTCTGTGCGCAACAAGGCAGGGAAGGGGCCGTGGGGCCGTAGGTAGAAAAAGAGGGTGCCAGCCTTAACCGTTGCTGCTTTCAACTAAAAGCCTGGTAGAACATCTCTGCCTTACAGGCCCTGTGGAATTGCATCAGGTCCTGCAGGGCTCTGATGTTGTTCGGCAGAGTTCCACCAGGTCAGGGCCAGGACTGAAAAGGCCCTGGCCCTAGTTGAGTACAGCCAGACCTCCCTAGGGCCTGGGATCACCAGTAAGTTGTTATCAGCTGATCTCAGCACTCTTTTGGGGACATATTGGAGGAGGTGGTCCTGAAGATACATGGGTCCCTGACTGCTCAAGGCCTTAAAAGTCCACACTAATACCTTGAAACTGAGTCGTATTCCACCTGTTGATGGGCAGCTGGCCGGATACCGCCCCGGTAAATTTGGCTGAGGGGCTGGAGGCTGCAGTGGGATGGTTGAAACAGAGCTGGCTGAGATTGAATCCTTCTAAGACACAGGTTCTGTGGCTGAGATATGGGGACTCAGGTTTGGGATGCCAACTCCCGGTTCTTGATGGTGTGTGCCTTTAAGATTGGCACAAAACATCAGGAGCTTGCTTATTTTTTAATTAATTTATTAAACTTTTATCCCACCCTCCTGGCTGAGACCGGCTCAGGGCGGCTAACAACAGATAAAATTCCAAATTACATATGGATAATAAATACAACTTTAAAATACTATATTAAAACCAAGTATAATAATAAAGTGCTAGTCTTATGCGTCGGTATTGCTGGTCTGCTTCAGATACTGTAAACTCCTTCAGATGCCATAAAGGGGGGAATTGGCTCTGCTTCAGATGCTGTAAAGTCCTTCAGCCATCATATAAGGGGGAATCGGCTCGGGCAGTTATTAGGGGTCCAGCGGGTGAGGGCTCTAAGCCAAATGATGTCAGTTGGCATTCCTATAACAGTGGCGGCGGCCCCAAAGGCCTGGCTTGGGTGTGATCCTGGGATGCCTCTCTAACAATGCAGGCCCAAGTCACAAATGTCGGCATACTGGTGGTTTTTCAGCTGTGTCAGGTCAGGCAACTGGCCCTCTACTTGTCTCTTTCTGATTTAGCCACAGTAATCCACACAACAGTTACCTCCAGATTAGACTCGCCTTGAGGCTGATCTGGAAACTCCAGGTGGTACAGAACAGAGCTGCACAAGTCCTTACCAGGACTATGCTTACAGCACATATCCGTCCTGTGCTGCATGAGCTGCATTGGCTTCCGGTGGAGTACCAGATCATAGAATCATAGAGTTGGAAGGGTCCCCCAGGATCATTTAGTCCAACCCCCTGCACAATGCAGGAAAAGGATCAAGGTTTTGATGTTGACTATTAAGGCCCTTAATGGTCTGGGACCCGTGTATCTTCGGGACCACATCTCTTGGTATACTCCCCAGAAGACCACTGTGCTTGGTAGAATCTATTGGTGGTCCCTGGCCTGAGGGATGTCCAGATAGCATCCATGCCCTGCGGGACACGTTACAGTTCCGCAGGGCCTGTAAGGTAGAGGTGTTCTGCCAGGCATTCGATTGAGGACAGCAGTAGTTGCTCTGGCAGCGGAGGGTAGTTAAAATCCAATTAAATAAATACTACAGACCTCTATCCTGCCCCTTTCAGCTGCCTTAAATCATCATAGAACGTAACATTTCCTCTTATCAGATTTTTAACCTACTGAAAAAGCTTATTTTCTCAAGTAGACAGTAACAGCCAATAGGAAATGCAGTCCCCGCTTTCCTTGTAAATTTCCCCCTGAAATACTGCTTTTGTTTTGTGTTGCTGAGGTTTCAGCAATACTAATGTTGTAAATCTGGTGAAATATTGTTAATAGGTTGCTTATTTGAAATACTCTGTTAAGTCAAGAATTCCCTTATTTTGTGGTGGCATATCTTTCTTTCTTTTTTTTAATAGAAGCATTATCTCACCTGAGAAGGGCAGGAGTGAAAGATATCTGCTCCCCCACCCTGAAGAATCTGGGGTTAATTATATCTGTCACACACACTCTTCCTCACCACTTAGAAATAGGCACCCTGTATCCTGCTGTATCACTACTGCTGTATTTCAACTCTTCTCTCTTGTGGTTGCTGTGCTTGTTTCATGTAATTGAAAACAAGATTTATGTTTGGGTTGTCCCTATGGTTTCAAATAAAAACTAAGGAGAACTGTTTAATCTATTGAATATTGTTGACATACACTTGCATAACTTTACTAGCACTAAACAATATAGTTTGTTTCCTACATGAGTCTTTCAATCACAAAAATGACCATTGACTGACAGTATTTGTCATATTGAACCAAAATCGTGGTCAAGCCTCTTTGTAGTATTACCTAGAGGTAATGCAAGCAAACACACTGTTAGTAAATACTCTTGTTGACCTTACAGACACATCTGGAATTTTGATAAAAAGTAATTGCTGTCCCTACAAAATGGCTACCTTGGAAACCATTGACTAACCACAAGCCTTCCCCATGTATGTATTTTTAAATAATGTGTTAAATAAAAAGTTATGGGGAAAGTTGAAGATTTCATTTTTATAGGTGGCCAAGAAAGCTTTCAGGAAATGGTGTAGTTGCTTCAGTTTATTAATATTCATCCAATTCAAATAATTTTTTAAATTTTGTTTTAATAACTGCTCCCAAAGAGGCAGGGTTTTATTACATTTTTCGCATAACATACACAAACAATCATAACATATACATACATACTAACGTACGAACAGATACATGTAGGTTATTTTCATTTTTACCAATATTTGTACTGATGCCTATTCCACCTTAATAACAATTTCTCATGAACTGTGTAAGCAACTTTTCTGTCTCTATCATCCTAACAGGTATATATTTCATTTAGTAAACTCTTAGTCTGTCTCTTGCAAGCTTGGCTACATATGTTTATCATACCAGTTATAGAACCGTGACCAAGTATTCTGGAATGTTGAATCTGTTGCCCCTTTTATCAATAAAGTCAATTTATCCAATTCTGCAGCCTCCAAGATTTTGTTTACAAGTTCTCGTTTTGTTGGTATCTCCGGTAATTTCCAATATTTTGCATAGAGAATTCTTGCAGCTGTAGTTAAAAAAACAATCAAATAGCGATCATCTTTGTTAGAATTATCAGGTAGAATATTCATCAACAAAGCCTCTGGTGTAAATGGTACTACAGTACCTAGTACCTTTTGCAAGATTTCGTGTACCATTACCCAATATTTCTTAGATCTTTTACAATGCCACCACATGTGGTAAAATGAGCCAACCTTATTTTCACATTTCCAACACTTATTAGAACATTTCGGGTCAATTTTAGCTAACCTTTCAGTTGTTACATACCATCTATAAAACATTTTTATATACATTTTCTTTATACGGAATAGCTTTCGTAATCCTAATATTTTTCTTCCATATTTGATCCCACTGCTCTAATTTAACAGTATGCCCAATATTCTGCCCCCATTGAATCATATTCCCTTTTACTATTTCATCCACCATTAAATCATCAAGTAACAACACATAAAGTCTTCGTAAAAGCTTCTGATCCATAGATGTCAATCTTTTCAATCTCTATAAGGTTTTTATAAAATCCGATTCTCTTGTCTTTAGTAAATCTGGATTCTATTTGCGCTCTTTGCCACCATGGTAGGTCTTTTAATGGTTTCAAACTATCTTCGGAGTCCAATATATCCAAATACCTTCTTGGTAATTCTTCCTGGTATGCAGTTGGGAGTGTAATGGCTTCTAGTGGAACAGTCAATTTTGAGATTTTTATATAAAAATGCTTATGTATGTTTCCCCATACTTTCATTAAAGATGCCCGTATCCAGTGCTGCTTGAAATATTTATGGACACACTTTCCCATACCATAAGAATGCATGCCACCCTAATTGAAGGTCGTGGCCTTCCAGTTTCAGTATTCTCTTATCTTCCAGTGTGACCCAATCTTTAATCCATGTTAATGCAGCTGCTTTATAATAAAGGTTCCAGTTAGGTAGGCCAAAGCCCCCCCTTTCTTTAGTATCTTGAAGAGCTTTCAGTCTTATTCTTGCCAAATAAATTTTGATAACGCTTGCTCCAGTTCCTTGAAGATATTTTGGTTTTGAAGAATGGGAATTGTTTGGAATAAAAATAGCCATTTTGGAAATAAATTTTAGAGGGTAGCCTTAATTACCAACTGTGAAAGTTGTTGCAGCATTGGGGACTTTGAAGAGGTATCCAGTTTATACCACTGCTTTGAAGTCCATAAGCCCATGTAAGGTCCCGTTCACACGCAGAAGTAGCCATGCGATACGCACGAATGATGGGCAGATTTTCCAGGCGCAAGCATCCCGCACCCGTCGCCAACCCATTTCGCTCCGCCGAAGACGTGGAGTAAAAGAATACCGGGGAAAGGGCAGTAGCAAACAGGTTTGTGATGGGCCGCAGATGGCCTTTCTCGTGTGATCGCTCTGGCGCGCTCCCATTGTGTCACTGATCCCTTGGAGCGCATCCGGAAACATGCGGCAGAGGAAAAACCCAATTCACTCACCGCTGCGTCTGATCATGCTGTGGCGGGTCAAATTGATACGGCACAAAATGCTTCGCTTCTCCCCCCGCGTTATCTGGCACGTGTGACCACACCCTAAAATAGGTTATAGGTGTGGGAGAAGGAGGTATTCTGGATGTGACAGATCTGGGGAGTGGAAAGGACTTCCCAGGGAGACCATAAATCATCCATTCTTTTCCTCTGCCCTGTTTTTTTCCAGCTCCTCTCAGATTTATTTGCACATCCCATATTGAGGGTCCCCTTCCCTTCTACTGGTGGTGGGATTATTGTGGACAAGTAGTTTCAAGCAAACACACTCTCAATAAAGACAAAAGGAAATCAGACTGTGAGCTCAGACATATATTATCCTTTTCATCTGAGGCTACTGCTGCACTTGAGGGAATTTTGCCTTCCCCACCACCATTAGCACCACCACAATCTCTCCATCCTCGCATCACTTTAGTGTGCCTTAAAACTTACATTTCAGCTCTGCCCTGTAACTACAAAAGGTTCCACCACAGATGCTATCATAAATACTTGGCCTAGAAGTACTTTGACAACATTTCAGCTGCCTACCTGTCAGAAATCTTGTCAGATCTAGTTGGGAAATATTTTTAAACCTCTTTAAGACTTCCGTACATTTTTTAAAAAATTGCTTAAAGAGTTTTATTTATTTATTGGGTTTCTATCCCGCCCTCCCTGCGAACGGGCTCAGGGCGGCTTACATTTAAAGGCTTTATTTACATTTAGGTTTATGTGGAACAAAGTTGGTTAGAGCTGCATTTAGAGTTGCCAGGTCTTACCTGCGTCCTGGCAGGGGGCTCCACCCCCGAAGAGCCCCCTTGTGCCCCCTTGCGCCTGATGTGCCCTGCGCGATGACGTCACCTGGAAGTGACATCATTGCGCCAGGCACATCGTTCTGGGGACCTTCTAGCAGTTAGGTAAAAAACTGTATGGTCACCATAGAGTTTTTACCCAAATGCTAGAGCTTTCCCCCACATGACGTGCCCATTGCGATGATGTCACCTTCAGGGGGATGGCAACCCTAGCTGCATTTGGCTATGATATTCCTCCAAAATGTAATACTTGGCTGTCAGGATTCATTCTGATCCTTACTATAGCAGTAGAGGTTGTGGACTAGTAGATGTACTAGTTCTTATAAATTGGGCAAAATATGGAAGAAATGGTCTGGGAAATATTCTCAGTACCTTACCAACAATAAGTTGTCCGTAGTTCTGTGATCTTGAGCATTCATTCTAAATCTAAGTCATGTGGAAATGTGTAGAGTTTTTAGATTGTGGTTGGAGGTAAAGAACAGATTTACAAGACTATCATATCACAGAAAAGCAAGCATAGTTAATTTGAATGCTTAAAGGAAAGGGGGGGGTGTCAACCATCTCATTCCCTCTCTTTAATAGTTCTTCATTACGAGCTCTCCTTCCCTATTTCCCCAAATCAATAACAAACCTAACAAAAAAGAGGCCTTCAGGTGTCACAGTAAACTCAAGTTTGGAGTAATGTCTGAATGCATCCTGCTCAATAAACTTGTTTGTTGGAAGCTAAGCCTGGGAATCTAAATTATAGTTGACTTGTTTAACTGGCTTGTCATTAAATCGGAACTTCAAAAATCAGTGTCAGTAACATTAATTACCTTCCATATATAATGATCTCCCATACATAAGCACAAAGAACTTACTATACCAGGTGTATTCAGCTATCTAAGATACTATCTCAGTGTACTCCCACACTGCATGGCCTTGCCCCTGCTAGTGATGACTCACCAAACAGGACTGTGCTTTAGGATTCAGCCTCCCCTGCAGAGGAAACATAAAAAGCAGTAGGACAAAAGATCTGATTTAATTACATGCTTATTTAGTTTGCCAACATACGCAATAGAAATTGCTCCACAGTGTCTACACAAAACAGTTATCTTACCATCTACAGCAGGGGTGTCGAACTCATTTGTTATGAGGGCTGGATCTGAAATAAATGAGACCTTGTTGGGCCGGGCCATGTGTATCATAAAATGTAATGCCAGGTAGCAGAGATATAAACTTTATAAAGGACACAGACAAACACAATTAACTTTGACATTGTTTTCTTACTGAGAAAGACTGGATCATGAGGGAATGAACACAGTAAAAAGGGGGAAGGAACCCAGTTGTATCCAGGAGAGCCCTGGCATAAGGAGCCCAAAAAACACACACAGCATAAGCAGCCCAATAGAATACAAACACACTTTAGCAAGGCACAAAAAAGCTCATACCTTGAACAAAACTTTGTTGGTCTTAAAGGTGCCTGATAGTTTTGCCATGCGATTGAGGCAGTCCAGCAAAGCAAGCTCTCATCTGTTCCCTGCCTCCCTTTGATAAGGAGCCTCCCTTCGAGAAGGAGCCTCAGTGGAAGGAAAGAAAGACTTCCCTTTGTCTCCTGAATACGATTGAGGCAGCCTGGTCAGGAAGCAAACTCTGGCTGGTTCTCTCCCTCCCCCTGGGAGGAGGAGGGGGAGGAGCCTCGGCCAGTGCTTTACCAGACTCTCTCAATCGCACAGGAAAGGCTTGCCTATCTATCTCTCCTGTGTGATTGAGAGAGTCTGGTAAAGTAAGTTGTGATGTAGCAGCAGCAGCAGAACTGGAAAAGGAAGCAGGAAACAGCCAGGGCCTTGAGGGCCAGATTGCAGCCCTCTGAGGGCCTGATCCGGCCCCCAGGCTGCATGTTTGACATCTCTGATCTACAGGTATTTCTTTATATTTTGAGGAATTCCCTTTGCCTTTTTTTGGGGGGGAGTGTGTTTGTGTGGAGCTGTGACCACATGTTTCTTTCCAAAGCTTTTATTTTCTATTTGAAAGAGAGTAAAGATAGGAAATGTGGTCAAAGGGCAAAAGAGAAAGGAGAATGGGTAGAGGTTGCAAAAAGATCTTTTTGTTTCAAAGACGAAAATAGTATTTCAGTAAAGCTTCTAGACAGACAGAATGTGGGAGACTGAGTGTTCTTAGGCAAGAGTGTGGAGGAGGGTTGCCCTAGTATTCTGTTCCACTGGGTTTCCCTGCTGTTTATTGCAAATGACCAATAGCAAGTGGGCTGTTAATGTAGTAAGACTTTGCCAGGGGGTGAGCAGGAGATTATTTGGGATTTATGAACAAGCTGGTCTGTTTGGTAACAAACCAGGGTGTATGGTAACAAACCAGGGTGTGTGCACTGTAACAGTGGTTTACACAAATTGCAGTTTGTGATGTCAGAATGCAAAGAAACTCTTGCTCTTTCAAATGCATGCTATTGCTGACATACCAGGTTAACACCTGTTGTCTTGGAGAGCATCTAAACCCCAACAAGGTATAGTGAAAGGCTGAGAGAACTTATCGCTTCCTTAGAAAACTGCATTCCAGAACTTGAATAATTCTGCCAACTTTTTAGTGAAGTTATGTGAAACAATTTCTCAGTAGTATTTGAAACGAGCAATTGTAAAATTGCGAAGTTTAATGTCTAATCTTTTGAAAGAGTATAATACTGCTATGTATTATGCTGTTCTTATGAAGAAACAGTGGTGTATGACAAGCAGTTATGTACTGCATTTAGTGGTTTTATAAAATCCAGAGATAAAAAAGGGATACAAATTGTGTGTAATATATGTTGATGTTTGAGAGATTCGTGCTTTCCTGCAAATGGACTAAAGAAATTTGTGTTCATTTAATGAAATGCTGATAATAGTAAAGGAAACATTTCACTTTTGTTTTGCAGTGTAATGTTCAGGTTCAGAAATGCCTTATGTGGATCGTCAAAATCGCATTTGTGGTTTTCTAGATATTGAAGAAAATGAGAATAGTGGGAAGTTTCTGCGGAGATATTTTATACTGGACACAAAAGAAGACAGCCTGGTATGGTACATGGATAATCCGCAGGTAAGACACATTTGGGGATAATAAAAGTTAAGTTCTTGCTAACTAAAGTGGCTTTGAGGGTGAAATTTAATTAGAGAACATTTTGTCTTTTTGACTTACATGTTCTGCAAGAATCACAATACAAGATGATAATTTATTTTTAGTCGTTCCAATAGTTATCATTTGAAACTTGGATTGCTTAGCCTAGCCCATAAATATATATTTATTCGGAGTTCTATATTAAAATTGGTAGCTCCCATCCAAGAGATAAATGCAGTCTGCTTTGAGTCTCAATAAGAAAAGTGAACTATGGCTCCGGTCACACGGGCAGGAAACTGCAGGGGGGGAGCGTGGCTGTTTGCCCCGGGGCAAACTAACGTGCGGTTAAGCGATCAGACCTCCTGTGGAGGTTCTGTGGAGGTTCTGTGGGTAGGGAGAGGTGCTGATCACAAGACACGCCTGCGCGCAACGAAGAAGCGCGCGGTGCGGCAAACTGGTTTTCTTTTTTTGTGTACACGACGAATGCACATGCTCCATTGGGTGCGTGTGCGCATCCACAGGGACTTGGGGGGAAAAACACCTTTTTCGCAAGGGGACATGGGCGGACGCTGGATGCCACCGGAAACGCGATCAGATGCCCGCCCTTGCCCCGCGGTTTCCAGAAACTAGTACCTCCGAGGTACTAGTTTTTTGCTCCGTGTTTTCGGCAAGAAGCCTTGGTTGTGCCACGGAAGCGCTACGCTTCCCAGATGTGCCGGTGAGATCGCGCCCGGAAAATCCGCCTGTCTTCCATCTCTCTTGCGTGGCTAATGTTCTGTGTGACCGCAGCCTATAAATAATAAATGAAGGATTGGATTAATGGCATAGAACTTGGCAAAAAATAATTTTGGTGAGGTGGGGACTTTGGCTCACTAACCCCAGTTCCCTTTTCAAAATGACCCTCTTGATAACCACTTACTCATGAGTCATACAAAGCAGCCAGTTTTTTGGGACGTGATCTAGGTTTTATTCACTCCTCTTACTACCAATCATGACCTACAAAGGAAGTTTTAAAAATAGTTTTCTGTGTTAGTTCAGTATTGGGAACTATTATGGTGGAAATAAAGGAAGAAAACTTAATTGCTTCTGGGGGTTTGGCACATTTGGTTTTAGAGATGGTTTTACCCCCCCCCCCCAAAAAAAAAAGACTGTAAAATGCAATAGCTTTCCCCCAAATGAATAAAACAGAAAGTGTGAGCACTGAACAGCCAAACTTAATTTTGCAAAAATTCTGTTAAAGGATGTAAGATAGATACAAAAATGTTACAAAGCTGTTCTGTATTTAACTGTTTTTTGCGTTTTTGCAAATGTAAAGTGTATCTCAAGATTTTTAATTGACAGTTTTCACTTTATATTATACTGCTATGTTCTTGAATTCAGAACCTTCCCTCTGGATCGCCACCCGTTGGAGCCATTAAGCTTACCTACATTTCAAAGGTACGTGTGTGTTTCTTGGATGGCAAACAGCATTTCAGAATTTACAGTAGGGTTTTTAATAGTATTTTGAGTAGTCTAAAGAAATTTGAAGCTGGGTGCTATCATTTAACACTGTTCTTGAGGAACATTTCTTTGTAGTTTTTGCTTCTGAAACTGAGAAAGGTTCAGGAACACTACAGAGCTGGGATTTTGAAATTACTGCACCACTGTGCACCACTGTGTATACAAGAACAATTCTGTTTTGTACAAACATTCATTTAATCTAACATGTCCCGTGTAAGTTCTTCTGATGAAAGCTTTGTTTAATCAGTAAAACAGTAACTAGTATGTATAGAGAAATACTTATTATGCCCTTGTATGAGACCCTTACATAGGGAAATTTCATGGAAACTAGTCCAAATCACATGAAGTATATATAGAGTATATATAGAGAAAAACATACGTTCCATTTATCTTATGTTCCATTTCCCTGTCAGTATCTTTAAATTGCAAGAGTCTTCAGTGAAGTAATTTATGGCTGATAGTTTTTAAAACTAAGTAAAATGCCAAAGTACCGTATTTTTTGGACCATAAGACGCACTTTTTCTTCCAAAAAAAGTGAGAGGAAAAGTGTGTGCGTCTTATGGACCGGATACTGAGCCCCAGGGTTCAGAATATTTTTTTCCCTGTTTTCCTCCTTTCACACTTGCTGTTTTATTTGTTCCGTAATAGTCTGGACTTTTTTGGAAATCTAAATCTTTTTGTTTGGATTAGTAAAGAACTTTTCTGAACATTATTCTTAAAGGCTGCATTTAGATACTGCAAATAACCCATGGTTACTTTGTGATATGAACAAGCCTCTCATGCTGTATCTCTGTCATGAGGTGCAATTAAAGACTTCTTGGGTTATGTCACCTTTAGTCTGATTTTTTGTGATACCTGAATTTGAATGCCTGAACTTGACTCTCTGTGGCTCTTACCTCCTCATTATGGCCTTAGGGTACAGCCCCTGCCTATGGCTCTTAGCCTGCTGGGTGCTCAAGGTCCTGCCCATCAGGACATTACAACTTATCTCATCACATGCAGTTTCAGGCTTCAGTCATTGATTCTCCCTGTAGAGGATCCTGTTAAATGTAGGAAGGCCCTGGATGACTTCACACTTTTCATGAACTGCTTTCAGTCTCATGGAGTGCCCAGGAAGGCATCATAGAATCATAGAGTTGGAAGGGACCTCCAGGGTCACCTAGTCCAACCCCCTGCACAATGCAGGAAATCCACAACTACCTCCCCCCCATCCCCACTGACTCCTGCTGCATGCCCAGAAGATGGCAAAAACCCCTCTAGGATCCCTGGGCAAGGTGGCCTGGAGAAAATTGCTTCCATTAGTGTGAGCTAGCTCACAGTTTTTTAAGTCTCCAGCTCACAGATTTCTGTCTTAGCTCAGGAAGGATGACTCCAGAGCAAACTAATTTATGCAGTAGCCAAATCACTTGCTTACAACTTTATGGCCAGTAACTGACAAAGTAGAATTTTTGCTCACAAGACTCCACAGTTTAGAGGGAGCATTGTTTGTGACCCCAAAGTGGTGATCAGCATTTCCCTGGGCATGTAAGAAAGGGCCACGAGAACTAAGCACTGATGCAACCCTTCTTGCCCTCCTTCTCATGATCTGCCTAAGTTCACAGAATCACAGCATCCGTTTCCTCCTATTGCCATTCATCCTGAGCCAGACATTTGGAACTTTGGGGAGGGGGGCTCCAGCAGCCAGGCAGCTTTTGGTTCTGTCTTCCAGGTCTCCTAAACTCCACTTCGCACCATCATCATGAATCACTCCAGAGTACTCCTGAAACTTGATGTGATCTTGTCAGCATGTTGGTCAGCCACTATCATAAAGACAACATGCCCAGAACAAATCTCTGGAAGGATGGTTGCTTCAAACTCCACATCATACTTAGCAAACTGGGGTTTCTGTCTTTCCCATAGTTTAATCTCAATTAATGGGAAAGAAACACAAACCAGTGTTTTGTTCAGGTGCCAAGATTTGGGTGTTGGAACAAATTGGTGTTCTTAGAGAGGAAGTCTTCATTGTGGCTTTACATTTGAGAGGAGGACTGGAACATGTAAGCCTGAGGGTTTGAGATTTTGTTTGCAAACAGTGTTGTGCTTGTTTCTGACATCTAGTGGAGCCAGAGTGAAAATGCAGAATTGGAAGTGATCAATTCTGATGCTGTTTTCAAAGATACAGAAGTGGGAGAGCTAATTTTCGTTCTACAGTTCCTGTTACTTTTTTGGTGCCATGTTGAAATGGATATCTAACATTATTCGTGTTCCATGTCACTGTAGAGCAATGCTACCTCTAAGCTGTGGAGTCTTGTCAGCAAAAATTCTACTTTATGTGCTCCTGGCATTAAAGTTGTGAGTGAGCGATTTGGCTACTGCATAAATTAGTTTGCTCGGGAGCCATCCTTCCTGAGCTAAGAAAAAAATGTGTGAGCTGGAGGCTAAAAAACTGTGAGCTAGCTCACACTAACTCAGCTTAAAAGGGAACACTGCTTAAAATGTAACTTTTTTCTATTTTCCCAATTAGCAAAAACTAAGAGGAGTACCAACTTAAACATTTCTGGAAATTTTCTTTCTCTTATGCCAGCCCTGTGTAGCAGTGATTACCTAATCTACTACTAGTGTTTACACAAATCTCTGTTGTAAAATAATATATGCAGTTATTCTAAACAAACAAATTATACTGAAGACAGTCTTTATGCTTTACTATATCAGGGCCATAATGTATGTTTTATAGGGGATCTGCCTGTTAAAATGCATTAACTTTTGTTATGTCCTTTTAGGTTAGTGATGCAACTAAGCTGAGGCCAAAGGCAGAATTCTGCTTCGGTAAGTTTTTAGTGTTTGCACAGTAACTATATCACTGTTTTTTAAAACTGTATCCAGGATATGTTTCACACTTTCCTAATTAGGCACAAATGGACATATCTGTTTAGAATATAAGTTTGTTTATATTTCGCATTTCCTTCCTAATATAAAGATGAAATATTTGGCACTGGCTTGAAAAACAGTGATCTTCAAACAAGATGTGACATCAGCCATTGGAATATTTTAGAAACTCTGAGTAGCTGGTCATTTTAATAACACACACACACTTTAACATAGTAATTTTCAGTGCTGTCTGTTACAGAGTGAGAGAGATTCTGAGCTTCTATATTCTCTTTGAAAAATCACTGCTGCTCTTCTCCAGATAATTATCTATAGCAAAGAGCAACTTGGCAAGCATTTTAATAAGCAGTAATCACTGTATATTAAAAATGCATGCCAAATTGTTCGTTGCAGTATGCTTTTCTGAATTGGATTGATATTTCGGGGGGGAAACAACATGTAGATCCTGCTATATTTCTTCTTGAAAACATGAACATTATTAATTATGCTGCTGTTGGACATGGATGCTGTAATTCATATAGATAGCATCCATATCCAACAGTACCATAATTAATAATGCCCTTGTTTTCAAGAATTTTAAGCTATAATTGATGAAGGGTGTGTGTGAGCATGCAAATACTGTATCAGTTGATGGTTTTACACAGAATATAATATCCTGCCGATACTGAATATGCAAGCATTTGATCAGGTTTCATTTTTAAATATTGGATTTATGAATATGCTGTGACACTAGATTTAAGTATAAAGGCCCACTACACTTGATCTTAGCCAAAAGGCCGAGAAGCCCAGGTGGGAAACTTTATGTGACCTTCATGGACCTGAAGACCGCTTTCGACTCAATTAAGCGCGGTAGGCTATGGTGTAAATTGGCAGATTCTACAATAGATAGAAGACTATTAGCTCTAATTATGAATCTATACACCGACACTTCCGCCCAAATTAGATACAATTGGCAGGGTCAGCTCACAGCTAGCTTCCAAACCAACAAGGGTGTGAAACAAGGCTGCTTGGTTGCTCCGTCCTTATTTAATCTATTTGTTAATGATATGATTCCATTTGTGAAATCGCAGGCTAGACATCCCCCTTTTCTCGCAAACACACCAATTTCAATCCTTCTTTACGCAGACGATGCCATCCTTCTCTCTAAAACAGAACTAGGTCTAAAATCAGTAATTAATGCATTTATTACACATTGCAATAAAGAGGACCTTAAAGTTAATTACTCCAAGTCAAAGATCCTTAGGTTCTCTAGAACCTTTCATAATGGACCTAAGGTGATAAGCGCACTGGGCGGAACCTTGGAGAGAGTCCCCTCCTTCAACTACCTGGGTATCAGTTTTAACTACAACTTATCATGGAAACCACATATTCAGGCGGCCCTCAAAGCTGCAAATATCACAATTAAGGCGATTAAAAAATTATTTTATTCCAAGGGAGTTTTCAAACTGTTTGTGAAGAAGGGTGCCCAGGGTGGTAGCACGAATAAAGTGGGTTTCTCACATTTAATCCCCTGCGACACCTACCGGTACAAGAGCAGTCGATCAAAGTTAATTACACAGAAATTAACAACCTTGGGGATTGATATAACAGCTTCATTGTTAAACGAGTCGCTCAGAGAAATTAAATCAAAACTAAAGGATCTTGACTTCAGCAGTACCCTCCAAAGAGCTCGATGTACTTGCTCTGGTCTATCCTTGGGTCTTGCCCCCCCTGAGGCTATTCCGTCATATTGCTACACTTTAAAGATCCCAAGACAACGCAGAGCGTTCACCTTGGCGAGACTTAACTCCTTCCCCTCTAAGGTGCTCTCTGGTCGTTTCTTGGGACTTCCGTTTTCGGAACGTGTTTGCGATTGTGGACAAGAGATGATAGAAACTATAGATCATATAATGCTTTTTTGTCCTAAGTGGAATAAGGAAAGAGAGAGATACATCATTCCCGTTATGAGAAAAGAAAAGCTTCCCCTCCTTCCTTGGGTAGTTTCAGTGCTATTGTTTGATAACTTCCCTGACAATCAAACCACGGCTATAGTGGCTTCCTTTCTAGCTGCGGTGATTAAGAAAACAAATCTCCCTGAGTTTAACTAGTTTACTGCTGATAACTGTCGACCTTTTAAGTGTGTGTTGTTGTTGTTTTTTTTAATTTATTTTATTTTACCCTGTAAAGTTGCTATGGCTTTTTTGCTAATGCAATAAATATTATTATTATTACTAATTATAAAGGCCCATTGTTGCACTAGCACAATTTGCAAAGTAGTTCAACTTCTGTTTGATATTGTAGTTAAAATAATGTAGAGGTATGTAGACTGCTGAAGTTCCAAAGCCTTGTTTGGCTATGGAATAACCTGTGAATGTTTGTGCTTTTGGGATGTTTGATGTATTGGTGAATGGTTCCCTACAGAGGAATTGAAAAATGTGTTATGATTACAGAAATTATTTATATTTATGTGTCCTTGAAACCACTTTCCTCAAAGTAAGTTAAAAAGGTAAAGGTTCCCTTGCTCGAAAGCCAGTCGAATCCGACTCTAGGGTTGCGGTGCTCATCTCCGTTTCAAAGCCGAAGAGCCAGCGCTGTCCGAAGACGTTTCCGTGGTCATGTGGCCGGCATGACTAAAAACCAAGGCGCACGGAACGCTGTTACCTTCCCACCGAAGTGGTCCCTATTTATCTACTTGCAATTTCTTGCTTTCGAACTGCTAGGTTGGCAGGAGCTGGAACAAGAGACAGGAGCTCACCCTGTCTTGCGGCACCCGGGTCTTGAACCGCTGAACTACTGACCTTCCATAGCCTGCAGTTCAGCGTTTTAACCACTTGAGCCACCAAATTGGCCTTGTACTTTGAGTAGATCAAGAATCTTGATTTTTATGAAAGAGGTAGAAAAATGTAGTGTTTTTGCTAGGCCATGACTGTACTTGAACTATGTTCAACACAGCATCAAAGAACCACCAACTGGTGGTTCTTTCAGTGTATTTCATATCTGTTTTGAGGGCACCTACAGACAACTGTTTATCATGTGGTCACTGCTTGTAGTCTTATAGCAAGGCTCCTACAGTTGCGACTGTGTGGCTACAAGTAGTGTGTGGCTACAAGCGGATCAGTTTTCATGTCAGAGTTTGCTGAGATTTGTGATCAGTTAGAGAAGCACAATAAAAACCATTACTCCATGTATCATTGCGCTACTTAAACCAGCCTCATATATGTTGCTTGTATCATCGTGCTATTGAAACCAGTTGCACTTACTTTGCTTGTAATAGATGGCAACCACATGGCACAAAGTTGTCTATAGCCACTCTAGAAGAAGACAGACTCTAATGTACATCTACTTAGTACAGTTTTTGTGACCAGATTGTTTGAACTCTTGCTTTTCTTCTGCTATACACAGGATGTATATAGTGCTGGCTAAATAAATCCACATGATTACAGAAAGTAGTTGCCCACAGACACATTCGACAAAAGCAAAAAAAAATTGCTTTACTTGTTCATGTCAGTTATAGGCACACCTTTTTGCTTGCTTGTGTTCTCTTTGTGTTGCTACAGGGTTCAAGCACTGATTAAGTGTAATTCAGCTACTGTATTGCTACTGCTGTGAATTATAAATAGCAGTTGTTAAAAGTGTCTATAAACTAGGACAAAGAACTTCATGTTTCTAGAACAGAATAAGGGCATTATTTCTGAATTCTTCATCCAGTGGGTGGGTAAATTTCATATTTACAGCAAAGCTGCTTTAAAAAAAATAATGCAGGCATTTGGGTTAGTACTAGCTTGGGAAATCGGAAAAGTGATACTCCATGTTCTACCCCACCCCACATTTTTCACACTACAACTGGCCCATGCATATATGCAGTCCTTCCTTAGAACTGTAAAACCGAGAGAGAACATTTATGCTCTCTGCATCATGCTTATGCTTGTGACTTTTGAGATGAGAACAAATGTTGAAAGCAGTATATATTGATGAATAGCTATTTCCTAGTTAAAGAAGAGTGTAACCATATTTTAGTTAATGCTGCGCATTATTTCTTTTACTGTCTTTACCAGTCATGAATGCAGGGATGAGAAAATACTTTCTACAAGCCAATGATCAACAAGACTTAGTTGAATGGGTAAATGTCCTAAACAAAGCTACCAAAATTACAGTAAGTAATTTTTTTAAAAATGCTATGGTCATTCTACACAAACATTTGGAGAAATATTTTTACTTGAGCAAAGTTTGAGTCCAGTGCCACCTTTAAGACCAACAAAGTTTTATTCTGGTATAAGCTTTCGTGTGTATGCACACTTCTTCAGATAAATTGAAATAGAAGTTACCAACCATTACGTATAGGTAGAGGGTGGAGAGGGTGTTGCCAGGAAAGGCTGTTTAGAGTCCAATTGAGGTTTTTAAATGGGTAGAGTTACATTTTAGAAAGGTATGGGCTTGGAACTGACAGAATATTTCCGTCTATATACAACATGCCTGACATGAGGACTAATCTGGGGAATCGCAGGAGGGGAAAGGTGAAGAAGTGATGCTCCACAGATGGAAATCCCATTCATCCATGGGAATTACCAGTGGCTTCAAGCCTATATGTTACAATAACAATTTCAAATTCCTTTGGTGCCCTTGTTGTAACCTGTTTATGCTCAGGCATATCATGCTGGGCTTTGGATCATGCAGAAGTTGTATAAAAGACTTGTGCTGCTTCTGCCTGCCCTGAAGCTTAGGGTTATGATTAGGGTTTTTTGGGGTTCGGGTATATTGAACCCCAAAAATATTGGTATTTCCTGATATTCCTGAATCCCAATACTGGTATGGTATTCGATTTCAGTAAATATTCGGGATTGCCGATTTCCCCCCGGCTCCATGTGGACCATTGTAGTCAATGGTATAATGGAGAATTGATATGTGGCTCTGTGGGGGCTGTTTTTATAGGTAGAGGCATCACATTTTTGCAACATATCTGCTAGTGCTTCTCTTCAAACCCGCCCCCCCCTGCAAGTTTCAAAAAGATTGGACCAGTGGTCCAGTTCTGTGGGCCCCAGAAGAAGGTGCCCCCATCCTCAATTGCTTCCAGTGGAGGGGGGAAGGCATTTAAAGGGAACGCAGTCCCTTTAAATCCCTTTTGGAAACCACAGTTGAACTCCAAAGGTATTTAAAGGGCTTGTGGTCCCTTTAAATGCCTTCTCCAAGTTGCAGCTTCATCTGGAAGGTGTTTAAAGGAACTGTAATCCCCTCAAACACACTTTAACACCAGCTATCCGGTGGCCCCAAAAATCCTGAATATTTTTGGGATTTTTCGGGCTCGGCCATATCAGATAGCTGGATAAATACCCTGGCTGATATCTGGCTAAAAAAATACCCCCAAAATACCGGTAAGGTATTTTTCCGTGTTTTTTTTTTTTTTGGCTTGGATAAATCGAATGTACACCACTAGTTATGATGTGCTCTCTCTCCAAGTCATTCACAGAGGACTGAGAGGAGGGCAGAAGAGGGAGTCAGTGGTGGCTACAAATTATTGCTAGTTTCTAAGCCAAGCTATAATGCATGGGAGTTCTGAACTTGAAAATGGGGAATTCATGTTTTATGTAACAGACTTCTAAATGAAAGGAGGTTTAGTTGCTACAAGAAGCACTAATGGTTCTGCTTCTACCTTTGGGGTGCTTCTGCTGTATTATCTAATATGTATTATTTTGCTTGCAATATAAGGCCATAATAAAAAAGGAGAAAGGGGATTCTTTAGAAATAGATTGGTGCAAGACTGGGGAGGTATGAATTGTGAAAAGTGTTGTCTGGCCACTAAGCCTCTTCTATATCCTTTCTTTGGGTCACAGTTTAACAAATACTGCCTTTAAAAAATGTTCATGTTGATTAAGAAATATAACCTGATTGAAAGGCGGGCATGTCTAGGATATTCTGTATACGGGGAGGGCGGGGTATAAATGGAGGGTGGGATATAAATGGAATGAAATAAATAAATATACATCAGATATGGCCCTTGAAATTCAATTTTTACAGTTTGTGATTTAATCAGCAGTGCAAATACATTTTGGTTGGTAAATAAATTTTGGTTGGTGGTTATCCAGTTACTGTGATTGACCCCTGCGGGACCAGTTCTTTTTAGACTCTGGTTATTATAAGCAGGAGAGGGAGGTGTGAAACTTCCATGGGTGGTGCTCTCCTCATGGCATTTTAGATCCAACAGAAGGAGAATGGCTGAAAAGTACTTGAGCTTTGTCTTAGAACTTCGCTTGTTTGAACAAGGAGGGCTAGATTTCAGTTCAGGAATCCTTGAAGAATGAATTAATATTAGCAACTTGTACTTTGGCATCAAATTGGAAATTAATTTACTACATTGCATCCATTTGCTTTGACCAGTAAGGCCTTCTAGCTTGCTGGCAGATATCTTGATCTCGATGCACACACGCAGTCTTGACACCACAGAGCTAGATCATTTTAGGCTTGTTCATTATGCAAAGTGTCAGGAAACTAGCTCCCTGTGTGCTGTGTGGAGGAATTGATGAACGTGATATATAATTGTGCTTTTCTTGATAATCTGAACTAATGGGGAAATGATACAGCTGCAAATTAAATGTGAGCTGTATTATACGGCTTTAAGAGCTCAAAACAGTATTCTAATAACAGCCTTGTAAAAATAAAATTTAACTTCTAGAAATTCAAAAGTGTAAAATATATAATAAATGTTTGGTTCGGTTTTCTTTATGCTAAATCTTTTTCAAAAGGGACTTTGCAAAAAATGAGAGGACTAATTAAAAAGAAGCTGAGACGTTCAGTTGAGAGGGACAGGTTGTTTTGGGAAATTTGGAGATTATTTATAAGGTATAAAAGAAACAAAGTTTGAATCCAGTGGCACCTCTAAGACCAACAAAGTTTTATTCTGGATATAAGAAGTGTGCATGCACACGAAAGCTTATACGCAGAATAAAACTTTGCTGGTCTTAAAGGTGCCACTGAACTCAGACTTTGTTCTGCTGCTTCAGACCAACACGACTACCTACCTGAAGCTACGAAAGGCACAGAGAGAATGTTATCATATTCAACAGAATTCAGGAGATATGGAACTGAAGACTTCTTTCTTTAAAAAAATGGAGGTTTTGTCTGTACTTTGAAAATGGGTGCAAACCAAATGTAAAGCTGTAATGAAACTAGTTAAGTAGTAGTATAAAGAGCAGGTTGTAGAAGTTACTCGCTCTCATGGTGTTCTAAATATCTCAGAAATCGTTTACCTACTAGAGTGTCACTTCGGGCATTGGAGGCAAATAAGGAAGCTGCATTAAGTGCTTCATAAATACTGACAGATGAAATGAATGGATTCTTCATTAGTCTTGAAATCACAATATGATGGAGAAAAACCTACTCCTGAATTTATTTTTTTTACAGAACCTCAGTTCTTAGAGATAAAGGGATGAAATAACAAATCTTTAAGGCTAGAGTTTATTTGTAAGTTCCGTAATTCAGATGAGAAATTGATAAAGTTTTGGGTAAAATATGTAACTTATTAAAAGGAGCCTGCTTGCCAGAGTGTTGCAACTAATGTAATACAAGGGTATTCTTTTAAAAAGTTCTAGACAATTCAGGATAACAGTGATACATTGAACTTCTTTTCTTAGTGAATTAGTGGGATGTGCTAGGCTAGAATTATTAAGTATATAGAAGTGTGTGTGTGAAAACTCATGCAGCTTTTGCAGAGGAAAGTCTTGCCTCTGTAACCCTTTTGACAAAAATCCTCAAAGAATTCTGATTTTATCAGCTGTAGGGTATAACAGTTTTTTAAACCTTTTGGCTTATTTATAGGTGTACAAAGGATTTTTATTGGATTACTTTTGAGCCACTCAGAATTAGAAAATACAGTTCTGTAATTTGAATTCATTTTACTTCCTCCCATGCTTACAAAGGCATTATACTGTCGCTGTATACTATTTCATTGCAACATATACTTTTTCAGGTACCAAAGCAGGCTGATTCACTGTCTCAGAATGATAATTCAAATCGCCAAGCTGAAAGTGTGGGGATAAAGAAGCAGATGTCTTACAGAACAGATATTGTTGGTGGTGTTCCTATAATAACCCCTACCCAGGTAATGCAGCTTTAATGTCTTGCCTTGTCATTGGAGGGACTAAGGACAGAATGCTACCCCTTCAGTTGATGTAATTCTTGTAACATGAAATCAGGGCCAGTTCCAGAGTTTTGTAGGCCCTGGGCAAGAGAGTGTAACTGGGTACCCTTTCCCACTTTAAGTCCCTGTTGGGAAGAAAGATAGTGTACAAATGAAGTAAATAAAAAAATATGTCAAAATAACCCTGAGAAGTAGGTTAGAAAAAGCTATAGTGGCTTTGTTAAATTTACATAGTGAGTCTAGGTTAAGGCTGAGTGATGGATTTTTAAAACCCAGTCTCAAAGGTTGAGACTAAGTGCCGGGGACGGCAAAGGATGAGATGGTTAGACAGTGTCATCGATGCAACGAACATGAAATTGAGTCAACTTCAGAGGACGGCGGAATACAGGAGGGCCTGGCGGGAGCTGGTCCATGGGGTCGCGAAGAGTCGGACTCGACTGTGCGACTGAACAACAACTCAAAGGTTGATATCGAACACTATCATCAGGTGGTTCTCACTAAACACTTTTCTGTTTCAGCAAAGCATATCCTGTAGGTAAACCACTGCAAAGGCTGAGAATTACTGTGATTGCATGGTGTTTTGTTCACACTTAGCTTGTAAAAATTAGATCTCATGGGTCATGCTAGCTCATTTAAAAAACCCTTAAAACAGAAGCAACCCCCCCCCCCAATTTATTACGGGTAAAAGTCATGTCTAGATTTTGAATTTTATTTTTAAAAATAATTTCTTCATGATTAGATCTGCAATTTAAAATTACCTCGGAATATATTCCCAGTTTTTGGTAATCCTAATAAGTACAGTTTGTAAGAAAATCTCAGTGTTTTTGTGTACGAATCTTGGCGCTTCACCAAGTAGCACTGAGACATCTCAGCTCTGTCAGCTTTTCACTATCAAAGGTATAGGCAGAGGCAGGGCCGGCCTGAGCGTTTTTAGCGCCCAAGGCAGGGCTACCTTCTGGCACGCCCCCGCGCACCAATTATGGGGTTACCAACCTCCAGGCGGGGCCTGGAGAGACCGAAGACCTTCTCCTCCTCGGGACCGCCCACTTGGCTGCCTGCCCTGCACCTCCAGGCGGGTGAGGCCGTGCGCTCCAAGCTGCAAACCCCTGGCTTGGTGTGCAGGCGCCCGCACGGGCCTCTCCTGGCTTCTCCCTTTAGTGTGGAGGGGGGGAGAGAAGCGGGGCAGCGCGGGGGGGTCGTGTGCGAATTGCAGCGCCACCCAAAACCAGCGACCATCCTTGTGTGTGGGGGGCCTCCCTCTGGCAGGCGACCAGGCAGCGCTGCGCAGGAGAACCTAGCCTGCCTCCCCAGCCATCCTTTTGCCGCCACCACCTCCTCCCCCCACTGTCGCCGCCATTGAAGTGGGGGGGGAGGGGGGAGACATGCCTCAGCTCAGGAAGGATGTGGCTCCAGAGTAAACTAATTCATGCAGCAGCCAAATCGCCCGCTCAGAACTTTAATGCCAGCAGCTCCCAAAGTAGGATTTTTGCTCACAAGATGCCACAGCTTCAAGGGAGCCTTGGTCCCAGGGGCCAAGAGCATGCACAGAGCGCCTCTGGCTTACCATCGCTGCCACAGCCCGTCCCTAGAAAGGCAGCAGCCGTGGGGGGGGGAGCTCAGCCCCGGAAGGGGGTGGCGCTGTCTGTCTTTTCTCCCAGACGGACACCCAAAGTGACTTACAATCAATGCTCCCTCTAAGCTGTGGAGCCCTGTGAGCAAAAATTCCACTTTGTGAGCTACTGGCATTAAAGTGGTGAGCGAGCGATTTGGTTGCTGCATAAATTAGTTTGCTCTGGAGCCATCCTTGCTGAGCTAAGACAAAAATGTGTGAGCCAGAGGCTAAAAAACTGTGAGCTAGCTCACACTAACTCAGCTTAGAGGGAACACTGCTTACAATGTTCTCTGCTTTTCCAATAACCCTGTGAGATAGGTTAGGGTGAGATTGTGTGATTGGCCCAA
The DNA here is from genome assembly GCF_001447785.1 of Gekko japonicus. Classification (NCBI taxonomy): domain Eukaryota; kingdom Metazoa; phylum Chordata; class Lepidosauria; order Squamata; family Gekkonidae; genus Gekko; species Gekko japonicus. Next base: position 140,734 of record NW_015175361.1, on the reverse strand, counting down.
GGTCACCCAGCAAGCTTCTGTGGCATACAGTCTACAATTAAAGCAACATCCTAAGTCCCAAACCTTAATGAAAGTTATAATACAAAATAATGCCAAACCATATAAAATAGTTTTTTTCTTAATTACTTCACAAACTTCAGAACTACCTTTACACGATTTTGATTTTATTGTGCTCTAGAAAGAAGATGTAAACGATGGTGAGGGTGATAAAAACTACTTGAAACAGTCTCAAAACCATCCTTACTATTCTGCTAAGCATCCCCCAGATAATGCTGTGATCAAAGCTGGCTATTGTGTTAAACAAGGAGCAGTGGTAAGTAATTATATATATTTTTTAATTAATGAGATCTATGTTCTGTATTACGCCCTGACCTGAATAGGCCAGCCTCGCCTGATCTCATCAGATCTCGGAAGCTGAGCAGGGCTGGCCCTACTTAGTATTTGGATGGAAGACCACCAAGGAATACCAGAATTACTACACAGATAATGGCAAACCACCTCGGAATGTCTCTTGCCTTGAAAATCCTACAGAGTTGCCGTAAGTCGGCTGCAACTAGATGGCACTTTCCGTCACGTGCTACAGCCAAATCTTTTTGCCAGAGGAAATAATTTGGCATGTACAGGACTGCACTAATTTTCAAAGCCTGAAATTTAGGGGATATATCTACATTTCCTTTTGTAAGCTTTCATAAGTTATCCCTGATTACTTTAACTGAATTGCATTCTGTGTACATTCAAGGGGAGGGTTCTTGTTTATAAATATCAAAGATAGCATGTTATTTTTGTGTTTGAAGAAGTAAGCTGCAGTCCATAAAAGTTTATATTAGAATAAAAACATGGTTAGACTTTTAGGAACTAGAAGACAGTTTTCAACTTCAAAAGTAATTGGAGCATATATGTTTTAAGTATTGAATTACAGTAAAGGCTTTATTATCAGCCTTTCAACTATCCTGACCATGTACTTTCTGGAATCATTTCTCCCCCTCAGCCACCGTACCTCATGTCTTCTGGTTCACTTGAACCCCACTCTTGTGTTTCAGCAAACCAGCTTGATGACTGCCATGCGTTGCTGAGCTTCTGACAGCCAGTCCTTCCAGCTGACCATCTATAGGTGTCTCCATCCCCCCCCCAGCCTTCCTCAAGCTGCTGGGAGCCTGCTCTTGTAGAGGGTTCCTGGACAGCTGGCCCACTTGTTGGCCTGCTGCACAGGATGACTCTGTAGCTCAGGGGGAAGGAAGTGAGGTAGGGGTGTACTTGCTGCAGATGTGGTTGAGTAGGTGTGGGGGTCAAGCAATAAGACTGAATATTCAGCTGTGGACCCCCCCCCCTTTCCTATAAGTACTGGATAACAATCATGGGAGTGAGTGAACTAAAGTGAACTGGATTAGGACATTTTCATTCAAGCAGTCATTTCGGCAGAACACACTTTCCTGGTGGCACCTTCTTTGGGTGGCCGTAACTTGGATACTGTAAATCTAATCCTCACCAAACTTGGATGGCAAGTAGAGGAGAGTCAGCCAGAGATCCCCTGCAAGTCTTATGTCTCTAGCACTCCAGGGGGTGTTTTATGTCTCTAGCCCTCCAGGGGGCTAAAAGTGCATAATGGTCCATGGTTCGCAAATGGGGCACACCATGAACCAAACTGCATTTTTTCGGTTCATGCCCATGAAACTCTTAAAATTGCTAAAGATTGATGAGAAGCAGAAGTAAAAGGTGACAGAAAGTCTTAATGCATCATTCCAGTGAAAATTATATTATTTCTATAACTGTCAATCAACCAAAAAATTTTTATACGGACGTTAAAGACTGCCGCAACTATTGGATGACTGTATTAGTTTCTCACACGAGAAAAGTGATGCTCAAAATCTTACAAAAACTGACCATATATGGAATGAGAAATGCTAGATATCCAAGCTGGGTTCAGAAAAGCAAGAGGCACTAGAGAAAATCAGCTTGTGTTTCATAGATTACAGCAAAGCTTTTGACTTTGTGGACCATGAAAAGTTCTGGTTGGTTTTAAAATAAATGGGTATGCCACACAATCTGATTGTTCTGATGCGTAACCTGTACTTCAGACAACAAGCCACCATTAGGATAGAATATGGAGAAATAGAATGGTTTCCAACTGGTAAAGGTGTCTCCCTATCTCTTCAATCTATATGCAGAACATATAATAAGGAAAGATGGATTTAGATTTAGATGAGGGTGGAGTGAAAATTGATGGAAGGAACATGAACAGGGATATGCAGATACCACATTACCAGCAGAGAATAGCAAAGACTTGAAACACTCCTGATGAAGATTAGAGCCCAGTGCTTTTTTTTTTAAAAAAAACAACTTTCTCTTAGCACAACGATCAGCAGACCTGGCAGCCATAAGTTGGACGCAGTTATGAGCCACAGAAGAAGAAATATGTCATGGATTGGTCTGAAATAACCAACCAGAGTATAAGTTGTAGTTCTTTAGCTGTAAATGATGCCCATTAATACCAAACTGTAGACAGGTAATGCTTAACATCTGGGATTTTTAATATTTGCTCTCTCTTAGGCTCCCGGTAAAGATGATGGAGTAATCAGAAGCTACTATGTGCTGCTTCTGTGTTTTTTTGCATGCTAGCCTTTGATTTGACCTATTTGCTTACACTTTATTATTTTATGTTTGTTATCGTTTTTGTGATAAGTGCACTTATAATTTTAAAACTGTTAAGCAGAGCTGTTAAGGAAAATAAACTTAATAAAATTTGAAGAAGAAAAAAAAAGATTAGAGCCCATTGCTAAAGCAGGATTACAGCTGAACATCAAGAAGACAAAACTAATGACTATTGTGGAATTACACAACTTCAAAGTTGATGATGAAGAAATCGAAATAAAGATTTTCTATTCCTTGGCTCCATTATCAACCAAAAGGGAGACTGCAACCAAGAAATCAGAAGGAGGCTGAGACTGGGAAGAGCAGCCACAAAGGTGCTAGAAAAGATTCTTAAGCTTAAGCATGTGTTGCTGGCAACCAGGGTCAAATTAATTCATGCTGTAGTATTTCCTTTTTCTATGTATGGGACTGAAAGTTGGACAATGAAGAAAGGTGACTGGAAGAAAGTGGATGCATTTGAAATGTGATGTTGGAGGAGAGTTTTATGGATACCGTGGACTGGCAAAAAATAAGTGGGTTCTAGCCCAAATCAAGCCTGAACTCTCTGCCTAGAAGCTAAAATGCCTAAACTGAGTTTATTGTACTGTGGTCATATTATAAGAAGATAAGAGTCACTGGAAAAGGCAATCATGCTAGGAAGTGTTGAAGGCAGCAGGAAAAGAGGGAAACCCAACATGAGATGGGTTGACCCTATAAAGGAAGCCCCAGCTCTCAGTTTGCAAGTCTTAAACAAGGCTGTTAACGATAGAATGTTTTGGAGTACATTAATTCATAGGGTCATCATAAGATGTCACTTCACACACACACATGCACACACACACTGGATAACAAAGCTTTTGCTATGTTTGACAAAGCTAGGCTACTGTTGCTGAGAGACTTAGAAACATGTCTGTTATCCTGCAAACAGTATTGCTTCTCACAATATAGCCAGTACACATTAGGCTACTTAAAACATCATCTGAATGGTGAACCATTTGATGCATACTGTTTCATTGTCACCCACCACTACTGACTTGCACTGGTGTGGAAGCAAATGAAGCTATGGGGTCCAGTGGTTACATATGAGATGGTTTCCCAGATGGAGCAGCAACCTGGTGCAAGTACTTTCAGGCTGTCTTACCTTGGCAACAGAATACATGGAAGTGACACTGATCCTCACACCCATGAATTAGTGGATCAAGTGCCGTGAATGTATTGCTCTATTGGTAATCATACTATTGGGGAATGATTGCTTAGATTGATGGGATTTTAATTTATTTTACTAAACCTTTTTGCTGCTTGAAAGTTGAAAGTTTTGGGGACTGGATGACTGTTGCATTCTTATTTGAGGCTTTGAGATCTTGGAGGGTAACAGTGAGCAGTTGCTCATCAGCAGTTGGGTTTCCCACAAAATGCCATCCCACTCTTGTTTGTATTGATATGACTATTAGGGTGATTGTATAGAAATCTGAAGTAAGGATCTTTATCAGGGTAGAATGGGCCAGCATCTAGGCAGAAGAATTCCTTCTCCCAATGCTTCATGTTCTGTCAGTAAGCACACATCTGTCTTTCTTATTTTCCCCAAATCTCCTTCCCTGCCCCTACTCAAAATCATTCTGAGCTAAAAAAAACCCCTGAAGTGGCTTTCCCCACGCTGCTACTGTAGAGAACCATGCTATGCTCAAAAGTGTAGTCCAAATGTACAGAGACTCTTAAGACTCCCAGGAAAAAATGTAAGCATTTGTGGTGCTTAGGGAGTCAGAGTTAAATTTTGTTTTGCTTTTCAATAGATGAAGAACTGGAAAAGAAGATACTTCCAGCTGGATGAGAATACGATAGGCTATTTCAAATCTGAACTGGTATGTATCCCTAAATAAAATATTGCTTTGTAAAAGTGTCTACTGTTAGCCAAATTGCTCTATTTCTTAATAATAGATTGGGGAATTATGATATTAATGAGCAATTGGCATAACTATAGGATCAGACCTGTGTATACCAGAGTTAGAATTCCCAAGAACCCAGGAATAGACTCAGAGACTGGGTGGCTAAAATAATGATTTCTTTCCTAATTATTCTCAAGCATACAAACAATATTCAAACATCCACACACAATACATAACTAAGAAAGCAGAGGTTATTGATAGCTTGTAGAGGGGTGATACAAACTGTCCAGATGTGCAGGGGTCCATGGAGATGAGATTATGGCCTAAACCCAAGGGTACTTAGGGGTGGACTGCCAGTTGGCATCAGAGCAGAAGCACACGGTCTGAGACCATGTGCTCACAGATATAGATTTTGGAAAACAATGCAGACCAATGGGTGGCCCTGGGGGCTGAACTCAGGTGAGAACAATAGATTACCTGGACCCAGGGGCGTGTGGCATCAGGATGGGCAAGGCCTCTATGTGACCAGTGAAGTTCCAGAGTGGCAGAGTCAGGCTTAACAAAAGCCTCGATTAAATCAGCCAGGTGCTGGATGGCTATTTGAATGAGTTTTCTGACCACTAATGGTCCTGGCCAAGGCAGTTGAATAGGTTCCCAGATACAGACAAAAGATGGGAGATGGGTCCCTGATTAGCGTCAGGAAGGATCATTAATAATTTGAATGCTTGATTGGTTTATTCCGGTATCCTGAGGGACAGAGCAAGGAAGGACAAAGAATTTACACATAGACACAGGACGACACAAAAGGGCTGGGTGAGGTTCTGGAGAGAAGAGGACTATTTGCCAGGTGGCCTCTGAATAGCTTTTAGAAATGTAGATACTTCACCTGGTGGAACCCATTGTTATTCCACAAGCATATCTCTGTTGGGTGGAGGGGGAAGACTGGAAGTTTGCCCTAAGGTTCCCTTATTGTTACCTGAATATGAAATCCCTTTTTGCAGAGTACTTGCAGCCTGACTCTGTAGTACAAGCTGAGAGTGCTTGACTTTTGGGGACTTTGGTTCAGGTTAGAAAGTGGGGTGCCCCTGCTTTGGGGCTATCGAAGAGTAAAAGGCAGTGCCTCTGGCAACACTACATTCAGATTGCAAATGTTCGCTGTCAGTTTTGATGGCTTGGATCCAGTGGTCCCTCAGCAAAAGGCACCTCCCACACGTGTTAAGTTGTGTTTATGCACAATTGTTTCACTTTAAATTCTGATGGAAAGCTTCAAAATTTTGCTAGTGACTTAAAAAAATCTTTCTCATGCTTTTACTAAAAGAACAGAAGACTAAATGGGAACAGGGTGTAGATTTAAAATTGTGGAAGTTAGACCATCCTTTCCCCACCCTTTCAGAAGTGTCCATTATGGTTCTGTCTCACTTTCTTCTGCTGATACACATATTTCCATCACTTATAGGCTTTATTTCAGATATGGCTCCCTCTTACAGGTGAGCTGGTATGTCTATAACCCATTCCAGAACAGCAGTTTCCCAGTGCCGTATCATCAATAATTTGGCACACGTTTGAAAGGTTACTTGGAGCAGCACAGCAGGGTATCCACCTCCCCCATGCTTCCATTGGACCACAGTGAAGGTTGATAACTGTCAGGCAGAGTGGTAACCAAAAATAGTTATCCAAGCATTTTTCTACATAGTCTTTCAAAATGTTCAAGCTTAGCACATGTTTCAGTAGCTGACTGTTAAAGGCCTGTGCTTCATAGCTTTTGTTCTCAAATGGATATCTCTTAGGATATCTCTTATTAAAACTAGTGTCTATTAGGTAAAACAACTTATAGGACATTTATTACTAAAGAAAAGAAGAAAGCAAACTGAGTCAAAGTAATTCAAATCACATTGCAAATGCCAGTAACACATAATTGCTTTCAAGAGAATGAAACATCACAAAACTCATTTAAATCTCCATGTCAAACTGTATCACTGCCATGCTTTTACTATGTATGTCATACTTCTTACATATAATACAGTGATTCTTGCTGATGTATTATATTCAGTGCAGTCATTAGTATACAGTAGCTCAAAGAAACTTGTTTGGTAGCATAATATGAAGAGGTTATAAAGTATGCATCCAGTGTTTGAATTTATTTGGAAGAACAGCATCAATAAATAGGCATTTTGCTTTCCTTTCAATAACCACTTGATGGCATAGGAAAAAGGCAAATGAAACACATGTTCAGATTTTTCAAATTTCAAAAAGACCTGCATATATGATTCATGCATCATGTTTATCAAACTAAAGCATGTATTGTTTGCTTTTGGAGTACATTAACTCTCTTTTTGATAGCTTGTAATTGAATGATTTTCAGAAACTTTGATAGTTGTAGCATTAAAAAATAAAGTTAATCACTGCTTGCACAGCACTTTAAACTTTGTCAAACATGAACACATATCAGCTCAGTTTTATGCTATGTACTATAGTGAATTTGATTGTGATGCATGCAAAATGTCTACGATATGAATTGTTTTCACACATTAGTGGTTAAAGTTTTGCCAGCACTACTTTTTTTTTCTTGCCTTAAGGCTAGCCCGAACTTGTCAGATCTCAGAAGCAAAGCAGGGTTGGCCCTGGTTAGTAATTTGGATGGGAGACCACCAAGGAATTCCAGGGTCACTATGCAGAGGAAGGCAATGACAAACCAATGGCAAATCGCCATAAGTCGGCTGCGCCTTGATGGCACTTTATACACACATTTCCTATCTATTACTGTAAATATGTAAATTTAATATTCATCAACTGGAACTTAGCATAGTCTTTTTTCATACTTAATGCATCTGAGACTGGAAAGGCTGTGAACTACGCTACCTATTTATATAGCATGATTGGGTGTAGTCTGAATTCTCACATCAGCTCCTTGACTTCTTGTTGTGGATAGCTAAAACTGTTTTGTTACTGTTCTCTCTTTCCTTGTTTGGTATCTGGATGGATTGATTTAAATGACCAAGATAAAGGTCTCATCGATAGAACCAAGTTTCCAAGTTTCAAATTTCTTTTCTCGAAGATATGTGTACTAATTGAGTCCTACCCAAGACCTCTGATCATGCAGCCCACATGTCTTTGCCCTACATATTTGTATTTGGTTTAACTGCTAGATTTCTGTCTGGTTTGTTTACCACATACTTATAAGAAAACTAAGCAAGTTCACTTGAAGACTTAATGTGCCCTGATCTGTGTGGAACAGAGTTGTTCTGTGTCATGGGGGAAAAAGTCTGTACTCAATATTCATAATCAATAAAATAATCACTGCAGTGCGATTTCCACACTTTATCTGAAATGCCTCTTTTTGTTATTTTACAAATAAAAGAAGGATTTTGTTCCATATTGATATTTGGTATAAGGCAATGGGTTCAGTTTTAGCTGATAGAGTTGTAGTCACTAATACCTTGGCATTACATTTGGATATTGTAAAGAGGTTATTGTAAAGAGCCAATATAACTGAAACAGTCTTTCTAAATGTCTGACTTCAATCCCCCCCCTCCCCCCGAGATTTCTTAGAGATGATGGGGACAACTGAGAGCACGAGCTATCTTGTGGTGGTCAGGCTTTCTTTTCTGCCACCGCTTTTCCAGTGTCCGGAAATAGAGGGATTGGTACTTACCAGCTGTTCCACAGAAGTGTTTTGCTAAATGCCTACAGACTGCTGACTACTAATTTGGGGTGATAATGAGTAAAGTCTGGCAGTACCTCCCAAAGTGCATCTCCAAATTTAGTATAAGTCAGTGTGGGCAAATACGTGGAAAAAAAATTACATTGAAAGATTATGAGTGAAAATATGCAGAGCACGTAAACGGCAAGAACTATTAACAGCACAAGATTACCTGGGACTACAAAAATTGATTCTTTTTTGTTTTAGTTGTATTACCAGTCAATTATTAGGGTACTGAGTTTGGAATACTTCTTTTCCCTTGGTAAACAGTGTAATAGAAGCTATCTGGGTTGTAAAAAGGTAAAGGTAAAGGTTCCCTTGCTCAAAAGCCAGTCGAGTCTGACTCTAGGGTTGCGGTGCTTATCTCCGTTTCAAAGCCGAAGAGCCAGCGCTGTCCGAAGACGTTTCCGTGGTCATGTGGCCGGCACGACTAAACACCAAGGTGCACGGAACGCTGTTACCTTCCCACCGAAGTGGTACCTATTTATCTACTTGCAATTTCTTGCTTTCGAACTGCTAGGTTGGCAGGAGCTGGAACTAGAGACGGGAGCTCACTCCGTCATGCGGCAACTCGGGTCTCGAACTGCTGAACTACTGACCTTCCACAGCCTGCAGTTCAGCGTCTTAACCACTTGAGCCACTATTGTACTATTGTACTATTCCTTAAATCCAGATATATGCATCATCAGCTTGCTCTATCTATTTATCTTTGTGAATAAGACCTGTGTAACCCTGGCTTTCTGATAAAGATGTCCTAACATAGATCCATTTAGGTGTTCAAAGTCCTGATTAACTTGCTCACTAAAAAATTAATCTAGTGAAGCCTCTGTGTTTTCAGGATAAGGAGCCTCTTCGGATTATACCGCTGAAAGAGGTTCATAAAGTCCAGGAGTGTAAACAAAGGTGAGACAAACTGAAGGTTCAAAAATCTAAAAAAGGTAATGTATACGATAGGTAGCTTGAACAGGAAAATCTGTCTCCCTGTAACACCCTCCCTCTTTCATTACACAGAAATCAAAAGTTTTGAAACAGAATGTGTCTTTAAGCAGAAGATGTCAGACACTGGATTGAATTTAGTTGCCATTATAACAAAACAATGCAGACCTCTGGGTTTTTCCCCCTTCTCTACTTTTATTCTGCCATTCCACTCAGGCAATGTGATACCAGAGCTAATTAGTGGGACATCCTGAAACAAAAGTGTCCCTTAATTGGACATGATTGGTCTTTACTTAATTTAAGAAAGAAGGTTCCAAGTCTTTTGAAAATACAACTTTGGAATTTGAATAAGGTCTGTGTGTCAGAAATATCAATAATGAAAATGGGCTTGCAAAATTAGGTAGTAATATAAAGATATTCCAGTAAGGCAGAGGTCCCCAACCTTTTTTCACCCTGTGGTATTTGGGCACAGAGTGGTAGCCACAACCACAAAATGACCGCCAAAGGAGGCAAAGCCAACCACAAAATGTCTGGGAGTGAGGTTATTTATATTTGGCTTACATTGTCTACACACAATTTTGGAATCATGGAAACTCCATTATTTATAACAGATGCATCATAAATGCTGAGCTGCAAAAGCAAGAAGTGTTGGGGTGGGTAGGGAAGAAAATTGTCAGAATCCAGTTGATTATTATAGTACCAGTGCACAAATTCAAAGATGTTAATGTGAATTGAAATTATTTCAAGATAACTTCTTTATATTTGTCACTTGAAAATGTAAAGAGGTGTACTGGATATAAAAGTGCACAGTTGGTTTCAAATAATTGTAAATTGTTAAATGCTTTTGTGTGTGTTTCAGTGATATAATGATGAGAGACAATCTGTTTGAAATTGTAACAACTTCTCGAACATTTTATGTACAGGTAACAGTCTATTTTGTTAAACTATCTTTTGGTAACAAAATGGAGTATTCTCTTCTTTTGAAAGGAGTGTGCACAATTTCCCCCCCTCTCTAATATATTACCATAATATGCAGCCTTGCAGCAGACTCAGTAATTGGAACAGGGAGCTGGAAATGTTTCTTCTTGCCCCAGCTGAACCAACCAAGTGTTTGCTTAGCCTGATTTTATAAAGTGTTTCTTGGTTGCCCTGACCGACCATCTTCTCTGGGACAGTGACGAAAGGAGGGCCTTCTTGTTTAGTGTCCTGGATGTCTCTTGGTAGCATTCAGTACCCTCACCAATGTTATCCTTTGGGGTAGAACTGGGAGATGGGACTAGGCCCTTAAAAAAAAAATTAGAAACCCTGTGAGGAAAAACATGCATTCTGGTTTTTTTAGAACTTTTCCCTCAAGGGACAAATTGGGAGGAGTTCTGGAAAGGAATTCTCATTAAATATAAGTAAAATGCTTTTGAAAACAAGGTTTTTGTCATTTAAAACGTGTAGCATGATAAAACTTCTCAGGAAATAAAGTGTCATCCAGTTGTTGAAGGGTTCTACTTATTGTGGAAGAGCAGGTTTGTAGTTTGGATCTGCGGGTAGATCTTGATCTGTGGTTGGAAGCTACATATTCTGCTATGACATGTAGCACCTTCTATTGACATATTGATATATCAACTAGCCATTCCTAGGAAATTCAGTGTCTGATCCATGCTTCCGATCGCATCCCAGTTAGGTTACTTTATTACATGTACACGGGGCTGCCTCTGAAGATTATTCAGAAGCTCCAGTCAGTACAAAATACAGCCAGCTGTGTTGCTGTCAAGGTTGGGTAGCGAGATCATATCACTTGTGCATTGAAAGGTCTGCACTGGCGGGCTTGTCTTTTTCGAGTTACAATTTGAAGTTCTGATATTTACCTTTAAAGGTCTAAACAGCTTGGGGCTGGGTTCCTGAAGAATTTGCTCCTCTTTATTCTGTTTGGCAGTCAAGTTCTTCATCTGAAGCCCTGCTTTTATGGGTCTCTATCCACAGAAGTGAAGAAAGTGGTAACGAGAGATTTTTTTGTTTGGTTGGTTTTGGTAGTGGCACCTCATTGGTATAATATTCTTTACCTTCTGGCTTCCTTGGTACCTACTCTTTTAAGCTTTTAGGTGCCATACTAAAACTTTTTTGTTAACCAGGCTTTTAATTGAGCTCTTCCTGCCTTTTAGTTGGCCATCTTAATACAGTACAAGCCACAAAAGCTATAATAAAATGCCACCCTTGAATTGCCTGAGTGGTGATCTGGGCTGTGCTTTGTGTCATTGTGCTCTTTCTCAATTGACTTTATTCTCTTGCTGCTGAGTTGGACTACTTTACTATTGGATTGCTTTTGTTTATTATTTTAACATATATTCAACTTTGTGCATTTTCATTTTGTTGCATTATTGACATCCAGTAGAAAGCTGAAGGAAATCATATTTTGCAATAAATGTCAGGTCATTACTTCAGGATTGGCGGCCATTTTGTAAGAAGATTTCTTACTAAAAATAGTAGCAAACCTGTGGGTCTTGTTACAGCTCATTTACTAGAAATGGTCTGCAAAAGCAGCCATGGTTGCCCATTAAAACACTTTGTTTTTTGCTTGTGGTACTATCTGCCCTAGTTTGTCTTAATAATTCTAAAAGCTATGTTCATTTCAGTTCTTGGGAAACAGACCAGTTGCAGATAACCAGTTTAATTAATAAGCCTTTGTTTTACTTTTGTATCTTGATATTCAAATAAGATTTATTTTCTGTCTCTTTATTCAGGCAGATAGTCCAGAGGACATGCACAGCTGGATTAAAGCAATTTCTGGTGCAATCGTAGCACAGCGGGGACCTGGAAGATCAGCAGCTTCTGTATGTTTTAATAGAAATTATACATTGTTTTGAATCACAGTGTCCAGTCTTATACACTAGATCTGTTCCATTTATTTGCCTTTCTGCCCTGTTCTGGAGTAACATCATGTCTCTGCATGCATCTCAGGTTGCATAAAGTCTTGCATTCTTAAGTGCTAATCTTAGCTTTATATGTATGTGTTGTGTGCAATGTTTTGTCTTAACACTGAGACAGTGCAGCTGGTGGGTTTGAAAATGATTTCCTAGTTCAGTACTGTTTGGTTTTGAAAGCTGCAGTGAAAATTACCACATTACTTGACAATGTTTACTAAACCTTGTAGGTACCCAGTGTATTGATTTAAAGCACTTGGTTTATGAACCTTCTGAAAGGTATTTTGTCTCTCTGTATGCTCAGGCAGGAAGCAGCCCAAATTTAATGAAAGTTTTAGCGGGTTGTTCAGATGATGTATCTTAAGAGAATTGTACAATATCATTGTTTATGACCTGCTTGGATCACAATGCTAATATTACCAAATTGAGTCTTTACTACCTTGAGAAATCCATTAACTTTGTAGACAGAAGTGTCTATCTTTCAGCAAAAATCAAGTTTAGAACTCCATGTTCTGATATTTCATACTTTTTAAATGTATTAAAATTTATTTAGACCCAGCCTTGGGCCTATTCCATTGTGCCCCAAGATTATTCTAAATTAAAACCACCCATAATACAATAATGCCCCTTACAGTGTCCCCTAAAAATGTTGAAGGATGGTGCCCTCCTCAGGGATCCTGTTCTAGCATGGGGAGCCATTGTTGAAAAGGAAGAATGGGTTCTGGTTGGGCCAATTCTGCCTTCTTAAATGGGGAAACCAACGGAAGGTTATAGCTTCAGGACTGTAAGCGGCACATGAGGACATATAGGGAGAGACAGTCCTTCAGATAATGTTTTAATATTTCCTATTCTTGTTATATTTTATTTCAGCTTGGTATATTTGAAGTTAACTTCCTTCTATTAAGTGCTCATTGACAATGTTTTAAAATTTCTTCTGTCTGCTCCAAATTGAATACTTTTTGTAAATAGTAGTATACCAATCTCTTTTAAGTTTCCATCACACAGTAGAGACTGTTTGGGAGTCAATATGTTCTAAGTGAGAGAAAAGCTGCCAAGACAGGATTTTCTTCTGTGTTATGTGTATAGTCCTTGTGGTGGGTAATTCAAGCAGTGACTGCTAGCAATTTCTTTTTCTCTCTTCATTTCTCTTTCTCTCCCTCCTCTCCTCAAGTTTAGGTTACTCTAATCTTAGCTTTGCACTGTGTTCCAGATGCGGCAGGCCAGAAGGCTGTCGAATCCTTGTATACAGAGGTATACATCAAGAACTGGTGAATGCAGCATGTATGTGGGCTCTCATGTAAACTTGCCTTCCTAACAGAGGGCTGAAATTCAAAAACACTAACATGATGAGGTCATCCCCATGGTTTCTTGCACTGATTATAATCAAGATGAAATTACTAACTCCTAAAACCATTCACATTGGCAAATTAAGTTTACTATTTCTACATAATGTGCTAAATCCACTATTAGGAATGGCAAATAATTCACACACTGCTGAAATCTCCACTGACATTTCAGTGTACTTGCTGTACTGAGTTACATCAGCACAAGTCATTCATACTAAACATGGCTTAATTTGCATGAGAGTTCATATTTCCATCTTTTTTTGAAAGAAAGCTAAGTAGAAGCCACTCCAAAGCTAATAGCTAGATGTGTGCTCACAAGAATGCACGCAGTAAAGAAAACCTCCTAGATTGATTTGCATGGCTTTTACAAGTAGATATGCATGGGATCATTAGTTAAAATGTAGGCACTGTTTTAGTTTGCAATCTATATGTTAATCAAAGTAGTACAGTAAAACTATATGAAGTCAGATGGTAAGGCAAAGCAAAAAGTTATCACATAGGTGTGGATTACAATGTTGAAACTGATATCCCAGCACTGGTTTCAGAATCAAAACACTCGTATGTAATATTCAATTTAGAAAAGAAGCTTAATTGTGGATTCAGCATTTAGGCTTTGAACTCATTCTTATGAGCATTTTGTGTTAGTCATTTGTTTTCTTATGACTTCAAGATGAAAGTGTGATCAGTTCATTTTCAGAACATTCACAGTTTATTGTATTAATCTAAATATACCTAATTATCTGTAGAGACCCTTCTCACATTCCTGGCAAAGCTGCTTTCCAACTGAATAGTTTAGCATCAAACATTATCCACCATCCTCAAATCAGACACTAAATACCTGTATAGTGATAGGTACTTAGTTGCTTCCACACAACCAATAATAATGTTACTTTCTCAGAAGGTGTTTGTTAAGAGAACTTTGCAGTGATCATCAGCTGAACCAGTCTGTACTTACTGATTCCTATATGAACAATGGTACCTAGAAGGATACTAAGGGAATGCGTCTTCTCCCATTAATACCTTTCCCCATTTGTTTGTTTTGTTGAGATGGTATTCCGGAATCTCTGCCTTTGTACTGCAAATAATAAGGCAACATTTCAGAAGTAGCAAGCTAGGAAAAGGAGAAGAGTGGGATCTTGAGATTTTCCTACTTTTGTCAGAAGAAAACTTGCTGTGCCACAACATCGTGCAATTGTAGTGTAGGATGTCATGATACAGGCTTGGCTACAGCCATTAGTTGTCTTCTGTTTATCTTGCTACCTAATCCTCAGCTGTCCTTGTGCACTAGAGAAGACCCCTTCATACTCATGAGTAGCTAGGTTCCTCTTTTAGCTATTGGCTTATAACAGTAGTTCTTATCCTGTGAGTATCCAAGCAGTTTTATAATTTGCTCACAACACTTGCTTAAATTGACTTACCACAGAAACGCTGCTGTTCTGTTCTTTGGCGAATCTCCACACAGAATACAACTGAATAATATGGTACACAATAAATAGTTTAGTAGGTTAAGCATTTTTTTGTAGAAGAAACTTTGATCTCTTTTAGGGTGACTAATAGTGACAATGCCTAAGCATATATTAACCCAAGGCAAGAAAACAATATGTTCAGTATGCCTTGAAAAATGTTATAAAATTATCTGTGTGTATTTTTTTCTCATTAATATTTCATGGTGTTCTGTGGTTCAGTAGCACAGAAGGAAAATTATAAACTGGAACACAGTCAACAGAAATTTAAAGTACAGAAACTCAGTTTTCTTCAGCTAGGGTTGCCAAGTCTCCCCTTGTTCCGGAGCGGGGGACTCCCTGTTTGATCCTGGAGCGCACGCCCCCCGCATCCATGTCACCAGGAAGTGACGTGACGACGCTGGGGGCGGGGCCACGACCATCCAAGGGAAAACCATAGAGTTTTCCCTCGGATGACTGTGGCTCCGCCCCCAGCGTGCCCGGCATGGTCGCGTCACTTCCTGGTGACGTGCATGTCGGGGTGGAGTTCCCCCTGGGGCCTGATCTGGCGTCGGCGGGGAATGGGCCTCTTGGGCGGGGGTTTCCCCGCCCCCCGGGTGGACTTGGCAAGCCTATCTTCAGCTAAGCAGTGATTCTATTATGCTTCTTTTTTGAATATGAATACACTTTTGCGTGCATTTTTGGAACTATTTGGGACTATTTTGAGACTACAATAAGCATTTTTTCTGTCATTTTCAAATTCTCAAAGAGTATGTCTTTGATAACTGTTTTAACTGCAATTTTAATCAATAAAATTACTGATACTAAAAGAGCTGGTTTGTGTTGATAAACATCAGTAGTTTCCATGCTAGACTGTAGAGACCTGGCTAAGCTGTTTTTCTGCTTGCTCACGGTCTTAACACTGCTGTGCCTTGGAGAAGCATCTGCTTTCTACAGATGATGCTTTGCTTTGTTTTCCCCCCTGATTTTCTTGAGTTATCAGAGATAAGTCTGAGATGTCATTATTAACCTGCACCTGGTTATCTGTCGAGTCTGACACACTCTCCTCCTTTTCACAGGAGCATTCCAACAATTCTTCAGAATCCAGCTGGCCTGCAAAAACAGCAGCTGCCTGCTCACATTCCACAGCCACTCACAACCCCACTTTGGTCTCAACCCTTAACGCCGAACCCCCTGTCTTGGAGAAGCGAAGATTTCACGAATCTTCTACCAAGGCCAAGCCAGGGAGCTTCAAGATCCAGGCTGTCCCTTCAAGAGACCCAGCTTCCAAAGTGACTGTACACGGCCTATGGGAACCTCAAAATAAAAATGGCACTCAGGAACAGGATCCAGGCCCAGTGGATCTAGATGATGCAAGCCTTCCAGTCAGTTATGTGTAATAATAGGAAGAGTTCGGAGAATGATCCATTTGTTTTGGTCCGTGAATTTCCTTGCTCAGACTTCTAGCCAAAGATGACTATGGGATGAAAGAACAAAGATGGGAATGTTGTTTATGTAGTTCTGTATGTTTGCATACGTTCAAATTTGTGTATGTTTAAATAGTCATATACTGCCTTGTACTTATTATCACAGCGGGCCTTTTGATTTTTCCGCTGCCTGATAATAAATCACTTTCTAATAGGGAGGGGCCAAAATACATAAAAAATATTACTGTTGCCAATCAGCAAGGTACCAGCTGCTCTTCATCTTCAATTTGGCAAAGCTAAGATTAGAATCTTAGTGCCCTAATAAAAGAAATGTCAACAAGGTGTGACTTAATTACACTGTAAGTCAGGCTAATGACAAGGGAGTTGATTTTTTTAGGTTCTAAATACTGGCAAAGCCTTTTAGGCATTTGGATATATGTCATCATAGGATTGATGTAGTACCTTGCTGAACCAAAGGAGTGCTTCTAACCA
Organism: Gekko japonicus; assembly: GCF_001447785.1. Lineage (NCBI taxonomy): Eukaryota > Metazoa > Chordata > Lepidosauria > Squamata > Gekkonidae > Gekko > Gekko japonicus. The sequence continues at coordinate 123,968 of NW_015175361.1, read as the reverse complement.
TGGATTTTTCCCTATGCAGAAACGGTATTCATTTAAAAAACACTGCAGTGTCTGAAATGAGATATGTTTTCCCTCTGTAAGTTGCACAGATCAAGTAGCCACTATGCAATTTGTATGGCAGGAAAACCACTTTTGCTCCATTTCAGAAATTGCACCAGTGCATTTGTGTTAACTTACACAAATCTTCGTGTTTGAAAAATCGTGTGCGTGAAGCAGGGCAGAGGTACAGATAATTTACATTGATGGAGACCTGTTGACTTAGTTGTAATCCCTCTTCTGTAACTTTTCTGTGAATCACTGCCCTTTCCCCAGAGAATTCAACTCCCTTAGAATTCCAGGTATTTGGTGCTGTGAAAACATTACGGTAATACAGCTATTTTGAATATTAAGCCTATTTTTGATGCACTCCTAAAGGTGAATTGTAACTTTTGCACATTTGGATATTAATGGACCACCAGTAAATAAAGGTGTGTTGTGGATTTTTTTAAGTAGGGAGAAGGGAAACTGGACTACTAAATCTTTTAAAGGTTTAACTAAAAGTATTTTATATTAGGCTTTACAGAATTTAAATGTTTAAACTATTGTCTAAGATTTTTTTGTTTTTGTTTCTTTCCCTCTTGTGAGATTGATCCATCCCCCCCCCCCCCATGAGTATGTTGTGAACAGTTCCCATTTAATAGATGGATCGGTCAGAGACTGGAAAAAAAATTGTTTTATGCTGTTATCTGGTACTGAATTGTTCAATCATGCAATTGTGGCCTGTAACTTTTGGTGCACTAAATTTATTAAAAGTGCCTGTGGGTTCTTCCTTTATGATGTTCTTGGGGACTAATGGATGTTGGATCTTGCTTTTATGGTTTTGAACCGTGAGGTGAAATCATTTTGAGCACTATAGTCCAGCACAACTTTGGTATTCTAGGGATGCCAGTGGACTGGTAGCTACTAGTTGTGCACTATAATTTTTAACTGGTTAGTTGTTCAGGGGATTCAGTGATAAAAATAAAAAGGTTGAAGAAACCAGTATCAGATATTTGTGGAGAATGGGCATGCACTATTTTGTGGTTAAGTTGTGAAAATATTTGCTTTAATTAAAAAAAAAAAGCCCCAAAGTTTTACATGCTGCTGCTTAATGTGATTTCACATTTTCTAGTTCTGCAAAACTTGTGTGTAACGCTTCAGAAAACATGGAAAGCTAAGAATGCACAGATACTCAGGACAAAATGTATGCCCAGTTCATTGAGATTGAGGAGAACTGAACTGTATCTGAGTGGTAGTGATAAGCAGCCTTTGTAGATCAGTGAACAAATGGTGCAAGATCCTGTTAGCCTGTAGCCCTGGGGCCTGCTGACTACGCTGCTGCCCTGGTAGGGTTGAGTGGCAACCAGCAGGAGTCTGGGGCAGACATGAAAGGGTAATGGTGTTTTGTCACTTTTTCGGGGGGGGGAAACAGAAGTAATGCCATGCCTGTGGTAAAATGGGAGCGTTTATGGTGAATTCCAGAGTGGACTGATGTCACTTCAGGGAAAACCTGAAGGTGATATTCTCAGATTATTTTTCTCCCACCAGTGGTTGGGGTAAAATGAAAGCTGGGAGTGGGGAGGACCCCCATTGGCAAACTGTCAGCCCTATGCTCTGGTGAGATGAGGCAAGAGAGAGTGTTCTTTACACTTCTCTCCAGTCCATCGTAGTATAACACAGTTTACTTTTCTATTGTCTTTTAGTTGCTCCAACAATAAAACCTCATTGGAAGAAGGCAATGGCTCAAGGCCTGGTGAAATATACTTCCCTTGTGATCCATGTCATTTCAGAGGTTCAGGGAAACTTCCTTTCGATACTCTAATGACCAGCTTATCTAGATTCTGAGTGCCATGCATATGTAATGGAAGATAAAAGTGGAAAAGTAATGCACAGTGGATCAAGTTCCCCAAGGCTACTGCAATAATGTGCTGTGTACGGTTTGAAACTTCTGCTACTGCCTTAGACCTCCATGCCACATGGTCACTTTTAATGGCTAAATATTGAGGGGGAAGATAATTTAGTTTCCAAATCTATGCTACCAAGATATATTTGCCCTACAATCACTTACTGCAAGGCTGTATATATCTCTATATATCTTGTAATCTGCTGCTGGTCTTCGCATTGGGGAGGGAGTTCATCCTGCACCCTGCACCCTGGTTTGCGAACCTTGTCCTCCATTTTCTAGTTTTACATGCAGGAGGTTTTATCAAGAGGTACAAACATTTTTTGTGATTATGCGACTAAAGCCAAATTTACATGTGCCACATTTAAGTACTTTTTAAAGCTGTTGGTATGCAGCTATTAAAAACAGGCAATAAGTTTTCCATGCAGAATGCATTGATTTTCTGAATTGATTGGTGGCCATGCAGGCAGGTTGGTTTACAATTGCTTTTCCATCTTTCTACATTTTATAACACACATTATTTCAGTATAGTTCTTGCATTGAGCCACTTCCTGATCCCATTGTCTCTCTTTACCTCTAGGTGAGGTTGCACCATTGCACTTCTACACTTAGACAGGGCTTTTTTTGGTAGAAAAAGCCCTGCAGGAACTCATTAGCATATCAGGCCACACCCCTGACAGCACATCTCATTAGCATATTAGGCCACACCCATGCCTTCCCTTGGTTTGCCTGAGCGTCCTGCGGCAAGCTGGCCAGGGGAGGCACAGGGAGGCATTTAAATGCCTCCCCAATCCTTCCAGGGTCCCCCCAGCCCGCCCGCCTCGGAGTCGCCAGGTGGGGTTCACTCTCCAGGCCTTCCCTCTGTAGCCATGCACACAGAGGGTTTGGCTGTAGTGGGTGTGGCCAACTCTGAAGCCAGCCAGAACTCCGTTCCTGTGCGTTCCTGCCCAAAAATAGCCCTGCACTTAGACATGTTAATGATTTTGCTTGCTAGTGAAAGCTAAAGATCTGTACCCTAGAATTTGATCCTGGAAATCCTCTTTTCATGGTACATGAGTGCAGTTGTGCAAGTTCAGCATATTGCTTATATTTATTGAAAGACACTTGGATGTAATAAATCTAACATGTTAATAAAATAAACCCTCTTAGACTTGCAGTTCTTAAAGGAGCAAGTATGCTGAAATGTGATGATTGTGTTTCTGAGGCTAAAAACTGAAAGGAGAGAGGATTCTTATACACAAAGTCGAAGGGTAGAGGAGTAGCAATGCCAAAACGTTTCAAATTGATCAGTTGTAAGCACCTTTTCATTTCTTAACCATAAGCTAAAAATTTTACAAGCAGTGTTTGTAATTTGCATTTATTTTAATTCTCGGTTACATGTGAAAATAAATAGCTTGAATGTTTTAAGGCTAGTTTAATTGCATACTTTTAATATATCAAAATTAGCCAATAGGTATTTGGAACCTTATTTTTCACCAATATGTACTTGCAGGGCTCTTTTTGTAGAAAAAGCCCAGCAGGAACTCATTAGCATAATAGGCCACACCCAATGGCAGAAACTCATTAGCATATTAGGCCACATCCCTGACAGCACAGCTCATTAGCACATTAGGCCGCACCCCCATGTTACCAGAGGTGTGGTTATCCAGCCACACCCACCTTTTGCTTGTTATTCTGTTTACCTTGTTTGTTGTCAAAACCCTGGGCTTTTTTTGTAGCAGGAACTCCTTTCCATGTTAGGCCACACACCCCTAATGTAGCCAATCCTAATGAGTTTCTGCTGTTGGGTGTGGCCTATTATGCTAATGAGTTCCTGCTGGGCGTGGCCAACTTGGGAGCCAGCCGGAACTCCGTTCCTGTGCGTTCCTGTCCAAAAATAGCCCTGTACAGTACTTGTGCAAGAAGCTGAATTGGAATGTTTATACTAACATACTTTGAATAGTTTTAAATTTTCTGATTCTGGTACAGTTTTCACATTGCATGCGCATTTTATTTTGTTCTGATATTGCCAGTTTTATACATTGAATTAGAAACAAAGCAGCACCCTTGCAAAATTCTTTTAAAATCAAAGTTTGATAGCTTAGTAGTGCAGGAAAATATTTGTGGTTAATAAATTGTCAGGATTTCTTTATTTATCAGTATTTTTTATAAAATCAATGAAAATTGTTAAATTATTTTAGGACCTGTGCTGTTTTCTGTAAATATGTCACTTAAATTGTTAATAATTTCATTAACTAAACATAGCAGTCCTATCAGACTACTACATTTAGTGCACTTCAAAGATAAATATTAACAATGGATAAAATTGTTTGCATATTGTCTCATTTCTCCCTGTCTAAATTGCAGAACACTAAAAAAAACTGGATTTAAAAAAATAAACAGCTGTCATGTCTGCTTTCTCCATTATAATCCTTTGGTAACATCAGTCTTCTAAACAGATCTCTGCATCAGATATAAATATGTGGAAGAAGTTGTTGAAGAAAACACATCTGGAATGGTCAGGTGCAAATACAGTGGGTGTTCTGTTAAAATGCAGTAATCATATATACATGCCTTTTGGTTGTATTTGGTTGCTTCAGAATTAAGGTATACAGTCTGGTAATAAGCCAGTCCTGAAGTATTTGCATTGTAAAGTAATTAAAGGTTCTGAAAACTGTCTATAGTTCCCTAATGCTAATGGTTACAGTATGCTGACTGCCCTCCCCCCAGATATATTTGAGGGCTGGTGTATTCTGCATTTAATTCTGAAAAGTGTCCTTGATTAGGGACACATTTTTGTTTGTTCTGCTTCTACATCAGTTGTTAAGAGATACTGATTTCACTAAAGTTTGAACAGATAACACGAGAAACGTTATCTTGAACAAGCTTCAAATATGAGGGCTCTAGCCAGCCATTTTAAGTAGCCTCTGGACTAATTCCTGGCACATCCATTTGGTGTTAAGGAAGAAGGGAAGTTCAGAGCCAGCTGAAGACCTGAGCTTACCATGTGCCCCCTCCACTTCCTGCAGATTTTTGAAGCCTTGGGTTTGTAAGGGACCTTGGGCAAAGAGCTGGAGGGCCCTCGACCTCACAGCCTTTGCCTCTGTGTAAGCCATAGTGGCACAAGCTGCATCATCCAAGGATTTCTGTATGACTCATCATCAGCTTTGCGATTAAATGGGGGTCTGATGGCTTGCATGTTTTTGTTTACATCCCATTTGGATAAACATGAAGCAGAGTTCCATCTGTGGCTATTAGCCACAAGGTATAGATGGAACAGGAGCTGCAGTGGCTCAAGTGGTTAAGACGCTGAACTGCAGGCTGTGGAAGGTCAGTAGTTCAGCAGTTTGAGACCCGGGTGCCGCATGATGGAGTGAGCTCCCATCTCTAGTTCCAGCTCCTGCCAACCTAACAGTTCGAAAGCAAGAAATTGCAAGTAGATAAATAGGTACCACTTCAGTGGGAAGGTAACAGTGTTCCGTGCGCCTTGGTGTTTAGTCTTGCCTGCCACATGACCACGGAAACGTCTTCGGACAGCGCTGGCTCTTCGGCTTTGAAACGGAGATGAGCACCGCAACCCTAGAGTCGGATTCGACTGGCTTTCGAGCAAGGGAACCTTTACCTTTACCTTTTATAGATGGAACACTACGTCTGGGGTAGTGATGCTCTGTATTCTTGGTGCTTGGGGGGCAACAGTGGGAGGGCTTCTGGAGTTCTGGCCCCACTGGTGGACCTGATGGCACCTGGGCTTTGGCCACTGTGTGGCACAGAATGTTGGACCGGATGGGCTATTGGCTTGATCCAACATGGCTTCTCTTATGTTCTCATTTTATGAGTATTTCATTTATAAGTTGCTTTGAGACCCTGCTTTTATGATAAAAGTGGAATGAAAATATTTAAATAAATAAAAAACACATGACAAGATAGGTGAGAGTATCTGCCTGCCAGTAGAGCTACTTGTCACTAAGTATTCCAGCCTACCAAATAGGGTAGTTGAATTCCTCCACTCTTCAAACACAGGGATTGCACACATTATTCCTGAAAAAATGCATGACTTGCCACGCAATTGTTGTTGAGGACAGGATATGCTGACTGCTCAGCCAGGCAGCATCTCAAATATGACCTTAGGTTGGCCCAAATGTTTCTGAATGTTAAAGATAATTAAAGCAGGTCACACTCATGATCTGTTGTTTTGTTCTGGGCAGGATGAAGGTGATCTAAAGGTGGAGGAATTGGTGATAGTTCCTTTGTGATGGACGGATCATTTCCTGCTTGGGTCTAGACTTACGGAGACAGCAAGACTGCAGTGGTGGTGTATGTGTGTGTGGGGGTGTATTAAGATGATCTGACTGCAAAGCCAGATGGACCCAAGTGGTTTTCTGATGACTTATGGGGATTTTGCTTTTGATATGCTTGGTGCTTCTGTTGATGCCCTGGCTGACTTCTGAAATAAGGAAATGATCTGGGCGATTGCCATGATTGCTCGTAGGAGCCTCCCTCAGGTGTTACAGCCCAGGCAGCCCCCTGGTTTACTGAGGGGGGGGGGCTGTGTGCGATGAAAAGACGACTCAGGATGAACCTGACAAGTCATGGGCTTAAAGCTCGTTTTAAACTTCATGGCGCTGATGGCAGCAAAGAAACAATACTTTCCCACCATGATTGCATCTGTAGGTAGGTTAGCAGAACTTTCTGTTCTAGGTGATTAGAGGCCTAATGGAATCCTGCCTGCAGAGGAAGGTGGACTGCTTGGTGGCATGCTGTGACCACTTTGCTCAACACTGAGCAGATAAAATCCCTCACATTCATAATAAATACTACATTAGCAGACACTAGGAATGCCATTTGCCTGCAGGACACACTAGAATTCACCCCAAACTCGATGGTTTTCATCATAGAATTTAAGATGAATTCTAGGGTGTCACCTAATGCAGCCAGAAATGGCATTGTTGTGTTGTAGGGATGCCGTTAGGCTAAGTCTCTCGGGGGTTGCCACTGCCAGCAGTGACAGGATCAGATGGGGCCAGGCTTCATTGTTCAGTTTGTTAGGGTACTTTTCAGTTTATTCAGTCTGAGGATGTGGCCAGGATCCTTGGTTTGTGGCCTACCACCTGCATATATGATCCTTGCCCTTCCTGGCTGCTTAAATCTGTCAGGAAGGAGGATGGCTGACTGGGTCTAAGAGGCAGTTTGGTGTAGTGGTTAGGAGCACAGACTCTAATCTGGGAGAACCAGGTTTGATTCCCCACTCCTCCACATGCAGCTGCTGGTGTGACCTTGGGTCTGTCACAAATTCCCTCAGAGCTGTTCTCGAGCAGTCCTCGAAAGAGCTCTCTCAGCCCCACTTACCTCACATGGAGTCTGTTGTGGGAAGAGGAAAGGATATTTTAAGCTGCTCTGAGAGTCCGAGTGAAAGGCAGGGTATAAATTCAATTTCTTCTTCTTTAGTCACTGCCTCAGCCTTGAAGCAGACTGTGGCGATGTGTCTACTGTTAAAGAAACCTACCCTAGATCCAGTAAAAAGGTAAAGGTAAAGGTTCCCTTGCTCGAAAGCCAGTCGAATCCGACTCTAGGGTTGCGGTGCTCATCTCCGTTTCAAAGCCGAAGAGCCAGCACTGTCCGAAGAAGTTTCCGTGGTCATGTGGCCGGCATGACTAAACACCAAGGCGCACGGAATGCTGTTACCTTCCCACCGAACTGGTACCTATTTATCTACTTGCAATTTCTTGCTTTCGAACTGCTAGGTTGGCAGGAGCTGGAACTAGAGACGGGAGCTCACTCCGTCATGTGGCAACCCGTGTCTCGAACTGCTGAACTACTGACCTTCCACAGCCTGCAGTTCAGCGTCTTAACCACTTGAGCCACCACAGCCCCCTAGACCCAGTAGACTTCACTAATTATGGCCATTCTCAAATGTAGCATTCCTGAGCAGGTAATTGAGTGGGTGATGGGTGGCCAATTCCAAGACTTCTTGGAGAAAGCAAACTATCTGGATTCTTTTCAGGCTGACTTCAAGCCTTGGCATGAGACTGAAACAACCTTGTTCACTCTGGTGGATGACCTGTACAGTGAGATGGATGGGGGAGGAGTGCAACCTTCCTGAACCTTTCAATAGCTTTTGATACCATCAGTCTTTCCGGACCACCTTGCAGAGCTGAGATTGGGAGGCACTGTTTTGCAGTGGTTTTGGATCTGAGTTTTTCATTCTGATCTTTATTAATATGACATTGAACAGGATGCCTTCCCCCCCCCCCAAACACCTGGGTCTTTGGTGTCTTCCATGCAGCCCTCAACTAGCATCCAGCAATCTATCACCTTGAACCTCCAGAAACTAAGAATTATTGATGCACTGGACAGCAAATAGCTTCCTCCTGTTGATATCCCCCCCCCAATACACCATTAGATGGACTACTTGAGGCACTCATTCTCAACAATTATTTTGTCAGGATGTACTTAAAGGTCTCGGCTTAAACCTAATTTATTTATGTTTTGCTCACTGCTGAATTAAGAGTTGGGGGTTATATGTGTTATACTTGTTGCCTAAGCTGAGACTAGTACAATATATGGCCACTAATAATTCATTCAAAATAAACTGTAAGTACACAGTGGTTAGACACCATTAAAGTTGACACCAGCCTGAGCATGGAATGGCTCAAAGAAACAGTACAAGATCGGAAAATGTGGAGAGAGCTAGCCCATAGAATCGCCAAGAGTCAGACACAATTGAATGGCTAACAACAACAACCTCAGCCTTGTCTCATGTCGTTTTATTAGTATCAGTATCCTCACACGCCCTGTTTCTTGTGTCCCTGCCTCCAGGGGCGCTGAGGGTAGCAACTAGTCAGGGCTTTTGCAGCAGTGGCACCTTGCCTGTGAAATGCCCTTCCCCTTGAGGTTTGCTTAGGATTGCCAACCTCCAGGTGGTAGCTGGAGATCTCCTGGGATTACAACTGATCTCTAGCCAATGGACACTGGTTCCCCTGGAGAAAATGGCTGCTTTGGAAGGTGGACTCTATGACATTGTACCCCACTGAAATCCCTCCCCTCCCCAGACTCTACACCAAGATCTCCAGGAATTTCCCAACCCGGAGCCGGCATGCTTTCAGGTGTCAGGCCAAAATGTTTCTTTTTACTCAGGCTTTTAATTAAGCAGTTTATCTTTTAAGGTTTTTATAAATCTGCTTCTAGCCTGAGAACTGTGCTTAATGGGACTCATTTTAAGCGGCTCAATATTTTATGCTGCTTTTACACTCATGCTGGGGTTTGGATATCTTTTAATAGTGTGTTTATGTTTTGCTATGTAAGCCACCTCAAGCAGGTTCTCTGGAGGGGCATCAGCGTAGAAACTTTCTAAATAATTAGTAAAGGTTTCCCTTGCTCGAAAGCTAGTTAAATCCAACTCTAGGGGGCAGTGCTCATCTCCGTTTCCAAGCCAAAGAGCCAGTGCTGTCCCAAGATGTTTTTGTGGTCATGTGGCTGGCATGACTAGATGCCAAGGCACACGGAACGCTGTTATCTTCCCACCAAAGCGGTACCTATTTATCTACTTGCAATTTCTTGATAAAAAGTAGAGACATCACCCTGCCAACAAAAGTCAGCATGGTCAAAGCAATGGTATTCCCAGTAGTCATGTATGGCTGCGAGAGTTGGACTATAAGGAAGGCCGAGCGCCGAAGAATAGATCCTTTTGAACTATGGTGCTGGAGAAGACTCTTGAGAGTCCCTTGGACTGCAAGAAGATCAAATCAGTCAATCCTAAAAGAAATCAACCCTGACTGTTCTCTGGAAAGCCAGATAATGAAACTGAAGCTCAAATACTTTGGCCACCAAATGAGAAGGGAGCACTCACTGGAGAAGACCCTGATGTTGGGAAAGATTGAAGGTCAAAGAAGACGGGGACGGCAAAGGATGAGATGGTTAGACAGTGTCATAGATGCAACGAATATGAAATTGAGCAAACTTCAGAGGACGGCGGAAAACAGGAAGGCCTGGCGGGATCTGGTCCATGGGGTCGCGAAGAGTCGGACTCGACTGTGCGACTGAACAACAAAAACATTTCTTGCTTTGGAACTGTTAGGTTGGCAGGAGCTGGGGCCAGTGATGGGAGCTCACTCTGTCATGGTGCACTAGGGTCTTGAACTGCCAAGCTACAGACCTTCCGGTCTGCAGCTCAGCGTCTCAACCTCTGAGCCACCGCAGCCCCAAATAAGTAATTATGGAGATATAAATATTATATGTACTAGATACACTGCTGCCTGCAGTGGTGCAGAACTGTACTAGATACACTTTGCAGTGACTAGGCACTAACTTAATTATGACCAGACTATGAATTTTGACTATAAAAGAGGAAGGATATATGAGCAGCTGTGCTTTAGATCCAGGTTATTTTTCTCCACTGCCATATTCCAAAGCAGTAGAACTAAACACTTTTATTCCACCATCACAGATATGCAGTATGATTCACTTATGGATTTGGGGAAGTTTACATGGAAAAAAACCCATCACAGTCTGTTAGAGATCCAGGGTACCATATCATGAGCTGGATTCATGATTTTAGTGATACAGAGTATAGGGGAAAGTGATGAGCTGTGATTAAGGAGTGAATGTTGGCTGTTCCACATTAAATGCCATGATTTTCTGTGCCCTATTTTGTGAAACACTGCTGGTGCAAAAATGTATGGTCTTCACAGTTCATGATGAGGGCAAACATATAAGTTGTGTTTAAATGGAGGGTTTTTTTAAATCCTTCAGATCCAGATTTTTGTACCATCCTGTGTGCTGGCTGCAACATTTTATGGTGTAGTCTGTGGGCACACTGTGTTATATCTGTATAACTGATTTTTGGATGGCTGCCTTTGAAAATCATAGGACTCCCAAGAGCATGCATATAGTTACCATTTAGATATTTCTGCCACAGCTGATGTGTTCAATCCATTATTTCCCCTCAAGGTAGATATGGGGATGTGCCTGTAAAAACAAATTATCAGGTTCTATAGGAAAGATCCATAATGTTGTATCATTATTTTTTACAAATTAATTGGTGTATCTGAATGTGCGTTGTAATTAAGACAGTAGATTGTTGTGGTTTGCTTGTAAAAGAAATAACAGGATATGTGCCTCCCAGATTTCTGCACCATGTTTATGCCCTGGTGTGCAATCACTGTATAGGGATAAATCCTGGAATCAGGAAAACTGGTTTGAGGTGTCTAACAATCATGAGCATCTCTGAGAGTCCATGCCTCCTATCTCTGTTTTTATGTTAGAGTGTTTTTACAGGGTAAGCTACAGGCTCAGATGTGAACTGTGATCTGATAATGAATGTTTGAGAGTGTGCCCATGTGAATGAATGCATTTTCAGAAGCCTCTGATAAAATATTGAGAATATGCTCTAACCTGGATGTCAGTTGTAACATAGGCACATCTGAAGACAGTAGTAATACTGTCAGTTTGGTGTAGTGGTTAGGAGCATGGACTTTGATCTGGGAGAACTGGGTTTGATTCCCCACTCCTCCACATGCAGCTACTGGTGTGACCTTGGGTCAGTTACAAGTTCTTTCAGAGCTGTTCTCTCACGAACAGTTCTCTCAGTTCTCTCTTACCTCCACCTACCTCACAGGGTGTCTGTTGTGAGGAGGGGAAGGGGAAGGGATTGTAAGGCGCTCTGAGGCTCCTTCACGTAGTGAAGGGCGGGGTATAAATCCAATCCAATCTCTTCTTCTCTCTTCTAATACTCTGCCTGGTCAATTCATGGATAGTTTTGTCCCAGTTTCCATGATGGATGTTGACAAGATCCTGGCATCAGAGAAGGCCACTACTTGCCCATCCTGGCTGCTAAAATCATGTAAAGACCACATCAGGAAACCCTTACAAAACAATCACTAACTTGGCGCACCTTCCCTTGGCCACTGAAAGAGGCAATTATCCTTTTGTGCGACTTTAAAAACCATCCTTATAGGAAAATGATGTGGCCAATTATCACCCAGTCTCTGCCCTTTCTTAGCAAAGCGATTGAGAAAGCAGTAGCAGACCAAGTCCAGGTCTCCTCGGATTCAGTCTGGCTTCAGGCTAGGTTATGGGACAGTGATGGCTCTGATAGCTTTAGTTGTAGAGTAATAGTATACAGACAAAGGCTATGCCTCATTGTTGCTCTTGTTGGACTTATCTGAAAGCCTTTGATACAGTAGATCATATCTTGTTGAGATACTTGGTGGCAGAAATAGGTATTGGGAGATGCACACAGAACTGATTCAGATCATTCCTCACAGATGGGACTCAAAGGGTTGCTGTGGAAGACAAGTTGTCATTAGTGTGGGACCTATCCTTTAGAGTTACACAGGATGTAATCCTATCCTCCATGCATTTCAATCTCTATGTAAAGCTCTTAGGACGAACCATACATAGCTTTGGGTTGGATGTCATCAATATGTGGATGATACCCAGCTCTATATATATTCTTATCCAAATCCCCTGGTGGTGTGGTAGAGGTCCTGAATAACTGCCTGGCTCCTGTGGTAAATTGGCTAAGAGTGAACAAATTGAAACTAAACCCTGAAAAGAAGACAAGAGGTAATGTTGGTTGGGAAGACGGGGATCTTGAAGGACATTGTGCTCCCCACTTTGATGGACTTCCGCTGACCCTTGCTGACTCAGTTAAGGGCCTTGGGGTTATACTGGACCCAACATTATTGCTGACAACAGCTTTTCTCACTGGAGCAGGGTGTTCTGCAGGTGTCAACAAGAACTGCCCACACACGTACATGCCTTTTCAATTATGCCCCTCTCCCCCTTATGGACAGCCTACCTGAGGAAGTCAGGAAGGCTCCTACTCTTATGTTCTCCTGGCTTTCTGTAAACTAGGCAAAACTGGATTATTCAAGAGGACTTTTCTGCACAGGCAATAGAGTTCTACTCTACTAAATGATTCTCAGTGACTGTTACTTGGAAAAATTATTAGGGACTGTCCCTACTGTATATATTAGGACTATGGTTTATGCTACTGTGTATAGCTTGCTAAAACTAGGACGCTGCTGTGGAAATCTCCATCATTTAATGTGTTATGTCCAAAGCTTTTTTGGTAGAAAAAGCCCAGCAGGAACTCATTAGTATAACAGGCCACACCCAACAGCAGAAAGTCATTAGCATATCAGGCCGCACCCATGACAGCACAGCTCATTAGCATATCAGGCCACACCCCATGCCTTCCCTTCGCTTGCCAGGGTGCTCCAAGGCTACGGGGAGCCCGGACAACCAGGCCCTTGGACAGGCCGGGGAAGGCAGGGGGAGGCATCTAAATGCCTCTCCGATCCTTCCAGCCCCCCCCCGGTCCACTCGCCTCAGTCGTGGGGGGGTGCTCTCCAGGCCTTCCCTCTGTAGCCATGCACGCTGAGGTTTTGGCTGTAGTGTGCGTGGCCAACTCTGAAGCCAGCCGGAACTCTGTTCCCGTGGTTCCTGCCGAAAAATAGCCCTGGTCATGTCCAATGTTCCCTCTAAGCTGTGGAATCTTGTGAGCAAAAATTCTACTTTGTGAGCTAGTGGCATCAAAGTTGTGAGCAAGTGATTTGGCAGTTGCATAAATTAGTTTGCTCTGGAGCCATCCTTCCTGGGCTAAGACAAAAATGTGTGAGCCAGAGGCTAAAAAACGGTGAGCTAGCTCACACTAACTCAGCTTAGAGGGAACACTGGTCATGTCTCATGTTAATACTTATGGCTTTGCATCAGTTCTGTTTTTAGAGTTCTGGTTGGCTCTACAACCCTAACCCTATTGCATTGTTTATTGTACTGACTTACTCTGCGTAATCCGCCTGAGTCCAAGTGAGAAAGATGGACTATAAATAACATAAATAATCCGTGGATTCTACTAGGTCTGCCTTCCTGCTAATCCCTATAATGCATTTTGCTCCACTACTGGGTGTGAACAGAGACAGGGAGGCTGGAAGGAAAGAATGGCTTGGCGTGTGTAAATTAATACAACGCTGCCCCCTCCTGAATTACACAAGGGTGGGGGAATAAGAGGGCAGAGTGGACCAAACAAGAGTGGAGAACTGGGTCATGGAGATTCGCCTTTTGCAATGCTCCCTTCTGCTAAAAACTCCCCAGAACTAGAAAGTCAGTTTAGCTAGAAATGCGGGCCGGGGTAACGGAAGTTTTCTGTTCGCCTGGAGTTTTGCATCCGGAGGGAAGTTCCAGGCTGGACTCCTTCATTTTGCTCTCCGACCTCCTCGCCAGGTGCAGGGCAGGCAGAGCAGTTCTTAAAGCTTTCCCGGCTTCCAGTTGGAAACGCCTCCCGTTTCCAGAAACCCACATTGGCTTTTCATTCTTTGCGGTTTCCCCGTCCACTGCGGCATTCCGGCATTTCGCCGAACCGCAGGCTGTCTATAAGGCCGCAGCCACTCAGCGCAGCCAGCAGACAGGTCGCTCTTGACGCGCACGGCCGCTTCTCTCCCCTCTCCAGGCAGCTCTCCTCTCCCCAGAGCCCTCTGCGCCTCGGCGGGCCAGCCTCGGCAAATCCCCTGCAGGAGCCGCCGCCGCTCGTGTCTCCGCCCCGCGCAGAAGCCGCCGCCTTTCGCCTTCCTCGCTCGCCCTCCACGGCGTCTGCCGCCGCGCGTGTTTCGCTCGCCGACCGTTTCCCGCCTTCCGCGGGGAGAATGAGGGGGCTTCTGTGGGCTCTGCTGCTGAGCTGCGGCTTGCTGCGTCTGCCGGCCGGCTCGGCTCAACTGACCGGGCGACGCTATGACGAGCGGGCTTGCCCCCACTGTGCGCAAGCGGGCCAAAGGCGGCCGCTGCGTGTGCGCCAGCGACGAGCCCGTCTGCGGCAACGACGGCAAGAGCTACGGCAACGTGTGTCAGCTGCGGGCTGCCAGCCGGCGCGCGGAGAGCCAGCGCCAGCCGCCCATCATCGCCATCCAGCGGGGCGCCTGCGGGCAGGGTAAGCGGCGGCGGCGGGGAGGGACCGGAGGGTAGCTGCTGCTTCTTATTCACTTTATTCGACTTATATTCCGCCCTCTTCGCAAGCGGGCTCAGTAAGCTTCTAAAACACATATATGGCAATTTACAGAATAATTAAAAACAATTTAAAATAGCATAGGTTAAAAAACAACAACAGGTCGCACTATTTCACTATGTACGTTTTTTTAAAGCTGGTGCCATTGGGAAGTTTCCGTGGGGAGCGGGCCTCAGTTCCTCGGGGAGGGAGGAGAACCCCAGCTCCTTTCCCTGGACCGGTAGCAGTAGGGTCCAGCAGTTGCCTTGAAGGTACTTTGCTCATGGTCAGAAGCAATGTTCCCTCTAAGTTGTGGAATCTTGTGGGCAAAAATTCTACTTCGGGAGCCACTGGCATTACAGTTGTGAGCGACCGATCTGGCTACTGCATAGATTAGTTTGCTCTGGAGCCCTCCTTCCTGAGCGAAGACAAAAATGTGTGAGCCGGAGGCTAAAAAACTGTGAGCTGGCTCACACTAACTCAGCTTAGAGGGAACACTGGTCAGAAGTACTCTTTTGAATGACTACAAGGTATTAGGTTGAGTTTTAGTACTGGAAATTGGTTGGAGGGGGCTAACATTGGCATCAGTCCCACATTTCTGTTCTTTGGAAATGGAACTCATGGCTTGTTGTGCTGGAATCCGTGGACTGAAACCTTCAGCATCCATCTGTGGGGGACCTCTGGGGGAGCAGTGGATGGGGGTTAAGGCAGGGAACTCTCAAGTTAGGACTGTGATGAGTGCTGTTTACAGTGCAATCCCATGCCGAATTATTCTAGCCTTCAGTCTGTTGAGTTTAGTGGGAGGTTTATGCTGTCAGAAGCCAAATTCCTGGTTCAAGGAGGCCAGCACTTCCTTGGATTGGTCTCCAATACCTTGGAGAGTTCACACAAGCATTTTTAAAAAAATCTTTTCCTAATTGTAAAGAATGGCTTTAGCCTTGACAGAACAGCTGGAGAAAAGGAAAGAATTAGTCAGGAAGGATACTGTGGTGACAAGGGGAGGAGGGAAAAGATGGGCCTGGTTGGGAAACGGACATGGGGAGAAACAGTCTAGGTTGGAGGATGCTGTATCCAGAGAGGGTGCATACTGAATAGGGTGGGATGGTGACTGGTTGGAAAGAAAGTAAAAAAAAGCAATGGGAGGGACGTGGGGCCAGCATCCGGGTGTAGGCGTGTGTGTGTGATAAGAATAAAAGGATCTGTTCTATGGGAGACAACAAAAAAAGAGCATATAATTTGAAAAACAAGGGTTTTATCTGGACTGGAGTGAGAGAAGAGGCCAGGGAACCCTGGGCTGAGGAGCTGAGATGCCAGGAGAGTGGGAAGGGCAGGGCAGAGGTCGAGAGAAAAGCCATACAGCCTTTTTAGGTTTAAAAGCCCATATTTTCTGAAGCAACACAAATAATTGATATAAACTTTATCCGTTGTTCTCTCTGTGTTTTATGTGTCTGTTGCTGTTGCTTATTAGATTATAAGATGTTCCTTTGACTTTACTTTCCATTTCATAATTGGATTAGTAAATGTACTTTAGGTATAGGATGGACTGTGCTTTGTGTGATAAGTTATATTAGCATCCATTGATCACTTGACACCTGAACAAGTCGCCATTAGTAATAGTGCACTGTTCTGTTGCACTTTCTTTGTGCTGTCAGATCGTAGCCAACTTATGGTGAATCCATAGGGTTTTCAAGGCCAGAGACATTCAGAGGTGGGTTGTCATTGCCTGCCTCTGCGTAGTGACCCTGGTATTCCTTGGTGGTTTCCCATCCAAATACTGACCAGGGCCAGCCCTTCTTATTTTCCAAGACCTGACAAGATCAGGCTAGCCTGGGCTATCTAGGTCAGGACTCTATTATACTGTTTATCTTCTTGATGAGCTCTGCCTGTGGCTTGAAAGTCACCAAGGACAAACTGAGATGTGATATAACAGCCTCAGAGTTCCTTTTTAAAAATGAAGAGAGGCTGTTGAGTTTGAACATAGTCAGAAGGGAAAGTGTTAAGCAGCCCTTGTCTCTGCCATTCCTTTGCTCATCCTGTACTCTCCATCTCAGAATGAATTTCCAATCACTGGAAAAAATCTTAGTACCTGTATATAAGACCCTGATGCTGGGAAAGATTGAAGGTAACAGAAGAAGGGGACGGCAAAGGATGAGATGGTTAGACAGTGTTACTGATGCAATAAACATGAAATTAGCAAACTCCAGAGGACGAAGACAGGAGGGCCTGGTGGGATGTGGTCCATGGAGTCGCAAAGAGTCAGACTCGACTGTGCGACTGAACAACAAAAAATATGAGTTGCAAAACAGCCCAAAGAGGCAACTTGGAAAGAAAAAAGGGTTCAGAGCACAAGAAACGTTGCAGATTTCTGCTATACTCTCACAGTTCCCTGTAGCTGCTTTGTTTAGAAGGAAATTGCATTTTGCTAGAGGCAAATGCCTTTTTAAGAACATTACTATAAGAATCAAGATTTCGATCCTTACTAGGTCTTTGGTATCACCTTAAGGCTGCAATCCCATGCACTGTTATCTGTGATTGAGTCTGTTGAACACAAAGGTTCCCTTGCTCGAAAGCCAGTCGAGTCCGACTCTAGGGTTGCGGTGCTCATCTCCGTTTCAAAGCCGAAGAGCCAGCGCTGTCCGAAGACGTTTCCGTGGTCACGTGGCCGGCATGACTAAACACCAAGGCGCACGGAACGCTGTTACCTTCCCACTGAAGTGGTACCTATTTATCTACTTGCAATTTCTTACTTTTGAACTGCTAGGTTGGCAGTGACACTTAAATTTTGAGTAGCTTACCCAAGATCACTGGGAATAAACTTCAGAGAAGACCTGGTGGTAGACCTGTGTGTAATTTAATTGGTGAGGGGCAGTTTAAAGCAGGTGGGGAACTGAGCCCATCTGTATGTTTCTACCTCAGCTTCTTTTAAGCTGTTATCTCCCAGTAAAAAGGTAAAGGTTCCTTTGCTCGAAAGCCAGTTGAATCCGACTCTAGGGTTGCGGTGCTCATCTCCGTTTCCAAGCCGAAGAGCCAGCGCTGTCCGAAGATGTTTCCGTGGTCATGTGGCCGGCATGACTAAACACCAAGGCGCACGGAACGCTGTTACCTTCCCACCGAAGTGGTACCTATTTATCTACTTGCAATTTCTTGCTTTCGAACTGCTAGGTTGGCAGGAGCTGGAACTAGAGATGGGAGCTCACTCCATCATGCGGCACCTGGGTCTCGAACTGCTGAACTACTGACCTTCCACAGCCTGCAGTTCAGCGTCTTAACCACTTGAGTCACCGCAGCTCCTATTTATCTCCCAGTAAAGTAGCATAATTCCAACTGGCTTTAAAAAGTGATTTTGGGTGGGGTGATTCAGTTTCCGCTTTCCATGTACCCTTGTTGTGTTTTAAGCAGGCTACTTTAGAGAAAAATGTTGGTATCCAGTTTGGGTCTCTCTGCTGTCCCATCTGAAAGGGCTCTAAGTCCTATATTTCTGAGTAATGCGTATTGTTCATTGACAGCCATTACCAGTGACCACTGGAGCATCCAGTAACACATGCAATTACATTGAACAGACTTGAAAAGCTTAAGCCTGGGTTTCTAGAAATAAAACATGTGGTCCTGAATGCAATAGACTCTTGAGTATTTCTGAAGTACTTTCCTTTAAATAAGAAAGGTCATGCAAACTCCTGGAAGGCTCTGCGATAAGAGTGTATAGGAGCAAGTCTTTCCTTTAAAAAAGTTTTTAGCACCATTTTATTTAAAAGATGATAGACTGTTACTGTTGAGAGAAGTCTATCTCGTATTCATGTTCTTTCCTGAAATGGTTTGAGAGTTAATTTGGGATTTTAGGAATTATATGAATGCTTAATTAAGTGAAGGGAAAAAATGGCCAGTGTTAGAACATCCATCCTTTATTTTGCATCCCATGTGACGGTCACCATGAGATTAGACTACTGTAACACTCTCTACATGGGGCTGCCCTTGTTACAAATCCGGAAGCTGCAGCTAGTGCAGAATGCTGCGGCCAGGCTTCTGATGGGCCTCCCTAGATGGGAGCACATCTGGCCGGTGCTGAAGGCACTGCAGTGGCTGCCAATAGCATACCGAATTTGCTTCAAGGTGCTGGTACTCACCTTTCATGCCCGATATGGCCAGGGTCTGACATACCTGAGGGACCTCCTTTCCCCATATATACCCCAGAGAGTACTACGGCCCGGGTCACAACAGCGATTGATTATTCCAGGCCCTAAGGATGCCAGGCTCGCTGTTACTAGGGCCAGGGCCTTTCCAGTGGCAGCTCCTCTCTGGTGGAATGAGCTCCCGGAAGAGATCAGGGCCCTGCGGGACCTTGTACAGTTCCTCAGGGCCTGTAAGATGGAGCTCTTCCACCAGGCCTTCAACTAGGAGCCGCCCACCACTACCACCAGCTATTATTACTAGTCACAGCTGTGGTAATGGGTTGGCCCGGCATGGAGATCGAGCCATAGCACTGTGGGAGGCCGGAATACTACTGAATCGGGATTTCAGTATTACATCTTATAGCATGCCACCTTTAATTTACTGAAGGAACGACCACTATTGCAAGCACTTTAACTGTTATTGTTTACGGTGTACTGTTTTAACTTGTTTTTTAAATGTTTTATGATGATTTGGCACGTGCTGCTGATAAATGTGAGCCACCCTGAGCCCGTTTGCGGGGAGGGCGGGACACAAATGCAGTAAATAAATAAATAAATAAAATAAATGTTGGTTTTGTTATGCTTACAGTATTTTAAGCATGTAAGTAATATAGCATGGCTTTGTTTCATCACTATAGAAAGTGGGGATATAAGATAACATTGTTTTAAAAGGAAGTTGAGCTGTTTAATTGGGACTTCTGTAAAGAGCTTTACTTCTAGGTGTCTTGGGGTCACGTGACACCAGGGAAAATGTTGGCAGTTTTGCCAGAACAAATGATTGATTGCCGAAGGGATGCTACACACCCACAGTTCTATTCCTGGCAATGCTAAAACCTTTCTTACCAGAACCTGTGCTGTATACATCTGGCATGGCATAATAATAAAAGAACATAAGTAGAGCCCTGCTTGGTCAGACCAGTGGTCCATCCAGTCCAGCATCCTGTCTCACACAGTGGCCAAGCAGTTCCTCTGGGGGGCCAACAACAGGGTATAGAGGCCAAGGCCTTCCCCTGATGTTGCCTCCTGGCTCTGGGATTCAAAGGTTTACTGCCTCTGAATGTGGAGGTTCCCTTTAGTCACCATGGCTAGTGGCCACTGATACACCTATCTAATCCACTTTCAAAGCTGTCTATGCCTGTGGCCATCACTGCATCCTCTGGCAGCAAAAGAACAAAATCTTACTCACTTGCTCAGAAAGCCCTCTAAAGAGGAACATAAAGAGGAATGAGATCTTACTTGCTCAGAAATAAAGAGGAAAATGATCTTATTCACTTGAGCTCTTTTTAGTGCCATGATTGGTGTGATCCTGTAAAACTGTGTAGGAAAATGGCTTGCAAATTTCGCTTCATGGATTTTGATGTATGTAAATACAGGCTTCCCCCCCTCCCCCTCAAAAAAAAAAAACTGGATTAGATTTTACATAGCTCTAGCATTTAAAAGATTACGGTAGTTCTTCAGGAGATGTTAAGCTGATTTGTGAATAAAACCCCCATCTTCTAACCAGCACAGCCTTGCAGTACTCTGAGGATGAGACCAGCCTGATGTAGTTTTCATTTAAATTACTGTTCGGAGCTATATATGCTAACTAGTAATGGCTGGATTTTCTAAAAGATTAGTCATGTATTAGTGATCCAGATTATGGTGCTTTTGAGATGTGTCTGATTAACAAAATGCCAGATAGTTGTAGGATGGAAGTAGCTACAGCTTTTCAAATATTTCAGCATTATCACTTTAGGTTTCAGTCTGTGCTGCAATAAAAAGATGAAATACACTTTTATTTATTGAAACACTTATATCCCACCTCTCCACATGGTTCAAGGTAGCTTGCAGTAATAGTTAAAACATTTCCAATTAATCCACAATTAACAAATCTCAGATCTCCCCTTCCACCTTGAAATATGCCTGTCTTTCTAACCCCCTCAAAAGCCCTGCCAAACAAGCAAGCCTCGCAACCCCCTTACAGAGTTTGTGCTTCAGAATTAAATAATACAGAACAACATGTGCACACATTTCACTATTCACCTTCATGCCCAGCTGAGAAGTGTAATGCTATTCTTTAAAATCTTTCTCATTTCAAGGGTTACATTGTAACTATTTGGGAAGATGGTGTCTACTAGTGATTATCAATAAAGTATTCATCGCACTGTGGTTGAATCTGCAGGTGAATGTGAACCTTTGTGATTTCAGAATACCATTCATGGTCATGCATGTTTCAGATGCTTATTAAACATATCTCCATAGTCGGAAGCCCTCAGCTATGTTTTAAGATAAAGAATTTAACAAAATCAAAATAGGAATAATTTATCCAATCTCTGGATCCATCCTCACACATGCATAAAGGTTTCCATGCTGCCTTCTCCCCCATACACGAAGTTGTACACGTGCTTTGCCATCTGTTGTAAGGTATGGATCTGGATCCATCCCATTGCTGCTTATTGTTGCAAGTAAGTCAACAAATGCTACTATCCCACAAAAATATTTAGTAGTTTGCCAAGTCGTAAATGGCATTTTAATAGCATTCCAATAATGTTTTCTCAC
Source organism: Gekko japonicus (assembly GCF_001447785.1). Taxonomy (NCBI): domain Eukaryota; kingdom Metazoa; phylum Chordata; class Lepidosauria; order Squamata; family Gekkonidae; genus Gekko; species Gekko japonicus. The sequence continues at coordinate 102,388 of NW_015175361.1, read as the reverse complement.
TAAGTTGATAACTGTCCTGCAGAGAGATGTTTTTAAGAGGTGCCTTAAAGTTCGGCTGAAATATTTCTCAGAGGTCCAGGGTGATTGTTGGTAGCAACTAATTAAAGCCTGTTTTGAACACACATGCTTGGAGTAAACATTTCAAATCAAGATGTGTTACTACCAAGTAAAAGTTCTTAGGATTGGGTGTAGATAGGTACAGTTAGCGACTTCTATCTGTTGGCTTCTATGGATAAAAGTACCTACTTTAGATATTTTCAGAATTCTGAGAGCCAGCATGGTATAGGAGAGTGTTGTAGTAGGATCTGGCCAACCCAGGTTTGTATCCCCATTCTGTCATGGAAGGTTGATGGGTGCCCTTGGGCCAGTCACACACTCTTAGACAAACTTACCTCACATGGTTGTTGTGAGGATAAAATGGAGGAGAAGAGAATGATATAAGCTGCTTTGGTTCCTATTGAGAAGAAAGAGTATAAATGAAGTAAGTAAATATATTATTCAGGGTGCTGCTGACTTTTTTCTTCTCCAGTAGCTCTGAAGCCACCTCCTTCACAAATTTGGACACTACAATAATTAGCTTTGCCATCTACCTAGTATTTGACCTGGTTACCCAGATCTTGGTTTTGTTCTCAAGGATATTTTCTTCAGTGCTTCTTTTCATCAACGGTATTGATTTATTTAGTTTATTTGTAACCTGCTTTTCTCCCCAATGGGAATCGAAGGCGCCTACATCATTCTCCTCTCTTCCATTTTATCCTCACAAAAACCCTCCCAATATAGGTCAGGCTGAGAGAGTTTGACTGGCCCAAAGTCACCTGTCAAGCTTCCCATGCCATCCATGGGGATTTGAACCTTGGTCTCCCAGATAGTAGTCCAACATGCTTAACCACTACACCACACTGGCCCTCAATATAGTAATGTATATAAGTGGTTTAAGTGAGTTTGGAGAGTCGGCATGCGTCTGTGTTTCCTGTGACTGGTGCTTTGTCTGCCTGTTAGAAGGAAAAAAGAGAAGGGGAAAGAGATCAGGTTTTATCCTAGAAGCAAAGAAAACTGTCTGCACATAAAACCAAAGTTCGACTCCAGTGACACCTTTAAGACAAAGTTTTATTCAAGGTATAAACTTTCGAGTGCACTCACCCTTCCTCAGAAACAATGAAATGGAAGTTTCCAGTGCAAGTTACCAGGTAGAGGGCGAGCAGTAAAATAGCATCCAGTACAATAAAGGTGTTTAACAGATTCAAGAACCAAACAGGAATGACAAGCTTAGTTTATATGGTTACCATTTGTGTTTGGGTTTAATTCTGGGGGGAAACATAGTGAAGGAAATAAATTTATCAGAATTGGATATTGATGGGCAGACGTACCCTTCTTAATTGTGGGATGCTGAGAGTAATCAACTGAGACTCTGCCATTATGTTCCATCTGTCTCCTCTCAAGCATGGAGGTGACTTTACAGCATCCTCTTCTTTGAAGTGGGGTAATTGGCTGTGTAGATTATTTCCTCTGTCCTCAGAGAAATACATTCCAATCTACCATTTCAAATTACATTACATTCTACTATTAATTACATTATATTCTGCTATTCTAACCTTCTGTTCTGAAAGAAATAAAATAAAATAAAGCTCATACCTTGAATAAAACTTTGCTGGCCTTAAAGGTGCCACTGGACATGAACTTTGTTGTGCTGCTTCAGAGCAACACGGCTACCCACCTGAATCTATTTGCACATAAAGTGATTGATTTTTACCAACTTATAAGAGATGCCTGGATGTCACATGTACTCTTTGGCTGCAGATGTACACTAAATAATCCACTTTCAATCCACTTTCCAACTGGATTTTACTGTGTGAACTGGCAAAATCCACTTGGAAAGTGCTTTGAAAATGGATTATTTAGTGTGTGTGACTGCAGCCTTTATTTGCATAATACTGGGAGTCCTGTATTTGGGAGTTTTGTAAATGTTTTTTTCAAATTTATACCATTTTTCTTTTTACTAAATGGACCTTTCCTTTTCTCTTTTGTCCAAGACATTCAGAGCAGCACACATGGTTTTCACTGTTCCATTAAATCCTCACAACAACCCTGTGAGGTAGCTTAGGCTGTGAGAGAGTGATTGGCTCAGGCTTTTACTCAGTGGACTTCATGGCTGAGTGGAGATTTGAACCAGGATCTTCCCAGCCCTAATCGCACACTCTGACCACTTTTAACACAAGAGTTTTTAAAATTGGTTTCAAAGACCATAATAAAGATTAATGTTAATTTCAAAGATAAACATTGGTTCTTTTAAATAATGTGTAATAGTTGTGGTTGTAACAGAGTGCAGAACCTTCTTTTCTTTCTTCCACCTCCACGCTGCTCAGGAGTACGGAGGATGATTCTTCTTGTCATGTTGATATTACCAGAGCCTAATCGGACAGCCATCTCACATTTCCTAGAGACCCTTGTTTAGGGTTTCAATGCACCTTGTATCTTGATCTACCTATCTACAACCAGACGAACACATCTAGGACAACTACCTTATAAACAGGTGCAGCCATCACACAATACCCTAAAAAACATTTAAATCTCACCTTTTCATTTATCCTTAGCTGTAGCTAGAAAATGTATTCTGTTTCCTAGAAGCAACTTGGCCTTTGGCTGATCTCCAGTGGAAGAATGTTAAGAATGGTTCTGTACATAAGTTTTGTTATATGAACTTGACCTGCTGATGAAATAACCAAATGGGCATATTCTTGGAGACTGCAAAGAGCATGGGAAGGAGGAGGCCTGCTAGGTATATTGGATCCAGTCATGTTATATGAAAACCAGCACCTTGAATTGTGTTCAGAATACCAATGAAGCTCTGGAACAAAGCCGCAATGAGGAAGACTTCCATATTCTGTGCTGCTACATCCTGCAAGAAGTTATCATGAGGGAACAGTTATTCTGCCCCATGCGAAGAACCTCTCATATAAAAGATTCATAATTCTTTACAGATGCAAGAAATACAAAGACTTGTGATGCAAAACATAATTAGACCATATGGTTACTGACTGTCCCAATCCAGATATAGTGACCTGCGGGCAGAAACAGATTTCATGTGTGGAACAGCTGCGGCTAAAATGCAATGTGGCATTACACAGGGGAATGTCTTTTTGTCCAGTACTATGTAACACTGGGCATAATTGTCTAATAGTGATGGTGGGGACTGCAGTCTCAGTTTATCCCTAAAGCAGCTTACAGCTGCTAATAGCACTGATCAGCTATCCTGCTTGGGACAAATACTGAAGGGGGAAGATAATGGAACTCTATCTGAATAGCTGTTCCCCATTTCTGAACTGTGCCCTGTGGGAGCTGGAAGAACAGAAGGCCGTGGAGACCTTAGACCCACCTATATCCTTATCTGAGTGTTGAGAAATCCTAGCTTCTGTGGTTCTGTTCAAGTCAAACCAGTGATGCTGTCTGTTACTTCATATGAAGTAAAGGAAGAAGTAGCAGTGAGAGAGAGAGAGAGCCTGCTGTGGGAAGATGCTTGACCATCTGGGGGCAACTTGGTCATAGAGTGACATGATTATGGCTTCTTCCATCCAAACTGGTTGACTAAATGAGTTCCATGGATTTGTGTGGCAAAAATCTGCATCACTGAGAAATGATTTTTAAAAGAAATCTAGAAAGGAAGACGGGAAAGGAATGCATTTACCAAGCAATTTGAAAGCAACAGAGGAACCATATTAAATTTCTGCAGGAAATTATTGGAAAATTAGTCGCAGTCTTGATTCTGCCTTGTATGGCCGAACGCTTTTGGCAGTGAAAGTACTGCAGCAATGAACAGTCCGAGTAGAAAGGGAAATTCCACTCAGAAATCTGGGACAGTCAGAAAGTTATCCAGATATTTATCAAGAGGAAAATTGCTAGTGTTATGGGCTGCGTTTACAGTTGTTTCCATGAAGATAAAAACAGATCATGAATAAGAACAAACATAGTTAGCATTATGGAAGAACTTAAATGACTCTAAAGCCTAAGTGCATCAACACACAAAGCAGATGTTTTAAGAGTGCAAATAACTTCGAAACACAAGACAGAAGTCTGGCACTTTCCCCTCCTTCTTTGGTCAGTCTCTGTGCTGCATTTGCTCAGTAGCTGGTCAGTTTACAGATTAAATCGTTAGCTGCATCCAGACTTTGTAAGCAAACCTCAGTTTGAGTCCAGTGGCACCTTTAAAACCAATGAAGTTTTATTTGAGTTATAAGCTTTTATGTGCATGCACACGTCTTCAGATCTATCTGAAGTGTGCTTGCACACAAAAGCTTATATCTTGATTAAAACTGTGTTGGTCTTAAAGGTGCCACTGGACTCAAACTTTGGTCTGCTGTTTCGGACCGACATGGCTACCCACCTGAATCAAACCTCAGTTTGTTTGTGATGAGTCCTCAAGCTGACATACTTTCTCCCATCTCCTTCAACACTTTGTGTTCAGCCCTGTGACTGCAAACCAGGAAATCTTCACTGAACAAGTTGTTGTGATGTCCTAATAAGGCACTTTAACACATAAACTAGAAGTGACTATACTGTGGTATTTTTTCAGTGTATTTGTGCTTTAGGTTGTGCTCAAGCGACAAGGGTAGGGGTGTTATAAACTGGTGGTCCATGGTCTGGCTGAAATTCATGCCCCTGGCACCCCTACACGTCTGTTTCCCAGCTTCAGGAATGTCTTAAGAGATTTCACATGTTTGCTACCTGTTTCTTTGCACCAAACACTCTCCCAGGGCCACAGCAATGTGACACTTTGAGCCATTTCTGGCTTTCAGCACTCATAGTTGCTCACCTGATTAGGATGGAGGCAGGTGTGGCTCCCTTTCTTCTGCCCTTGGACGAGTGTAGTGGTTCAGTCATGAAGCACAGAAGGGATCATATCTGTTCTAGGAGTTGTTTCCAGCATTCCTAAGGAACTCTACTTTCTAAGCCTTAGACCATGTGCATCAGTACAGGAAAAAAAATAGGGTTTTGGGTTTTTTTTAGTTTAGACTAGTCACCATTAGTACTTTGTTTTGTTATTTTTTATTTACTTCTGTTTGGGGGTTGTAATGTAAGAAATTAAAAATGTAAAAATATAATTTTGAAAATGCAGGAAAGTTCAAGTATGCTACAAGTCAACCTTCCTCCATAGCCATCAATCAATTAAAAAACCTGTTGATTTAACACCACCCTTTTGTTTTTCACACATACAAAGCCCGATAAGGCACATTTAAAACTACCCTTCCTGGGGTTTTTTTTTAATGAGCTTACGAACAGTGGGAAGGAGACTGAAAAACCTTTCGAATTGCACTTGCAAATTCAGCCATAGTGTGGTAAACTTAAAAGAAGAAGAATGGAAGCTGTAAGAAGTGTAGATTACTTGACTTGCTTGAAAACAGCAAGACGCTTATCAGCAAATAAAGCCCTGAAGCCAGAATTTGGAAGGACAGATTAAAGCAGCTGCTTCAGAGGTTTTTGGAATTTAAGAAGGCTTGTGAACTCTTACAGGCCATGGGGAGAAATCCTCCTTTAGATAGTGCTGGAATCTGATAAATACATCTGTCCCCAGTGGTTAAGGATAGTGCAGTGTTGAAGAAACTGGAAGCCTTGGAAAATACTTGCATTACAAGCACGGGCATGTTTTCATTAAGAGAGGAAATGTTTTGGAATTTCTAAAGCCTCAAATGCCCGTAAGTTAACTGACACTTCATCTGTACTTAATAAGAGCGTTGGTGGTTGTTTGAAACAAGCTTAAAATTCAGTGTTAAAAGTGCTGTTGCTTGGAAAAGAGTGTGTGGATTATTAAAGGGTGTGCAGTAACATGATTTGGTGAGTCACTTAACAGCATATCAGATGTTGAAAATAAAATATGTGCTGGAGCTCTCCCTTTGCATTACGCAGATTCCTGCACCAGGTAGCCTTAGTGTAATCACGGCTCATTCCCATATAGTGCACAGCCACAAAGCAACATTCATTTATTTACCTTATTAATATCCTGCCTTTCTTCTCAGTGGCGACCCAAAGTGACTTGTGTTCTTCTTTCCTCCATTTCATCCTCACAACAACCTTGTGAGGTAGGTTAGGCTGAGAAAGCATGACTAGCTTAAGGTCAAAAGTGCTTCCTTCAAACTCAGCGTAGCTCGAAAAATGCCCCCTTATCTTGATACAGCTGATCTGGCCACCTGGATCCATGCCATGGTGATATCAGGACCAGACTACTGTAATGCACTGTGTACACTGGCCTCCCCTCAAAATGAATCTGGAAACTCCAGTCGTTGCAGAATGCCTCTGCTCACCTATTATTCATGACCTAGCTGGAGCATGCATATTACTCCCATTCTGCAGTAACTCCAGTGGCTGCCCATCAGTTACTAAGCTCATTAACTTTAACTTGCTTCTCAACAATGCAATAATGTTGGGTCCAGTATAACTTTGAGGCTCTTAACAGAGTCAGCAACAGTCATCTGAAGCCCATAATGGCCTTTGAGACTGCCTTCCCAACCAGCAATCTTTCCAGGATTTAGTTTCAATTTTTTTCTCTCATAGCCATTTAACCACAGCAACCAGGCAGCAGTTTAGGACCTCTACCATATCGCCAGGATTTGCATAAGTATGTAGCTGTATATCTCCTACATATTGATCACAACCAGCCCCTGAGTAAGGAACAAATTGGCCTAAGGGCTTTTCATAAAGATTGAAGAGCAGTATCACAAACAAGCACAATGTCATTTCAGCATTTGTTTTCAATATGGAGGGTTTCCTGTTTTTCATGGTCTGTGGAAGTAGCCACAGACTGACTAGTCAATTCATGCTAACGTGGTCATGTATTTTCATTAGGGTTGCCAGGTCTTACCTTTGTTGCAGTGGGGGGGGGGTCTCGGCCCCTCTCTGGGACATCTTTGGTGCACACTTGAAGTGATGTCATCATATCGGGCATGTTGGGGCAGGGCCACTATCATTCGAGGGGAAAACAGAGTTTTCCCTCGAATGATGGAGCATCCTCCCCCTGCAATGTGCCCAGTGTGATGACGTCACCTCCGGGTGGTGTCATCATGCTGGGTATATCGCCGCAATCCCGGCACTTTGGGGGTGGGGTTCCCCCCGGCGGCTGGATCTGGGCCGGCAGGTAAGGGGCCTGTCGAGCGGGCAATCCCCCGCCCCCCCCGGGGGGACCTGGCAACCATCATTTTCATCCTGAATGCCACTAACACCAAAGAAAGAAGGGGCAAATCTCATTTCTTTTTGTCCTGACGCAAATCAAATGAAGACACAATTACATTGATTTCTAGTTTTATGTGCCGTTTGGGTGATAGACAGGTGATTATTGGTATTTGGAAGTATTTTTATTGTATCCCCACCTTTCTTGATGCTCATGCATGTTTTTCTGAAGTCTCTGAGCTCATGCATCCTGACCTGGGTGGCCCAGACTCGCCCAGTCTCATATCTTGGAAGCTAAGCAGAGTTAGCCCTGGTTAGTATTTAGATGGGAGACCACCAAGGAAGACCAAGGTTACAACTTGCTACACAGAGGCAGGCAATTGCAAACCACCTCCATTTGCCTCTTGCCTTGAAAACCCCAGGGGGGGGGGTGTCACAATAAATCAGCTGGAACTTTTGACAGCACTTTCCACCACCACCACCATGAACTCACGCAGGGTTCAACTATCAATGGACTCTGGTTGCATAATGTTCACTTTGATATTTGACAGCTAATTAAAACAGTTATATAAATATTAGATTAATTGCCTTTTAATAGAGATTGAGAGTTAAGTGTGGCTGTGTCTTGCTTTAGAAAAGATAATGAGGACATATCAGATGTATTCTTAGCTGCTCCTGTTTGCTTATTCTCATCTGTTGGATCATATAATATATAGTTAAGCACCAATAACTCACCTAGATAATAATCACATGATGAGATTTAGATTAAGATAAGAATATTTTTCTCTACAAATGATTTACCATGAAAGCAAATCAGATTTCTCTGGATGGCAGTCTCAAAAGATGAGATGAGATTTCTGTGTGTGTTTTAAATGTGGTAGCTGGATGAAATATGAGACTGGTTTTAAACAGGTATCCAAATTAGCACGGAGTCGTGACTAGTTTTGAAAACCGCCAACTTTAAATGATAAATTACTGTGGATTCATCTTAGTTTGCCACTGTTAACATAGCTTTACTGCAGTTGAGGGAGCTGCGGTGGCTCAAGTGGTTAAGATGCTGAACTGCAGGCTGTGGAAGGTCGGTAGTTCAGCAGTTTGAGACCCGAGTGTGCCGCATGACGGAGTGAGCTCCCGTCTCTAGTTCCAGCTCCTGCCAACCTAGTAGTTCGAAAGCAAGAAATTGCAAGTAGATAAATAGGTACCACTTCAGTGGGAAGGTAACAGCGTTCCTTGGTGTTTAGTCATGCCGGCCACATGACCACGGAAATGTCTTCGGACAGCACTGGCTCTTCGGCTTTGAAACAGAGATGAGCACTGCAACCCTAGAGTCGGATTCGACTGGCTTTTGAGCAAGGGAGCCTTTACCTTTTACTGCAGTTGAAGAACTGGCTTTTCCATTACTCTGTCAGTATTGCAGACTTTTAATTCAGCAAGTTATTTTTTTTTATTCAAGAAGTTCTGCAAAGACAACTGGCCCTTTGTCCCTGAAGCAAGACTCACTGCTGTACTGAATGTTAACACACGCCAACCATTCTGTTACTAGAATTTGGCTTAACAGAATAATTACATCCTGTTTCCAAGAGAGAAATGTCAAAAATGTCAATACATTTCAAATCTCTTTGCATGTTTCTATTATCTGATTGTGTTCCTCCCCCCCCTTTACATCTTGTTTATCTGACATTTCCAATAACAGCAAAAAATCAGATCGCACCTATTTATCTTTTCTGATTAGTCAGAAGAGCTGGGTAAAAATGTATCCCTTACAAATTAGGGGAGGGATGTGCGAAATTAGCCTTAAAATTAGTGCTTTTTAATGCAAACTTTTTCAAATAGTATTGACAGCATTGTTTCAGGGCATGACAGGGCATGTCAAATTATAAGACACATTTTTTTTCTTTTATAAACTTATCTTAGAATGCAAGATCCCACAAGCAGGGAGGGGTGTAGACCTCAGTTTCCTAGGGAGGGGGGGCAACGCCCACGATCAAAAATAAATGAGGTAAAACAGGTCTTTATTACATAAGTTAACAATAAATGTATCTCCTTGACTAACCGAAGTATTAGCACAAATGAAGTCTATACATATGCATTTATTCTGATTCATGTTCCATCTCTGCATATCTAGAACTACTTTTGCTAAGGTCAAAAATACTGGGACTTCGCAGGAAGAGCAGAAACATATTATTTATCTAGGAGAATCAAACTCAGGGCTGGATTAGGGGTGTGGGGGACCTAAGGCTAATAAGAGAGAAGGGCTTAAGTCTGCCGTGGAGCTTGCTGAGTGACTTTGGGCTAGTCATCGCCCTTCAGACTAATCTGCTTCAGAGGGTATAGGATATAATGAAGGAGGGGAGAATACGCTGCCCTGATCTCCTTAGTCTACCATTATCTCAATTTATTGGAATTACAAAAGGGGAAGTTTCACAGATATTTAGGAAATCAAAAGCCCCAGACCATATGGCTGCCTCAAGATAGCAAGCCTTCCAAAGACGTCCAAGTCTTCCAAAGCACAGTTAAAACTTAATTAAAAGGAAAGAAATTTGCTTTCCTTTTCTTGTGAATCGGAAAAGGGACAAGGAGGGGAGGCTGTGCTGTCACGTGCCAATCTCTTGCGGGGGCTGCCAGTTGCAGGTCATTTTGGAGAGTACTCAGTGCACTTGATCATCAGTTTCATATGTTCAAGGCTGCAATCGCTTGCGTAGGTATACAGGAATACTCTGGAGGACTTACTTCAGAGTAAATATGCATATGACCAGGCTGCAGTTCCCTGAGTAGTGTCACCATCTCATCCCCTTGGGTACCAGCTCATTGGGAGCTAGATATTTCTGGGATTGCAGGCTGAGTTATGGATCAGGGAGTTTGTGGTCACATCTCCGATTTGGTGCTGGTGCTGGTTAAAGGTTCATTTAGTTCTACTAACCAGGGCTTGAAAAATCCCAGGTGCCAGGTTGCCATGGCATCTAGAAATTTCATCATGACACTTGGTATTTTCAACAAATACAAACCCTTTGTCTTTTAGCTTGACTGTTGCTGCTTCCAGTAGCTCTTGGTCACTCCCCCTTGTTACCATGTGTGCTTTTAAATGTATTATTTGTGCTGTTCTGATGATATGTGTCTGTAAAATGTATTTGCATTTCTGCATGTGGGATAAGGGGATTGCTGTGTTGTGAGTGGATTGCTCTGCATCTCATGCCTGCATCTGGATGAGCGGGGCTTGAGCTGCCTGTGCTGCAGAACACGTGGACACACACACCTTCCCAGCGTGCCTCAGGACAAAGAAGACCTTTGCCATTAAGCTCAGCTTGGAGACCTGAAAGAACAACAGGTTTCCCACCATTGTTGATCCGTGGGACAACGCGTAACCCCTCTCTCTATCTGGTTTGTGCATCACAAAGAATAACATCCTGTATTGCCTTTATGGACCAGGCATCTCTGCAAGTCAAAGGTTGCCATGGAGATACAACTTTGACACCTTGCCACATGGCTCCTCTTTGAAGTTAGGCTAGAATTTGAATATTGCCCCCTTCCCTCTAGGTAGAACGACACAGCCCGTCAAACCTATAGGCATAGAGAAGAGGACGGATTCTAGGTATAGATTGGCCTTAAGCCAACCCCTAAAACTAGGTTTTAAAAGGAGAAACACAGTCTTTGTTTCTCAAGTCTCTCAAGTCTCTCAAGTCATCTCAAGTTAAGTAGGCTTAAGCTTAAGTTAAAGTTAGGATCTAGCTAGCTAACCTCCCCTTCTAATAATTTCAACTCTGCACATTAAGTACTGCAGGTGATTCTTGAAGCGTTCTCTGGAGTCGCGACCAGAGAACCCGCAGGTGTCTGGCAGGACCATTCCGTGTGTTTATAGAGTCCCTAAAGTTACTTTTGTTCTTCATTCTCGCTGCTGAGGAGATTTCTTCTCAACTGAGACTCAGATAAGTATAAGCGGGACCCCCCATTGTCAGATAAGTATAAGCGGGACCCCCCATTGTCTGTTGAAGCTATTATTTTTATTACTGATTGTTTCTGTATCTGCTGCAACTAAGGAACTTGTGTGAATCTGCGAATGTATCTGTTTTTCATGTGCTTGAGAACTGCTTAGTAAAGTCAACATTTATTCATTAAACCTAGTGTGTTGTCTCCATTCCTGGGAAATAGGAGCGTTCGTTTCCAAATCCGCCCTCTGTATACATGGGTAAATTACTCACGCACGCCCACTGCCATACATAAGACAGAGTTGGGCTCTCGGAACCATCCTTAGAGGAGTTTCGGTAACACCCTCTCTGGCCATAATCCAAGAAACTCAGCTAGCTTCAGAAGGCATCGTCCGGCCCCTAATAATGTGCATGGGGAAGGGCATTCGAAAACTAGCAGTGTCTTTTCTCCAGTTATGGCCAAGGAGGGCAACAATGGGCATGGACATGCCAGGAGCTTGCTGGCCAGCTGTGCCACTTATAATGCTTCTGATTGTCTGGCTCACCTAGCAGTGGCTCTGCCATCCTCTTTGCCACCTCCTCCATTTCCTCCATCACCTCTGCCTCCTGGCACCAGCCCCTTCCAGTGACCATGTCTGGTTTTGTCTGCTTGTAGGATTGCTAAGCATCCTTCAAAATGGTTTCTGAGATCTCACATAATGTTATGTGATCTTGTTAACTTTTTGATGTTTTAATTCCTGTCACGTTCTCTTTGGGGAGGGGGGGCTAACTCCACTTCCCCCCACCCCGCATCCTCCACTGTCTGGGTTTTTTGAGCTTCACAACAAGGTCCAGATTCAGTATTAGATAGACGATGAAGCTACCTTATTCTTAATCAGACCGCTGGCTCATCTAGTCCAGTATTGTCTCTGCTGACAGCCAGCAGCTTTTCAGGATCTCAAGCAGAGAAAAGTCTTCTGCAATATCTGCTATCTGAGATCTTTTGTCATACCTGGGGTGGAATGTGGGACAGTCCTGCAGCCAGTAATCCCCTCAAAGGATCTGTTAGTTACGTATCAGCTAGAACCCCTTTCCCCCAGCTTATCTCCTGAACTATTTTCAAATGGATATCGATTTCCTTCTTCTGTTTGTCTTTTCTCTGAATGTCTCTTTCTCTCTTTTTAAATCATTGACGTCTTCCAAAGGTTGTTTCATATTTTGCATGTGTAGTGAGAACTACATGGTGTATTTAGTTCTGTGAGTCTTAACATTTTTTATACAGGGCAGCCAAAGCGGCTGCAGTTTGAAAGGACAGACTGTTCTGAAGGAAGAGAAGCGGGTTAATCCTCTCCCTCTGCATAGTTTTTTGTTGGAAATTGCCCCTCAGCCCACATCAGGAACATGTGGACTATGATGTCTCTTTCTTCCTGTGTTGGTCAAGGTCTTTAAAACACAAGTCCAGTAGCTGCATTATATCAAATAAAGTTTTGAGAAAAGAATCAGGGAATTAGATGGAACATCTCGTTCTATTCTGAAGGTTCACGAGAAGAGTACGTATGTTTACTCAGACAACTGTAGAACAAGGGAGGTTTTTGGGTTCACATGTGCAGAGGCTCAGGTTCCCACTTTTCAGCATCCAGTAAATATCGTTCAGTCCATGCTTATTGCTTTTGGCACTGTTCCCTCTGGTTTATTTCCTTTCCTGTCTCGTCAGAAAGCTTTCTCCCTCAATGATTTTGAAGATCAATAAATGCCCCTGAAATAGTTCCACTGACGTAAGTTTCAGACAGCTTTGATGGAGCTAATTTAATATATGCAGTATAGAAGTTTTGGCAGCCGGTGGGTAACATTTGGCAATTTTTGAGGACAACTTTGTATGGAGTTTGCCATGTTTTAATCAAGCGTCACACCAGCCTCTTTTTGGTGAAATATTATAGCCGTTTAAAAAGTAGACTTGAGAAATGGTAGCTAAATTCCACTCACACTGAGTATTGGAACTGAAAATAGGACCTAGAACACTTGTCTCTCCACCACCTACTCTAACCAATAGACTTACTTTCTTTAGCAGTAAATGTTCTATTTTTTCCTGCTTTTTTCATTCTGGTTGTGTTTTTGCAGGAGTAGCAACCATGAGAGTCATAGGAATGGTTGTCTGATTCATACCCCACTGACTGTGGTTTAGAATTTAGCAGGGAGAAGATTTCCTGTTTAAAACCAAGTCATTCCCTCCTGAGGAGTTAAGGAACCAATATCATCATGACTGCATTCTTTATTTGGGGGCAGGGGAATTAAGAGTTTGTCTAGCCAGGGAGTACTAGGAATTGTGAATACAAAGTTCAGATCCCAGAGCAGGTTTCTTTTATCTAGTATAATGTCCTGCTGTATCAAACTATAGTGCAGAATAACTATGTGCAATGTCATAGTTCCTATACAGTATACGTGCTTCTGCTGTGAGTGTACCAAGGTAAAAAGGTAAAGGTTCCCTTGCTCGAAAGCCAGTCGAATCCGACTCTAGGGTTGCGGTGCTCATCTCTGTTTCAAAGCCGAAGAGCCAGCGCTGTCTGAAGACATTTCTGTTGTCATGTGGCCGGCATGACTAAACACCAAGGCACACGGAATGCTGTTACCTTCCCACCGAAGTGGTACCTATTTATCTACTTGCAATTTCTTGCTTTCGAACTGCTAGGTTGGCAGGAGTGTACCAAACAGACTGGCAATTCTGAAAACAGAGCATTAAAGCAAATGCCCATTTTTTCTATATAGATATCAAAGGACTGGCCATTCATTAGTTATTCATAGTTTTTATTTCCCAGTAGCAAGCTCAATTTGTTAATCAAGACTAACAATCAGAAGCTGTGTTCATGGGAACAAAGGGATATGCTGATTGCTTTTTGTAATGATTGTTTAGAAGTAAGTATGGTTATTGTTTACAGATATTTATCTGAAATATAGTTCCCCTTGTGGCCTTAGGACCTGAACAAAGGGAAGTAGACTTTATGCTCATCTTTATATGTCTTGTTTGCCTTCAAAGAGTGTGAATGAAAATGAGAAAGCACGGAGATGTATAAAATCAAAGCAAAGTTAACATGCTCATTCATTGCTAGAAATCAGTTGCGTTATTTTTTTTTTTGCATTATTTTTATTTTATTATTTATTATTTTAGCATTATTAGGTATTGCTGTATAAAATTTGTGTTTTGCTAGGATTATATTATTGAGCACTGTAGGTTTTACTAATAAGCTAGAACAGTGTTCAGACTATTCCCGTTACATAGCCTGAAATAATACAGATTGTCCTTCCACCATTCCATGTTTTTCTTTGAATTAGGTGAGCACAGGTTTGAAGGAGCAGAACTGAAAAAACTCAAATGAAATTATTTTCTTCTGCATCACAAGGCTGCAGCTGAAATGCCACAGAAACATCTAATTTATTAAAAAATGCATTCATTTTTCATCCCAGAATATTTAGTGAAAGCAAATTAAATTTATGTCCTCAGGGGCTTTAAAAAAATAATAATTTTATTAGAAATAACACATATTACAACGTTAGCTTATTTGTTTTACGATACTATAGCAAGAACCTGAAAAGTTGAAATAACATATTTCAAACCTTAGAATATCAACAATACACTTTCCTAAGGAGCTTTAATTTTTTTCCTGTTGAAGCATGAATATACACCTATGCATCACGCTGTACTACCTTCAAAGTTATTAATGCAATAATTCAGTAGTTGTAGTAATAGCTGCTTTCTTCTACACCTGTTTCCATGGTTTCCTATATCTCACTGGAAGTTACAGTCACAGAAGCCTATGAAAAATGAATATCTCTTTCATTCTCAGGGAGGGAAATCAGCCAACTACATAGTGCAAAAAGAATCTGCTGCTATGAATATGTGATAATACTGCACATGCTAATTGTATTCAAACCCAACAGAAGGCTTTTTATAAAATCTCCAGTTAATCCTGTTGATCAGCAGTTCTTCTACTGCATTGAGCCAGCAGGCCTTTCTAAGTAAAGAATAAACTGTTTGGGCCTTCCCAAGCATAACTTAAAAATAAAATCCAAGTCAGATTCTTACCTTACCATCCTTTTTGTTGCTCACAGCCTTTGAAGAATCTAGGGGAAGAGAGGGGCCCATGGGCCCATAGAAAAACTGCCCCATTCCTACTAAAATTATAGAAAACCCCCAAAGATCCTTGTAGGCATGTTCACACTGTCCTGGGTCAGGTGGTGGGGGG
>NW_015175361.1:74190-86569 GCF_001447785.1 Gekko japonicus | reverse complement strand
TTACCCTGAGTGTTTATGCAATCATCCCTTTGGACTGACTTGTCCCAAACCTGAGGCTCCCCAGTTCCTGTTGGCTTTCCCCCAGGGAAATTAGTTTAAAAGCTGCTTTGACACCTTTCTGATATTAGTCACCTGCAGCCTGTTTCCTATTTGGTTCAAGTGAACAGTTACAGGTTCAGCTTGTCCCAGAAAGTTCCCCAGTGCCTAGCAAATCTAAACCCTTCCTCCCGGCACCACTTTATCATCCATGTATTGAGACCCCTGATCTGTGCCTGTCTAGCTGGCCCTGCACGTGGAAATGGCAGCACTTCGGAGAATGTTACCTTTGAGTCCCTGGCCTTTAACTTTCTTCCCAGTAATCTGTTTTTCACCCCAGGACCACACAACTACTTTTCCAATGTCATTGGTGCCAACGTGCACCATGACTGCTTTTACAGGGAGGGCAGAGCCATGCACATTTTTGTGGGTAGCAAGAGTCCGAGTACAAGAAGCTGAGTTGAGAGTCCCGTTTCAGAGTCAAGAGCCAAGAAATATGTTACCAAGGGTTCAAACTGTGTCTGAAAGGCACAGTCAGGCAATTCAAAGGTTCCTCACGAGCAGAGATCACAGAACCAAGAGTTGAAGTCATGAGCCATTCCAGAGAGAAGCGAGGCAGGGTCCGATGCAGTGGTCACAGAGTCAGTGGTAGAATGACTTGTTGCTTCTACGCCTAACAGCCTCCCTTGGCTGTTTTTTATAGACACGTGTCTACAGGTCAGACTTGCAGCCAGCTGCTCAGGCTTCTGCTGGCTCCTCTTCTCTTGAGGGGGTTCTCTACTCCTGAAGAGTCCTTGCTGAGCCCTGGCCAACAGCCTCCCTTGGCTGGTTTTTATAGACACGTGTCTACGGGTCAAACTTGCAGCCAGCTGCTCAGGTTTCTGCTGGCTCCTCTTCTCTTGAGGGGTCCTCTACTCCTGAAGTCCTTGCTGAGCCCTGACTGGCCCATAACAACTGCTGAATCCTCCTCAGCACTGCCTCTCAACTTATCTAAACAGCACATGATGTCTGCAACCTTTGCATCTTGCAGGCGAGTCACCATGCAGTCAAAACGCCTGTCACAGACCCCACTATATTCCTAATGATCGAATCACCCACTACCGGAAGCCCAGCTCCCTCCAGCCCCCCCAGGGGTATCTCAGCATGAGAGGATATTGCTCCATCGCCCAAGGAAAAGGAGTCCTTTCTAAGGGATCACATCCCTCCTCCCCAGACTGATGCCCTCCGACCTCAAGACTCTCACCCTCCACAACAGCAGAAGAGCTGTCAGGACAGTAGTGGGACTGTTCTGGTAAGTCCCTGAGGGTCTCTTCTCCAAACCTGTCTCTCTGCCTCAGCTTCTCCAGGTTGGCAACCCTAGGCTCAAGGGAACAAATCCTGCTCCCTGAGAGCCATGAGCTCCACGCAGAGAGCATCTACCCACGATTTCCACCCAGTGGATAGATAATTGTACATGTGTCACTCTCTGCAAAACACTGGATAGCCCCCAACTCTGCTGACTTTCTACCTTCATAAATGGTTAGTGGTTCAAAGGTATCTATAGTGATTGTGGGGCACCCAGACCTAATGTCCAGGCTAAAAGCCACTGGCCAAGAGCCCTTTGACTTATACCCTTCAGCTCACACCAAAGGCTTGTGCCTCTGCCTAGGAGGAGCCTTATAGTTCAGAGGCCCACAGCCCCTGCCTCCCAGCAGCAACAGCAGAGGGTAGGGCCTGCAATCAGCCCCAGTTAAACAGACATTGTTCAATGAGCAACAGACCAGATAAAGACCCAAACAGACCCAAATAAGAGCACCACTCCCCAGAAGGCTACAAGCACCCACTCATCCTCAAACTCTGCCCTCTCATAAAGCAACCTCAATTAATGCTCCCCAGTAATTTCACAGTTTAGGAAAAGCGAAAAGAAAAAACAACAACACCTCACCTTCCCAGCAGCTCTCTTCTGAGTTCTGTCTCCCAGCCCAGCTATATAGGGTGGAATAGGATTTATTTTTCTATCTACTTCCTCCTAGGGATATTTTCTGCCATTTTAAGACAGGCTTGTAATATTGTTCAGTAATAGCACTTGTATCTGCATTTTATAGAATATATTCAGTCATCTTTCCTTCCAGAGCGTTAAACTCTTGGTGAAAAGCCCTGTATTGTATTTAAATAATGTTGTTTCTTTCCCATGCACCACAATAATCTCTTTCTTTCCAATATTTAATATTTGTTACCTATCATATGAACTGTGACTAGTATAGTGTGACATAATGCAAAAAATAAGCACATAGGAGAAGAGATCAGGACTGCCAGTATTAGTTTTTCCTTTCCAGTGGTGCAGCAAATCCTTGGCATCACTTTCACTCTGAAGTCAGACATAAATATACCCTTTTCCTCCCTGCCTTCAGCCCCAGACTGCGAAAACTCAGATGTTATGCATGAAAGGAAAGATGCTCAGTATACAGTGACTCATTTGACTGATCCTGTATGACTGCTGTGAATGCCTTTTTAAAGTTTTTCTCTGTAGTCATGAGGTCTGTACAGTCCAGAAGTGAAAGAAATTTCCCTTTTGTAGTATTTTGGACTTTTGTTTCTCACACTCTTAACTATCCCCAATATTATTTGGCAAGCCATTTTTGAAATTGAGGGGATCTTCAAAAGTAGATTGCAGCATGGCAAAGAAGAAAGATAAGGGAAGTGCACATCCTTGGGCTTCCTCAGGTTGCTCAGGATCCTAGACCCCCTGCTGCTGCCCTTCTGAGAAGTAATCTGAAGCTAGAATTTGTCACAAGGCATCTGATTATTCTCCAGTGGTCTGGGGTGCAGCACTCTGGACATATGGGAAGAAGCTGCTTCCTATAGGCAGGCAAGGTTGCTGAACTTTGCAATTGCTTGTGGGAGAGGCTTCTCTTCCAAGCCCCAGCCTTGGCCCAAAAGTCATTGGGGTCTCCTCAATTTTATTTTTAGTTCCAAAGAAGAGAGCAATTTTGGACCTAAAGTTTCTGAACCGCAGGATCAAGAAAAGAAAGTTTCTGATATAAACTCTCATCTATAGTGTTTTTGATTCAAAAAGAGGACTTTCTGGCATTGATAGATGTATCAGAGGCCTATTTTCATATCCTCATTTGAGAGGCTCATTGGAGGTTCCTACGCTTTCCATACATTGGGGATCATTTTCAGTATCGGGCCCTTCCCTTCAGTTTCAAGACAGCCCTGAGGGTATTCACCAAGGTACTAGTCTCACTAGGTGCACACCTGAGGTCATATTTTTTTCAGGTCCCCTTTGTATCATTAGGGAGTGGAGGACATGGAACAGGCTGTCTCTTGCCTGCAAGACTACGGCTTCATGATCATCAGGGAGAAAAGCCTCCTGTCTCCAGCCCAGCAGGTCCTCCACCTGGGGGGTCACCATAGACACAGTTCAGGAGTAGGTATCTCTATCCCAGGAAAGATGGGGAAAGATCCTTTCCTTGTTACAGGAGATAACCCAGCAATCCCATGTAAAGGTTGTGGTCCTGGCGAGGCTTCTGGTGATGTTGGTATCCTGTTAGGAGGTGGTCCCATGGGCAAGGTTCCACTCTTGCTCTCTCCAGAGGTTTCTCCTTCCTTTCCAGGATGTAATCGCTCACAGACAGCACAAGGTCATTGAACTTCCAGGCAGCCTGCACCAGGAACTCCAATAGTGGCTACTTCCATTCAGACTTCTGGAAGGGATTCTGCTCAGAGAGCCAAGCAGATCATTAATGATGTTGGACGCCAGTCTGCAGGGGTGGCACAAAGAACCTGGTCCCCCAAAGAAGCCAGTCAGAGCATCGGTTTCTGGAGCTCAGAGCAATCCCGTGGGGTCTATTAGCCTTCCAGGATCTCCTAGCCAGAAGGATGTCCTTGTCCACATGGACAATACAACTGCCAAGTCTTATATTAGCCACACAACTTGCTATAGGAACACTCAAGGGTAGCTACAGGCACGCATGCTGGAATGCAATAGGGTTGCCAACCTCCAGGTGAGGCCTGGAGAGTTCCCAGAATTAGAAGTGATCACCAGACTAGAGAGATCACTTCCTCTGGAGAAAATAGCTTCTTCAGACTCTATGGTGTTGCAACTGATTAATGTCCCTTTCCCACCTTTCCCAGGCTTCTTCCCCCAGATCTCCAGGAATGTCCCAACATGGAATTGGCAACCCTAGTGAGCATGTGCACATACGCTTTTCCTTCACAGGTACATGCAGATGGGAAGGGAAGCTGGGGAGGGTCCCCTCTACAGATACAGAGCGTGATCTCCCCCTCCCCCCGCTGAGCCCAGTTAAAAGAGAAGACACGATTATTGCCAGCTCCAATTAATTACCACCATTTTACAGTGATTTGGCAATGCTATGATACCCTGATCCACTGTGGGCTTGTGGTGCAGAAGTCTCCCCTCCCCAAGTGTTTTCAAGGGCCCAAACAGCTGCATGTGTAAAACAGGTTTTGTTGCACGTCGGTCAAACTGTTTGAACATTTGAATGATTTGTCAAATGTTCACCATTGCTGATCACAACTGGCAAACAGATTGCAAGTCTGGTTCGCTAATCTGGAAAAAAGCTCCAGGATAATGATAAAGCTCACATATTGTTCCTCATTGGAGTTGAATCACTGAACATATTTTCTGTGTTTTATTTTATAGTGAACATGGCACTAATACTCCCCCCCCCCCAGTATTAGAGAGTTAGCGTAGTGGTTAGAGTTTCAGACTAGGAAAAGGAAAACTTGGTTTCAAATCACCATTCAACTTGTGTGGCTTATTGGCGAAGAGGCTGAAGCACGAACCACTAGGGGCCAGGTTCAAATGTTGTCCTTGACATGTACTCCTCCAGTGACCTTAGGCAAGTCACTGTATCTCAGTATGACACCCACATATATAGTGTCAGATAATAATGGCATACTTTACAGGGTCATTGTGTGAATTACAGGAAAAAATAAGTGAAACGCTTGAAATACTCTGAAGAGCTACATAAATACTAAGTACTGTCATCTCTGTGTTAGCACTGCCACTATTCCAGGATATTCCAAAAGAGTAGCTAAGTAAGTCTGTTATAGTAAACATAGCAGAATGTCTTGTGATACCTTAAAAACTAATAAATGTATAAACTGAATGCTCGTGACACAATAAATCAGTCAGCCTTTAAGGGACCTGATGATTCTGTGCTGTTTTCAGCTGAATTGCCACCTTGGGGACCCTGAATTAGGTGGAAAGATAGCATAGAAATGTTTTAAATAAATGGGTTATTTTTGCAAAATCGTATAAAAGAAATGAGGGGAAGGAAAGGCATGAGCTAGCATGTGGATGACAAAAAGTCCTAAACAGAGATCTGTGGAGACCTGTTTACACCTCCCCTTCTTTCCTTGACCAGGATAAATTATGCTGATGTTATTTAACATCTGTATTTGCCCCCTCGCCCAGCTGGCAATGGAATTTTGAGTGGCCAGGCAGTCCAGACCTGGAATGAAAATTTTCAGGATACCATCTGGGACTTTTTCGTAACTTGTTTTTTTAGTTTGTCATTCTTTTTTTGTTGTTGAAATCCGGCGAAGGGTCTGGAGGCTGTGGTTGGATGGTTATAAAAGAGCAGGCTGAGACTGAATCCAGCAAAGATGGAGGTTCTGTGGCTGGGGGGGGGGAGCTTTGGGATTGGAATCAGACTTCCAGTTCTTGACGGGGTGTCACTAATACCAGTGTCATTCATCAAGAGTTTGGGTGTGATTTTGGATACTTCCTTAACTATGGAGGCCCAAGTCACGTACGTTGCCAGGCTGGTGTTTTTCCATCTTCACCAAGCTTGGCAACTGGTTCCTTCCTTGTCATGCCCTGATGTAACCATGGTAGTCCATGCAAGGATCACCTCCAGACTTGACTACTGCAACTTGCTCTACGCTAGCCTACCCTTGAGACTGACCTGGAAACGCCAGGTGATCCAGAATGCGGCAGTGCGAGTCCTGATGGGAACATCATGGACGGCACATTTTCAGTCTTTGCTATGCCAGCTACACTGGCTTCCAGTGGAGTACTGAGTTAGGTTCAAGGTTTTGGTATTGACCTTCAAAGCCTTGAGCAGCCTGGGACCAATGTATCTGCAGAACGGTCTCCTCTGATATGTTCCCGGGAGAGCTTGATGCTCTGCAGATAACAATCTGCTGGTGATCCCCGGCCTCAAAGATGTCTGGCTATTCTCAGCCAGGGCCAGGGCCTTTTCAGCCTTTCCCCTGACCTGGTGGAGCTCTCTGCCTCATACCACCAGGGCCCTGCGGGATCCTATGCAATTCCACATGGAGGCAGAGATGTTCCGGCTTTTGGTTGAAGACAGCAATGGTTTTCTATCATGGCTGGCACCCTCTCCCTTTCCCTCTCCCTATAATTCTGATCTTGTGGTTACTCTACCCCTCCCCAGAAAGTGGCCTGGCAGTCCAGACCTGGAATGAAATTTTTCAGGATACCATCTGGGACTTCTTCGTAACTTGGGTTTTTAGTTTGTCATTCTTTTTTTTTTGTTAAATTTGAATTTTAATCTTTTGTACATTCGTTTTATGGCTTTGTGCCTCCGCTGTACATTGACCAGAGCCCAGCGCAAGCTGGAATGGGGCAATTAATAAATCAAATTATTATTGATGATGATGATGCTGGGGATGTACCAAAACGGATGGGTAGTGTTATATTCGAAAGAGGTATTTACAGCTGTACTGGTGAAAAAGCAAAATCCCGTGTACTATTGCCAGTCTTTCTCCCTGTTTCCCTATCCCCCCAATTCTGGTCTTGTGCAGTGGAACAGTAAGTACACACTGAAGAGGTTCAATTGCATGCAGCAACAGCTTTCCCCATAGTGCGAGACTGAGCAATGGTGTGTGTCCCCATAAAACATGGTGCTATGTTTACAGGACAGCTTTAAAAATTATGAGGTTCTGTAATTTATTTTCAGGAAGAGACATAGGAAGTGTGATGCCCTTTGGGGCTTATTCTTAATTGTTTTCAACTGCTTTAAACAGTTTTGCTTTGAAGGCCCAAGTGATACTTATTAGCTTTCTGTTTACATGGAAGGTAAGATGTTTTCTATTAAAAAAATTCAACATCTGTTGCAAAATCACATTATACAACAGCTACTCTGACATTTCTTGCATTTATGAGTTCATTACTAGAGTTCAGACACAGTTTTCAAATTGCTTAATGCTTTCCACTTAGAAATATACTGCTGGGAAAGTGTATAGTTTCTAAAGAACAGTTAATTGTGAACAAATAGTATTCTGCTTGACTGAACAAACTGAGACTCTATTATACTCTGGTTACTGGCCAAGCTACACATGGCCTTGTATAATTCTTCCTCCAAATTCATTTGTTACAAAAAGAAGTCTCAAAAGCAGCATTAGAGTACTAGAAGAGCAGTGTGCAGAGAAACCACTTATCTACATATTGTTTTCCTAAAACTGCCCTCCAAGCTGCTTTCTTCATGGAGGGGAAGATGTTTGGGAGGAACACTTTCTTTCTTTCTTTCTTTCTTTCTTTCTTTCTTTCTTTCTTTCTTTCTTTCTTTCTTTCTTTCTTTCTTTCTTTCTTTCTTTACATTTTATTAATAAATGCAAAGAAAAATAGCAATTAACAAAACAGGTAAGTTGGAGTATACAGGAAAAGACTGCTAGAGTTGCTAAAAAGAGTATTACATTTTCAAAGTTACAGTATCAGGTTACATTTTTCAGATCAATGAGACATTCACATCTTACCATAGGTTTAAGTCATTAACTGTAGTAGGGATTTCACCCTGATCAATTAAATAATTCACAATAGGGAACCAAATCATAGCGTGATCTAAAGAAGATTTGTATACATCTCTTCCATCTACATTTTCTGTTATTTTTGACGTTATATAGAACTTCCAAAGTTTAGCATGCCAATGATGTTGTTGAGGACTTTTAGTGTCTTTCCAAAATAAGGCTACTGCATTTTTGGCTGCTGCCAACAAAATGGCTATTCTTTTCATAGTACTACTAGATGGGAGGAACAATTTCTGATATACAAACAACAGGAAAGAAAACATCCTCTCTTCTCTTTAACCCCCAGTTTCTAAATTTTGTTTCTGAGGCTGCTTTTCATTAGCAAAGAAATAACTTTTCATTAGAATAAAATGTGAGAAAGAATCTGTATCATTCACTGTAGTGAGGGCAGTGCTTCCTAATGGTCAGGGGAATTCCTGGATAATGTTTTATCAATGACAGCTAATTGTTAGAAGATGTTTTCTTCACGAAGCATCTTATCTATAAGGTGTATAAGGTTAATATTGGCTATTCTTTTCATAGTACTACTAGATGAGAGGAACAATTTCTGATATACAAACAACAGGAAAGAAAACATCCTCTCTTCTCTTATCTATAAGGTGTATAAGGTTAATATTCTTCCTGTGTCTCTCGTGTGGCAAAAAAGCAAGTTTGGCCAATTTGGGCCCCGGTCACACGGGAGGTTTTGGCCTGGAAGAGGGACGGATCGGGGGCACAGCAAATGGGCGTGAGCACACCACAACATCTGGGAATCGGCGTGCACCCATCCCCGATCCGTCCCTTCAGGCCGGTAATCCGGATGAAAAAAGAACCTGCTAAAGAGCAGGACTTACCTGCAACGCCGCAGCAAGCGCGGCCGTCGGATCGCCGGAGTGCCCGTCTTTAGGAGCAATCCAGGCTCCCAGCTAAACTGCGCATGCGCACACAGGCGCAGTTCGGCTGCCTCACTCTCCCTTCAGTGGCTTCCCCCCGGCATCTGATCGTGCTGGGGAGCAACTGCGCGGCGGCTCAGGGGATCTATGTGATCCCGCCGCCATGTGTCTCTTTTGGTGCGGCTCTAAAAAGCCGCACTTCGGCCGTGCTTTCTCCCCCTCATGTGGCAGGGGCCTTGGAATTTGGGTTCTGAGAGAGGCAGTTAGAGAGCTGTGCATTTTGGCTGGACTTGACTGAAACTGGAGAACAGCCTTTGGATATGTGTTTGTGCAAATATTGGGCTTTGGGGCACAGGATTACTGTTGATGCTGTCACCTTTTAGGAGTCTACTGCACAGTATGTGTATTTGTAAACAGATACATATTACAAAACTGTCCAGTGCTTTTTATGTTAATTTTATCCCTGGACTTGAACCAATCTACATCAATATGTCTAATTTTCAATATCACTAAATCTGTGGATACTTAAATCTGGAGACTGGGGCCATCAGCAGACAACACAGATCTTTCTACAAACCTGAGAAATGCCCCAGGTTTGTAGAAAAATCTATAATAATAAAAATAAAATTGAGGGGTTGAAACTCTCAAATAGTTCAGTTCGGTTTATTGTTATGGTCCTTAGACCAATCATAAGCCCTCCAAAATAATAGAAGGATTGTAGCTTTAAGAATAAATTATCCCAGTGTCTGTTGCTAGGCAATCACAACAGTATTGCCAACCTTCAAGCCTTGATTTCTGTCAGTAAAAGGTTGGGAGAGGGGCAGGTCTTTTCCAGGGCTGTTGTGGCCTTTGAGGGAGAACTCATTGGGGCCAGGCCTGACAGCAACCACTGGGCAACTTGATACCACATGACTTGAAGAAGTCACCCAGGCCTGGCTTCCTGCTACTTTTCAACAGCAGCCACCCCATGAAATGCAGTGCATTGTAGCAGATAGAGTTTCAGATGAGGATTTGGGAGACCCGGTTCAAAACACCACAGTGCTATGGAAGGTCACTGGGTGGCCTTAGGCCAGTTACACAATTTCAGCCTAACTTAGCTTACTGGGTTGTTTTGAGGATAAAATGGAAGAGAAGAGAATAATGTAAGCTGCTTTGAGTCCCCAATGGGGAGAAAAGCAAGGTATAAATTAATAAAGGCAAGGTATACATTAATAAAGGCAAGGTATAAATTAATAAATCGAAAATCGAAATCATTAAATGACATAAATAAATAATAAATATAGTTGAAGATGGAGGGCGAATAAAAGATAGATTGGTAGATAGGAAGGAGAAAACGAAGCAAGGAAAGGTTGCCAGGAGGAGAGAAGAGGAATTGTGTGAGGAGAGGGATACAAGGGAAAGTGAGGTGCCCCTGATAGTACTTGCAGGTTTCCTACTGTGCTGCTCGGCCTGACCTGGCTGGATTTTAAACCTCCCTCACCTTTAAAACAGACTTCTTAGATTTTTCACCAAACCTGGGGCTTACCCCACATTTGCAGAAAAATCCCCCTTAGCTGTACATGACCACAATGCTTGGATTTTTGGTCCACACTTTGGGACCATGCTTCAGAATTAGTTACATTGATATGTGTAACCTTTGATCACATTTGTTCAATTATTCTCTAGTTCAATGATTGTTTAAAATGGATTAAGACTGGATAACACCTTAGAGACTAAGCAAGTGTTGATAGGTTTGATTGTTGGTCAGTAACAGTGTGGTCATAGGGATGCCAGGCTCCAGATGGGAACTGGGGATCCCCTGGAATTACAGCTCATCTCCAGTCTACAGAGATCAGTTCCCCTGGAGAAAATGGATGCTTTGGAGGGTGGAGTGTTTGACATTGCACCCCACTGAGGTCCCTGGCCTCCTCAGGCTTCACTCCCCAAATATCCAGGAGTTTTCCAGCCTGGATCTGGCAACCTTACCCCCCTCCCATACCCCACCAGTGGCTGGGGGGGGGGAACCTGGCAACCCTACAAACCCATTGACTTTAGTGGACTGTAAAGGGTGTAACTCTGTTGAGGATTGAACTGCAAATGAATTCTGAAGTTAGAATTAGGAGCAATTTCTAACTGTGGTTGGGTTCATTGGCTGTGTTAGCTATTGCTCAGAAAGCCTATTTTTCATCCATACAAGTTGCTGTTTCCAATAGTAATGGAAGATATGCCCAGGCTAGCCTAATCTCATCAGATCTTGGAAGCTAAGCAGGGTCAGCCTGTTGAGTATTTTGAAGGGAGAACTTCAAGGAATACCAGGGTCATGACGTGGCAATGGCAAACAACCTCTGAATGTCTCTTGCCTTGAAAACTCTATGGGGTCACCATAAGTCATTTGTGACTTGTTGGCAAAAAGGGGGGAGAATATAAGGGGCTGTTGGGTAGTAGGATGTGAGGTGATCGGGAAAGATTGTCGTAAAATACTGTGCAATCAAAGAGGGTTTTTTCTTGTTTGTGGTAAAAATCAAGTGAGAACAGCATATCTCATCAGAACAATTATATTAATTATAGCAGATCAACTGTATTTCCGTTTTAGAATGTTGTAGGTTAATTGTTCCATTACTGGCAGTTTAAGGGAAGAATATTCCATATACCACATAGACTGGGTAAGGAAAGGATACCTAATTTTTTGGAATATAAGTTACAAAATGGGTTCAAAATTGAGGACATTGATGATTTGAAGTGTTAAAATAACTGCCTTGAGTAGGTTTTATGTCTTTCGTGTGTAACAGTATCTGTTCATTTAGGGCTTGCTATTCACTGCAGGATTTTGGGTTTGTGTAGCTGTATGTATAGCTGCTAGAAAAATGGCCATGAATATATGAAACTGCATTATACTGACATCATTGGGATCCGTTTAGCTCAGCATTCTTTACCGTGAGTGGCAGCAACTCTCCAGTCTCAGGCAGGCGAAGGCTTTTCTCATCCTATTACCTGAACTTGCTTAACTGAAGATATCAGGGACTGATATCATGCAAATCAGTGGCTCTCCTAATGAACCATAGCTCTTCTGTGTACTCCTTGCATATGATTTAGGATCACTAGTATAAATTCAAGTAGTCTGTTACTAAAACCACAGCAGGAAATTAAACATTTACAAAGCTTAGCTACTACTAGTACATCCAGGGGTCGTTTCGTAGAAAAAGAACTAGGGGAACTCATTAGCATAACTCATTAGCATATGCCACACCCCCTGATATCACCGGAAGTGTGTCATAAGGCCACACCCCCTGACATCACCGGAAGTGTGACATAAATACTTGCAGAGTCAACCTTGCTTAGCTTCCAAGATCTGCAGTTCTTGAGCTGATGGGGACCTCTGGACAACTTGGACAGGTGGCACGCTAGTCTTAGTGGACTATACCTCCCCTCAAAAAAAACCAGTGCTTTTTAAAAAGTATGATGGCCAATGAGGGGCTCGGCGGTGGACCTGCAAGGCCAGCGGGAGTGCGAGGAAGCCCCGCAAAGGCCCCCCGCCCCCAACAGTCCCGGCCGCCGGCCTTGCGGCTCCACTGCCGAGCCCGATCAGGGGCCCGGCAGTGGACCTGCAAGGCCGGCGGGAGCGCGAGGAAGCCCCGCGAAGGCCCTCCCTGGTCCCAGGCAGGCAGGGGGGGGGAGAGGCAGGGAGGAAGCAACTTACCCTCCCTCTTCTCCTG
>NW_015175361.1:72431-73965 GCF_001447785.1 Gekko japonicus | reverse complement strand
TGGAGTGGTGGTGGTGGCGGCGGGAAACAACATAAATCTTAGTTGTTCTGAAGGGGATGGTAGGACATTATTAAGGGTCATAGCAAGATATTAATTAGCTTGTAGTATCAAGTGTTTGTGAAATACATTTTAAACTGAAGTAGCTTATTAAGGGCCTTTGCTGAACCTGAGATTCCATGTTAGATTGTAGATGGTCTTTGTCCTGAATAGATGAGCAGTGTTCCCTCTAAGCTGAGTTAGTGTGAGCTAGCTCACAGTTCTTTAGCCTCCTGCTCACACATTTTTGTCTTAGCTCAGGAAGGATGGCTCCAGAGCAGACTAATCTATGCAGTAACCAAATTGCTCGCTCACAACTTTAATGCCAGTAGCTCACAAAATAGAATTTTTGCTCACAAGACTCCACAGCTTAGAGGGAACATTGGATGAGAGTAGCAGATACGAGGATGAAATAACTTTCAGATGTCAACAAAACCAGTGTCAGAGTGGTATGTAGAATTCCGCTGCGTAACTGGGTGAGGATTCTTCATTATGGGGACGGAATATCCTTCTGTCTCAGTCACCAGTGATAACAGGGAACAGTTTATCATTTCATACATAAGGTGAATTTCTCTCTTTATGTCATTATTTATGTTACTGGCCGCATTCAGATGACATGATAATCTCTAGATGATGGGCTGGGTATGACTATGGCTTGTTTGTGCGCTCCTTCCTGCTCTGTTCTTGATATGAAGGATAATTGAAAGCATCCTGGTTTTACTACCAGGATATTGGCTAATATCCCATTTGATGCGACATCACAAATATAGGTGCTTGGGAGAACTCTACACCAGGGGTTTTTAACCTTTTTTGTGCCATGGACTCCTTTGGCAGACTGGTGAAGCCTATATAATCTTTCAAAGTGATGAGTGTAAATGGTATTTTGAAATACCTGGAACAGCTGTAATGTGATACAAAAATATCTGTGATTTCTATTGGTGACAAAGTCCCAGGTACTGCTAATACTATTGTGGTTTGTTGCCTACATTCATAATCGAAGGAAATGCTAAATTTTAGTTAGAGCTTAATGAAAATAAAGATGTAATTTTTCCCCATCCAAGTTCACAGGCCCCCTGAAATCTATCCATGGTCCCCTTTGGGAGTCTGTGGAGCCCAGGTTAAGGACCCCTGCTCTACAGGGGTTCTGAGCAGGGATGAAACTAGAATCATGTGTTGTAGGGAAGAGAGACTCCAGTTTGTTCTAGCACCTGTATTCCAATGTCACCACAACAAACTGAGGTTTGATTAAAGGTTTAGCTCGTGTCCTGTGTGCAAGGAGAGAATGGGGAGATAATATGAGCATGGCAAACAGGCTGCATTCATGCCTGTCATAAACAAATATAGGGTTTTTTGTGATGTGTGAATGTGATCCTGATCTCTCCCTAGAAGCTAAAATGGCTCAACTGAGGCTATCGTACTTTGGTCACATGATGAGAAGACAAGAGTGCTAGGAAAAGGCAGTGATGCTAGGAAAAGTTGACGGCAGCAGGGTAAGAGA
>NW_015175361.1:56886-72390 GCF_001447785.1 Gekko japonicus | reverse complement strand
AACATGAGATGGTTTGACATTTTGAAGGAAGCCACGAGGGCCCTCAGTTTGCAAGACCTGAGCAAGGCTGTTAACAATAGGATGTTTTGGAGGTCATTAATTTATAAGGTTGCCATACGTTAGAAG
Organism: Gekko japonicus; assembly: GCF_001447785.1. Taxonomy (NCBI): domain Eukaryota; kingdom Metazoa; phylum Chordata; class Lepidosauria; order Squamata; family Gekkonidae; genus Gekko; species Gekko japonicus. The sequence continues at coordinate 72,264 of NW_015175361.1, read as the reverse complement.
CAACTTGACAGCCCTTCACACACACATCACACATACACACACACACACTCAATAATGTTGTTATTGTTGGAGAGAATGCTGGCAAGAAGCATTTGTAATGCATATGAACTTTTCTGCCCAGAGTCTGTTTTATTTCAAATCAGCTGAATAAGAGCCACTTTAAGCCTCATGAGTAAAAATGCCCTGCCAGATGGCAGTTTACTGTGTGCAGTGGATTGTTTTCTAGTCCGCGCAGAGGCGCTTCACCGTTTGCTATCTGAGGGTCTTTTCCCCAATGCTAGCAATTAAAAACCTTCTCAAGAACAAAACTGTTGTGGCCTCCTGAGCTTTATTTTAAATTCTAACAAATCTGTTTATAATAAAGAGACCTGTTGTGACCTCTTGGGCTCCATTGTGAGTTTTAATAAGTCACAGTTTTTAATACAAGTATTTTGAAACTGTTTACGCTCTCTTTCTGATGAATTATGACGAATGTTTTTTGTTTCAATCCTCAGGCCAGGAAGATCCAAATAGCTTGCGGCACAAATACAACTTTATTGCAGACGTGGTAGAGAAGATAGCACCGGCTGTGGTTCACATTGAATTATTTCGCAAGTAAACAAGATATTCAGATGTTATTTTTTTCCTGGGGATTGTATGGATTTTTTATGCTATTGTGAAAATACTGATTTGTGTAGAAGCTGTTAAACATGAATAACATTACTTATTAAGCTTTTTAAAATAATTTTTAATTTCATGCGGTAATGCATATAATGTGAAAGGTCCTGTGCATCTAATTTCCTATGGCATCACAAAGCCAATTATCTCTTGTCATTTTCTGATGTTCAGAAACTGCTGTGCTTTTTGATACAGATATTTCATGTCTTTCAGACTGCCTTTTTCAAAGAGGGAGGTTTCTGTTGCCAGTGGCTCAGGTTTCGTTGTTTCTGAAGATGGATTAATAGTTACAAATGCCCATGTAGTCACCAATAAGCACAGAGTGAAAGTGGAACTGAAGAATGGTGTCACATATGAAGCTAAAATTAAAGATATTGATGAGAAAGCAGATATAGCACTAATAAAAATAGACACTCAGGTGAGTCAGTGCTGATATATCTACAGTGTAGGGTTGCCAACTCTGGGTTGGGAAATACCTGGAGATTGTGGGGTGGAACCTGAGGAGGGTGGGTTTGAGGAGGGGAGGGACTTTAATGGGGTATAATGCCATAGAGTCCACTTCCCAAAGCAGCCATTTTCTCCAGGTGAACTGATCTCTGTCACCTGGAGGTCAGTTGTAATAATGGGAGAATCTCCAGATACCACCTGGAGATTGGCAACTCTAACTGTGTGGCCAAGATCCACATATTCTTTGTGCAAATGATTTTACCAGAAAACAATGAACTTTAAGAGAACTATTATTACTTGCAGACCAATATTAACCATAGGTAGGATTGCCTGCTCTAGGTTGGGAAATACCTGGAGATTTGGGGGGCGGAGCCTGGGGAGAACAGGGTTTGGAGACGGGGAGGGGGGGCTCATCAGGGTACAATGGCATAGAACCAACTCTCCAAAGCAGCCATTTTCTCCAGGCGAATTGATCTCTGTTGTCTGGAGATCAGTTGTAATAGCAGGAGATCTCCAGGCCCCACCTGAAGGCTGGCAACCCTAACCATGGGTTTCAGAATTCCTATGCACATATTAAGAAAAATTCAATAAAATAATATGCCTCTCTGTATTTTTAAATTGTATTTTAAATATCTAATTAGACTTGTGTTTCAGAAAGAATTGTACTCTTGACAAATGATTATAAAAATGTACATATTGGGGGGAAACCAAATCAGCTGGCTGGGCCTGTGCATGGTTGCTGTATATGTCACTCTCATATATTTTAATTGTGAGGGTGCATCCAGAACAACAAAAGAGTGCAGTTGAGAAAAGAATGGTAGAATTAAGGGCACGGCTGAACTTTTCACATTCGGAGAACTGCATACTCTCTAATAGAACACCCTGCAGTCAAAGGCTAGTAAAACCTTTCATGGGAGTAACGAGGTTTTCACTCTCTGTGGCTCCTTTTTCATATGAAGGATCACATCTTTTCCAGGAAGATTCTTTCTCCTCTTCATACATTACGGTGTCCACCTGGGAGCACAGACAGTTGCTGTGCAGATGTGCCCTAATTCAACCTTGGAAGGGAAATGCACAATTAAGATACTGCTCAATTTCTTTGGACTGCATCTTCTGGCATGTGTTTGATTTTTTCTTCTCCGAAATGTAGCAAGAATAATGTTTGTTTATGCCCTAGAGTGCTCTCTGGTTTTCATGTGGTTAGTTGCTTTGCCACTGTACTTGTGCTATTTCAAAACCTCCCTTTAATACACTGCAGGTGTGCATGTTGTGTTATATAGTTTGGCATTTGTAAAGGGCCAAATGCTGTTTTATTTTCCATTGCATATGGGTTTGGGGAAATGGGGACACACACAAATCCTTAGCCAGTTTTTCAGAGCCCATAGAGCTACTTGGCTGTCCTAACTGCTCAGTCATTCTCAAACGACTGTGCTGAATAAACTTTTTGGCTGAACATGCAAAGGGTACCTCATGGGAAAAGGTGTCACTTTGAAGTGATGTACAGAGTGATTATGATACCAACTTTGCTCTTTTTTATATATACTGTTGGTAGTTTATATACATGTAGATTAAGAGGTCATATGTGTATGCCTGTAGTGTAGAAATTACACACATCTACAGTGTATCGTCTAAACACATGAGTAAATAATGTGTAGGTGCTCCTCTTGGGATTGCAATCCCTCTTTAAAGCAAAATAACTGAATTTAGATTTCAGTTCACTATCAGCATTTTAGCCAGCACAGAAATTTGTAGTATAGCTTTTATCATATATATAGTTACACTTTACTAAATAGATGCCACATGACTCTCCGTATGAATACAAACCTCGTGGCCTGTCATTGAGCAGTGGTTGTGGAAAGTGCTGTCAAGTTAACATCTGACTTATTGCTACCCCTCAGGGTTTTCAAGGGAAGAGACAGTCACAGGTGGTTTGCCATTGCCTGCTTCTGTGTAGCGACCCTGGACTTCCTTGGCGGTTTCCCATCCAAGAACGAACCAGGTCCCATTCCGCTTACCTTCCAAGATCTGATGAGATCAGGGTAGCCTGGGCCATCCTGATCAGAGCGTACTGAGCTGTGTCCTTTCGCCAAAATTCCAAAGATGCTGACATCCTCAGGGCTTACAAGGCTTACAAATTTCTCACACCTGTAAACCAATGGAGAACAAAGGGGGATGTTTGTTTGTTTTACTAGATTGGTTAGCAGCTTTTCTAGGGTTGCCAAGTGGCACTTACCTCCTCTGCGGGGGACTCCCGGGCGGCTCCTGGTGCACGGTTTCCCATCCAAGAACGAACCAGGTCCCATGCCGCTTACCTTCCAAGATCTGATGAGATCAGGGTAGCCTGGGCCATCCTGATCAGAGCGTACTGAGCTGTGTCCTTTCGCCAAAATTCCAAAGATGCTGACATCCTCAGGGCTTACAAGGCTTACAAATTTCTCACACCTGTAAACCAATGGAGAACAAAGGGGGATGTTTGTTTGTTTTACTAGATCGGTTAGCAGCTTTTCTAACATTTCCCAGTGATAGATTCAGGTGGTAGCCGTGTTGGTCTGAAGTAGCAGAACGGCCTTAAAATTTAATACTAAAAAGTCACAACAGTTAAATGATTAAAATAGATGTTCCAGTATTCAGTTGGAAGTGATAGAATAAAACAAGTAGGTCATAAAAGTTAAGTCAACGACTCAGATTAAAACAGGGCTATTAAATGCCCTGGAAGATAGGGAAAAGTGTACATTTCTTGGCTGAATGCCTACAGAGATGGGGACAGTCAAAACTTCTTTGTACAAAGTGTTCCAGAACAGTGGGGTGGGGGGAACTGTGGGGAAAGCCCTGCTACATGTGGAGCCCAGCTTGGCCTCCCAGCAAGATGGATCCTTAAACAGGGACTCCCCAGATGATGCATGGGAAGGGAGGCCTCTGTGAGAGTGATAATCACTAAAATGGATTAGCTGAGGCCATTTAGGTCTTTAAAAGCCAACAACAGCAATTTATAACTGGACTGAAAACAAATAGGAAGCCAGATTAGTTGTTGTATCAGAGATATCACATGCCCACACCTGCTCATACTAGGCAGAAGCTGGCTGCATTATTTTGCACTAGCTGACATTTACAAATTGTATTTTGGGCAGCCCCACATAAAGTGCATTATAGTCATCTAATCTAGAAGTATGGGCTCAAAAATGTAATGCGGGAAGAGCTCTGTTATTTGCTGACTGTTAAGGGATTACGTTCAGCATGTTAGATCATCGATCCCCACAGTACATGTGGTAGGATACTGGTGTGAGTGAACAGAATAGTTTATTGAAAGAACAAAGTTTGAGTCCAGTGTTACCTTTAAGACCAACAAAGTTTTAGTCAAAGTGTAAGCTTTCGTGTGCAAGCACACTTCCTCAGACAAAATGAATCGGACCAACACGGCTACCCCACCTGAATCTAACAATAGTTTATTGAAGAAAGTACCTGCCTTTTCGCCATGTCATTTGTAGGAATATTTCCTGCAACACATCATTTTACTTGTTCATACAGTGCTTAAAGTGCACATGGACTACCTTAAAAGGAGGATGCTATCGATTTTCTCCTGAAGACTTTCCCTTGCTTTTGTAATGATTTTGATGGCTACACTTACGAGCGAATTGAATGGTTATTGTGTGGTCTCTATTCACTGTTTCCCATGCTTTGTATAGACTGTCTAGGATTGGGTTCCCATCAGTTTAACCATAGGGAAATTATATGTATGAACAAAATGTGGTGATTGTGCTTCCATATATCAGTTCTACCATATGACTGGATACACTATTAGATGACTGAGTGGGTGATAATATGATTGGAGAAAGTTTTGGATAGTTATGTGGGTAAACTCTTTAGTGTATTTGCTGGTGGCTTGATGAAAATTATCTGCATCTTCTTATTTATACTTGGCTGGGAAAAGGGGGACGTAGAAGTGAAAACCTGTTATATGTAGAAAACAAAGGAGAGAGAATTCACTGAGATGACTGTTCTGGACACTGCTGCAAGCTAGAGTTTTGGCAAGGATTAGCAGAGGAAGTGCACTGATGAATACACACAGTGGCTGAGTGCAGCCATTTCCTTTTAAGCATTGTTTCCTGAATTATTTTATGTATTGTTTTTGGAAAGAGGAAAATAATGTGCTGTAGGAAATATTAGAGTGTGTACAGTTGTTTTAGTGGATGCAGATTATGAATAGATTTATACATGTCATCATTTCTTTCACATGCTCTGATATCCGAGCAACCCCCCCAAAGCACTTTTATTTATAGTGCATCGTTATTATTGTTTAACAAGACGGGGACCCGCGATACTCGCGGGGGAGGGAGCAGAGCTCTGTCTCCTCCATCCCCCCCGCTCGATCTCCCCGAGGAGGCGGCGGCGGCGAGGCCGGTCCTTCCCCCCCCGCCCGGCTCCGAGGTGGCGGCGGGCGGCGGAGAGGCCGGTCCTCCCCCCACCCGCCCGGCTCCGAGGCGGAGGCGGCGGCGGAGAGGCCGGTCCTCCCCCCCTTTGCCGGGCTTGGCGTCGCCGGCGAGGCCGGTCCTCCCCCCGCCCGGCTGGCTCCGAGGAGGAGGTGGCGGCGCGGCGGCGGTGGCGAGGTCAGCTACAGAGCGTTCCGTGCGCATGTGCACGGAACGCTCTTGCACTTTCGGGGGGATTTAAACATCCCCCCCCAAACTTTTCTACTTTTAGCATTTTTGTGCACACGTGGGGACTGGCCCACGTGTGCACAAACCTCCCCCTCCCCCCCAAGTGCCCCCGGAGCACTGATTTAGCGATCCGCACTCCGGGGGCAACTTGGCTATTAGATATATAGATAAATTTTGTTTAGGTGCTTAAGCATCTGTATTGTAAAAGGCTGGATCCAGAGAACTGTGAGCAGAGTATGTGCAGCAGTAATATTTGCCAACTTCTCACCTAACCTTCTTTCTGAATTCCTTGAGGTTTCTGAGGGCTGAAGATTCTCAGGGGGGGGCAGGTTTTTCTTCCAGTTGCAGCCCTCAGAAATTGTCCTTTGTCTGTACATGCTGCACAGGGAGTAATTTCTGTTGATTCCTCCCTTATGCTCCATGCTATACTGTTCCTTAATGCTCCCTCCCTTTTGAGGAGTGGCTTTTTGGAGGGAAGAGGAGAATAGGAGAAGGTTGCAAAATGAAGGGAGAGGTGACAAAAGATTGTTCCATGGACTCATTTCTCAGTTCTTTTTGAGTCTAGTCTGTTGCATTTTAATTCAGTGTGGTCTAATTTTTGAAATTTTGTATGCCCCTTTAAGCGCCTGTTGATAGTATACCATCTCACAATTCTGTTTCTGAAAAAAGGATATATTTTCTGCTTGGGCAGACTATTCAAAGATGGAGATGACAGTATTCTGTTGCTTATCGGGCCAGACCTTGAAACACATGAACATTTGCTGTAAGTTTCCATGTTGCTGACATTTCTAAAAGAGTTACATTTTTGCAGCCATGTGCATACAATTTTCCTTTAAGTGAAGTACTGGCTCCGGACAGGCTGCTTTCCTAAACAGGATAGGAGGTTAAATAAGGTATTAAAGTGTCGGCACCAGTAGCATGAACTGATTTCTACTGAGCTACCCCTTTTTTCCATGGGGGGAAAAATAGTGTAAATGAGAACCAGATCTATTAAATTGGGATTTCCCTTTGCCTTTTCCATATGGTTATGCTGACCTAGCTGTTCTGAAGATATATAGTAAAATTAGATAATTTGAATAAGAGATCTGAGGACATGAGGCTTCTTTATTGGCTAACAATGCTGGATTTGTTTGAAAGGGAGGAGGGAAAAATAGTAATTTTGGAAAACAATAATATAAGAGAAATACTGAGGGTGGGAGGAAGCAGCAAAAATGGCAGAGCTAATAGCTATACTGAACTGCCCAGCTGGCCTATTTAGTGGACTTTTCCAGTTGTCTGCAGCAGCTCATCAAAGCCTAAGATCTTTTAGTTAGACATGTGAGGGATTGAACCTGGGGCCTTCTGAAAACTCATTGAATGGGAACTTTCAGTATGCAGGGCTATTTTTGGGCAGGAACGCACAGGAACGGAGTTCCAGCTGGCTCCCAAGTTGGCCACGTCCAGCAGGAACTCATTAGCATAATAGGCCACACCCAACAGCAGAAACTCATTAAGATTGGCTACATTAGGGGTGTGTGGCCTAACATGCAAAGGAGTTCCTGCTACAAAAAAAGGCCCTGGGTTTTGACAACAAACAAGGTAAACAGAATAACAAGCAAAAGGTGGGTGTGGCTGGATGAGCACACTTCTGGTAACATGGGGGTGTAGCCTAATGTGCTAATGAGCTGTGCTGTCAGGGTTGTGGCCTAATATGCTAATGAGTTTCTGCTGTTGGGTGTGGCCTATTATGCTAATGAGTTCCTGCTGGGCTTTTTCTACAAAAAGAGCCCTGAGTATGAGAAACTGTAACCAAAGTAATGTGTTATCAGTACTGCAGGAATACATAAAGCCACCTTATTCTGAGTCAGACTGATAGGCTATCAAGGTCATTACTGTTTACTCTGACTTGTAGCATCTCTCCAGGGTCTCAGATAGAGGTCTTTCACATCACCTGCTGCCTAATTCTTTTAACTGGAGATGCCAGGGACTGAACCTGGGCCTTTTTGCAAGCAAAGTAGATAATCTAATACTGATCCATGGCCTACTTCCTTTCCCACTTCTAATCACTGCTGGCAGTCACAGGACCTTGCAATACATGATCCGTAAGGGGAAGAAAATAGAAAACACAGTGTTGTAGTAAATAAAGGGAACTGTGTTATTTGAAACAGTTTCATACCATCGTAATAGGCCTAGCAGTGTCCTTGAGTATGGAAACTAAATTTTATAGCACTGAAAATCCTGAATACTGCAAAGGGGGGGGGGGAACCGGCACCAAGCCAGGATGGCATGATCAGACCATCCTGACAGCATGAGAGCGTGCTTGTATGATCAGACGGCGGAAAGTCCGTCCGTGGTCCGTTGGAACCTGTTAGAGCCGGACTTTCCCTGGTGTCTTTTAACTCCACTTCTGTGGTGGAGCAGCACGGGTTGCCAACGACTGCGGGACGCTTCCCAAATGTTGCTGTCTGATCACTCCCTTTAGATCCTGCAGGCATTTGCACCTATATCGGATCTAAAGGTGCGTGTGATCGCAGCCTAAGTCTTTTATTCTGAAACAAAATAGCTGTCACCCCTTTCCCTCTTGCCAATTCACCAGAGCCCTTATCCTTTTCTCACAGAAATAAAATAAAAGCTTGGGAAGAAAGCCCATGATTAGAATTAGGTCACTTACAAACTTTTGGTGATTCCACACTAGCTATGATAGCACAGTTACTATCATTTATATATGTAGTCAATTCATTCCATTTTACAAACTTTCAAAGGGGAAAAAAAGAACAACTAAAAAGCTACATAAACACTTTTTCATATATTTTAAATTGCCTTTTATGGATCTGAAGTCTCTTCTTCCGTAGCAACATGTCTATATGTTTTTTCCCCTTACAAGGGTGATAATTCATTTCCAATCTCTTCTCAGTAGCTCTCAAAAATTCATATCTCCATCCTATATTGTCCTTTTTAGCCTTCCAAACAAATTTTTCTTGTCTCTTTCTTTTCCAATTTTTCTTATTTTTGGAAAAAAGTCTTTGTACCTTTCTTTTTGTTGCTTCCCTCTTCAAATAGCTCGCTTTAGTTGTCTTCTTATTTTGTCTTTGGGTCAATAAATATGGCTTCTCTATACTTTCCTTTTTTTGCTGGCACATAGAGATCTCTGCAGAACTCTGACCGCATTGTTCCAGTTTTTCACTACTCTCTGTCTCCAATTGGGGGCCATGGAAACTTGCAAACACTTGTTCAATGCCCTTTTGTATTCCCTCCTTCAAAATCCTCAGAAATTGTTCGACTGACATTTCTTCCGCTAGGGTGTTTTCGTCAATTTCCTCCTCCATGTTGGTTCCCCTTGCAAACGCCATTTTATGCTAAGTCATTCAAGATTCAACATTAAATATCATTCAATTGGTATTGAAATGACAAACTCCTTCAATACCGGTTATTGAGCAGATGAGGAAGATGAACGAGGGGCTAAATCTTTTCGAAGGGAATAATCATTATTACCCCAGAAAACAAATAGAAATTAACACTCCACTCCTTCCTTCTCAATTTCTAGCTGCTTTCTTTTTCCATTTATGGCCATTAGTTTGGTGTATTTTGCTAACCTTCTTCTCTGCGCTTCTTTACACTTTAAGATATATGTACTCACAGTTTTTTTTGTTCTAAATTTCCTTCTGTATTGCTTTGTTGCTGCTGTTATAATCCATATGAGTTCGAATATAGGTAAACGGGATGCGGCAGCTATGAGAAACATGGCGTCCATGCTCCTCTTCACAGACCGCTCTTGCTTCAGGGCAAGAAGTGGACACCCCCCACGTTGCCAGTCACGGGAGGAGCCACGACAGAGCCCCCGGCTCCAGATCTCTCTCCGGGAGATCTGGCTGGGTGCTCCTGAGACCCGGGGAGCCCCCAAACGTAACGGAAAGGAATCGGGCATCTCGGAGCAATCCGAAGACTGCCCGTCGCCGCACCGACCGGAAGTCTCAAAGTATAGTTCCGATTGTCAGCCTCTGAACTATTAGCTGTGGTTGTGTGTTTTTAAATGTATTGTCAACTTTAGTGCCATTACATCACTGTATATTGCTGCATTTCTTTTTCTACCATTAGACAGTTATCCTGGTCAAAAGGTATAACTAGTGTTAATCAGTTCAGACTGAAGGTATACCTTAGCTAATGTCAGTAAACAGAGGGGAGGAGGAAAAGATTCATAATTAGAACAAAATCTCTTGTACAGAGGGGAAAATCTGGGTTGTAAATTATATTGAGGTGCGATATACACTAGTGCAGGGGTGTCGAACTCATTTGTTATGAGGGCCGGATATGACATAAATGAGACCTTGCTGGGCCAGGCCATGTGTGTCATAAAATGTAATGCCAGGTAGTGGAGATATAAACTTTGTAAAGGACACAAACACAAAGGTTTTTTTTAACTTAAAATAAAAACATGCTTAAAACAGCACTCTTGCAATATTTTGTTTATTTGACAGTGTCTGATAACTGACACCTCTTGCTCTGAATTATTGCATCAGAATGTCTGTGCTGTTGCAATCTTGAGTACGCTGTTCAGGTGTGTATCTGTAACCTACGATGACGCAGCAGCAGCGGAACTGGAAGAAGCAGAAGACAGCCAGTTCCACTGTGGGACTGTAAGAAGCCCTCTGGGGGCCTGATCCGGCCCTGGGGTTGCATGTTTGACAACCCTGCACTAGTGTGTGGATCCTTCATTGTAATTCTGCATGCTGCTAATGCTGGAACAGCAATGACTTGATTGCAAAAAATGGCCGCTATGCTTCCTCACTTTGGGAATGTAAAGAGAGGTTTGAAGGAGGAATCTCTGTTGAAAAGAAGATACAATGGTAGGTTGTGAATTACTTTAGTTTGTAGCAGTGTTTTTAGGTTGAACAATTTCTATTCTGCCTGTTGGTAAGTGGAACAAAACCATGTGATTAAGCAAAGTCTTTTGTCCTGCTACCTTTTAAATATTTCTTTGGGAGATGTTGCAGCTATATGTACTGTCTGTTTGGTGAGTTATCAGTAGCAGTGATGGTGAGCATGGAGCGAAGGAAGAAGGTTTTGTCCTGAGAAAACACCATAAGTAGCCAAATGTTGAAAGTGTGGCTTTTCTGCTGCTCTGTGCAGCTGACTCTGTATCTAGGAATCTGAGAGTGTTAGTGAAAAAACAGGGATTTCTGGATTTGATAATAATGAGAAACTAGAGTTAGTACTGACTGCAGTTAGCAAGTCAAGTAAAAACTTTTTTCCCCATCAACAAACTATAATTTGTTAGGCAGCTTGCATTCAGATAGAATGATTAGGGCCCCTGCCACACGGCAGGGGGAAAGCCTCTAAAAGCGCGGCTTTTAAAAGCCATGCCAAAGTTGAGACGCCGCGGTGGGATCCCACGGATCCCCTGGTCGCGGCGCCTTTTCTCCCCAGCACGATCAGACGTCGGGGAGAAAACACGGCCCTGACGGGGAGCCTGCCGAACTGCGCATGTCAGAGCATGCGCAGTTCGGCTAGGAGCCGGGGATGCGCCGGCGCAAAAACGCACCGGCGATCCGACGGCCCGGCTTGTGGCGCGTCGTCCGGATGAACCACCTCGGGTAGGTGGTTCACTTTTGACGCGCCTCATCGGGGGAAGGGCCGGATCGGAGACGGGAGCGCAACGCCAGCCAGATGTTGGCGTGGGATTGCGCCCGTTTGCTCCGTCTCCAATCCGGCCCACTCCCGGCCCAAAACGCCTCGTATGAACGGGGCCAAAGTAGAGTATAACTCAACCATTAAGTACTGACCAGTGTTCCCTCTAAGCTGAGTTAGTGTGAGCTAGCTCACAGTTTTTTAGCCTTCGGCTCACACACTTTTGTCTTTGCTCAGGAAGGAGGGCTCCAGAGCAAACTCATTTATGTGGCAGTCAAATTGCTCGCTCACAACTTTAATGCCAGTAGCTCACAATGTAGAATTTTTGCTCACACGACTCCACAGCTTAGAGGGAACATTGGTACTGACTGTGGTTTGTTGTGAGGGCTGAATGTATCCTTAAAGAGATGGGCAGGGAAATAATGGGACATGATTGTATAGACTGCCAGTATTTGAATTCTTGATCGTGACATGATGTTAATCTGAAACAAGATATATGGAGCTTTGGTATATGATTTGAAGTGGTGGTGGAAATGTAGATCAAAAAGAATCCAAGCTTCTCAGTAAATATTAATGTTAGTTCAAGATTTAAATAACATGGAACTAAGCAATGTGGCTTCATGATTGACATAGCCAAAAGAAGCTAATACCTATTTTGTGAGCAGCAGCAGTTTGAAAACTGTAAGGGCTTTTTAATATATAAAAAGGAAACACATGTTTTCATTTACATAAGTAACCAAGTCAGCTAGGATTTCACTTCAAGGCCTTGCAAATAGTAAAGAATATGCAGCAAGTTAGGCATTGGTAAGTCTTAACATGTAACCCGTTAGACAGAACAGCAGTATTTCCAAAATATGGGTTAGCCTTTTCTGTTCCTTTGAGCAAAAGTAAACTGGATGAAGCCATAATGAATACAAGACACGTTCTGTGATTACATAATGGCTGCTTAAAGGCCAAAAACCCCCAAAAACTGAGCAAACCTCCCACATAGAAGGCTACAACAGAAAATGACCATGCTTTCTATATCGTGCTATCTACAAGTGCCATGTGCATAGCTAAAGGCATTCATCCCTGCCCTGCATCAAAAATTTTCAGTATATAATTTATTAATAGCTGTTTGGGGCTTAATTATATAAAACATAACCTGTTTGCACTTAGGCTCTTTGTGTTTCATCTCCAGTAAAATATTTGAATAGACAGAGAAAATGTATTTATTTCATCTTCCAAAGTCAGACTTTTAAAAACGACTCCTGGAGAATTGGGGTTAACGGTAGTGATTGCCCATGTCTGACGTGAACACTCCCCATCCCAAATCACCAGATGGAGATGATTATAAATTTGTACATTTCCTTTTCCTGTGGTTATGAAGTAGGTGCCTTTTTTCTTTTTGCTCAATAGGACATGATCAGTCCTCCTTCAAAGACGCAACATTTAGCTCAGAGTTATGCCACTGCTAAATAGCCATGTTATATTTACAGGCATACATGTCCAGATAACATGGAGTACTGAATTAGGAAATACAGCTAATCATGTGCACAGACATAACTTGAGCTATGCACATTGGGATGAATCCTATCCTTTTGTTCCATCAGTATCTGCATTGTTCCTCTGGCATGCGATACCTCCAATGATGCCTCTTCTTTGACCTATTGGTGCCTAGCACCAAAGGAATACACCAACAGCTACAAAATGAAATGGTGGGATTCAGCTCACTGTTTGTAATTAATTCACTGCACTCTGCCCTGGCAGTCTCAGAAGGGGAGGGGGCGATTATAATTTGAATGGTAATATAGATGTGGCTGTTTGCAACATGATTTAATATATTGTGCAATATGACCTAAATGCTGCTGTGGCATCATATCTAATTACTTACCTACCTACTTGGCAGTCTTTTTCCTTCTCCACTTCATGCTCAGTTTTTTAACTTTTATGTACTTTGAGGGAGGTCTTCTGATGTGTTTAGAAAACAGACCACAATTTATAAAAAAAATAATGAAAAGAAAAACTGTCATCTGAATCCATGGAATAAAAGACATTTATATGTTAGCACATTAAAAAAATAAGTCTGACTTCATTAGATTTCTTAAACCACTGTGAGGTAAACATCTGAGAAGAAAACTTCTAAGATCTGGTTATATGTTTTAGGGTCAAGATCATTTCCACATGTTTTATAAGAGGTACCTCTGAAAGTCAACCAGTTTGTTTTCAAAACTTCTGGCTATTAACATCCTTAGGCATAAACACACAACATTTGCTTTGCTGCTTTCCACAGACTGTGTACACAGGGGAAAGAAGCCAAATCCTCTCTGGCCACACAAATACTGTAACCACAGGGCTGTAGAAGGGAGGCAAAACCACATGAACTGATCAGACAAACAGAAGGGAAGACATCAGTCAAAATAGGAACTAAGAGGGCAAAAGTTCGCATTTTGTTTCTAGTGCTGAAGTGAGTGGGCCTCCAGCAGTATAATGCTGAGGAACAAATACAAAATTGATCTCCTGCATTGACTGCTGATAATCTTATACACTATTACCAGGAGCACTCAAAATTGGATTTGGTTGGAGGCAAATATCTTTGCAGCTTCTCTTGGAGGCAAATAATCTCTCTACACCTTCTCTTAGATGTGATCTCTGGAAACAACAGGACTTAGTGGAGGGGGTTGTCTGCCAGGCACATTTTTTGGTCCCATATTCTCTCTGTCTCCCTAATGAAAACTCCCTAATGAAAATCCAGTTAATGAAAATTTGTACTTGTGGTGTTCTCCCTCAGCTTGTTCGGGGAGGATCTGTGGCTTGTCCATTTTACACACAGAAGGTTGCAGGTTCCATTGCCAGCATATCAAGTTAAAAAGATCATTTAGTAGGTGATCTCTGCTCAAGTCCCTGGAGAGCTGCTGCCAGTCAGAGTAGATAGTGCTCACCTTAATGGTCTGATTCAGTACAAGGCAACTTCACGTGTCCATGTGCATGCAGAGCCTCCAGAAATTCAAAGGCATGACGTCAGCAACTGTGATGACACCCAACCTTGGTTACCACCAGCTCCTCTCTGGATGTTTGTGAATATTCTCCCTGCCTCATTTACTTCATTCATTTTTTTTAAATCAGAGAGCAAGTTGTACTTTTCCCATTGTTGAGAAGCAATAGGCAGCTGTGCTTCTGTCATATCTTCTTCATAATTTCCAGTTTATTGAAACAGGTACACAAGTCCTTCTATAAAACATTAACTATTGTCATGTAGCCAATCCCAACGGAGTAATTTTTGTGATTTTATTTTTTCTCTTGGTATTATTTTATAAAGTAAACCATGAAATAGAGATGCAGTTCTCCCCAAATATTAAACATTGTTTAATATCTTTGTATTAGGGGATTTTTTTGTATTTTTGATATGTGTGTGCATGTGAGTGTGTGTGCACCTGGAAGTCATGGCGACCTCTGGTGACTGACCCCTGTTGGGTACCTGAAAGATATTCAGAGTGGTGGCTGAATAAAGCCTGCCCCCACCTCCTAACTGCTGGTGTTACAAGAGGTCTCCTATCCAAGTTCTTGCCAGAGTCGACCCTGCTTTGCTTCTAGGATCTGACGAGATCGGTCTTGCCTGGTCTTTGTAAATTTGTTGCACTGTGTGTACTCATTCCATTCTATTTAATCTTCCTGCTTGCCTTTTATCATATTCCAGATCTTTGCTGTTCACTTTTAACTGTGGCTTTCTTTGGGAATCCCATGATGGATTTGATGTGGCACTGATGCCTCATTTCTGTTAGTGGATGCTGGTGTATCTAATTTCAGGCCTACTTCTATGGATTTTTTCCTTGCATATTTGAGGGTAGAGTCAATATTTCATTGGCCAAGTCATACTCTGGCATCGCAGTGGAAAGTAAGCTTTTATTGTGGACCCGATAGGTTCACTCACCCAATCTGCTAGACCATGTGAATGTATCACAAGCCTGTGAACATATTGAACTTGGAAGTACATTGTTTTCTTTGGCAGTTTGTTAAGAAATAAAATAGCATTCCT
>NW_015175361.1:0-56145 GCF_001447785.1 Gekko japonicus | reverse complement strand
TCAGTTTCAGTATCTGGCTTTCCAGGGAACAGCCAGGGTTGATTTCTTTTAGGATTGACTGATTTGATCTCCTTGTAGTCCAAGGGACTCTCAAGAATCTTCTCCAGCACCATAACTCAAAAGCATCTATTCTTCTGCGCTCGGCCTTCCTTATAGTCCAACTCTCACAGAAATACATTACTACTGGGAATACCATTGGTTCGACCATACGGACTTTAGTTGGCAGGGTGATGTCTCTACTTTTTATTATGCTCGCTAAGTGTGCCATTGCTTTCCTCCCAAGGAGGAGGGGTCTTTTAATTTCATGGCTGCAGTCATCGTCTGCATTGATCTTGGATCCCAGGAATGTGAAGTCTGTCACTGCTTCCATGACTTCCCCTTCTGTTTGCCAAGGAATGATGGGGCCAGATGCCATGATCTTAGTTTTTTTGATGCTGGGTTTCAAGCCCACTTTTGCGCTCTCCTCTTTGACCTTCAGCAAGAGGCTCTTTAGGTCCTCTTCACTTTCTGCCATTAGAGTGGTATTGTCTGCATATCTGAGGTTGTTGATGTTTTTCCCAGCAATCTTAATTCTGGCTTCTGAATCATCCAGGCTGGCATTTCACATGATGTACTCTGCATATAAATTAAATAAGCAAGAAGAGCTTCCAGAAAATACTGAAAGAAAAACTGAGGGTCCCAAGCCTTGTCATGTGGTGATGATGCTACCACCATATCCCAGGAACACGGGTTCCAATCCATTCAAGATCCAACTTGGAGTTTGGACTGTTTTTAAAACATTGTTTAGTGAAAAACAATGTTTTCCCTGAGTTATTTTCATTGTTGACTGAGAATAGCCAATTATACTGAGAAGGGATGACTTCTCACAATAAACCTTCAATAAATCTGTTGTACCTGGTTAGGCTACTGGTAAGCGGCAAGGATTCTAACCCTGAAATTACATTCCTTTTTTTCCCACTTGTGCATAGGGGTCTATCCTTAGCAACTTGGGGGAAAGCAATTGTTGTATTAGATTCCCTGATATTTTATCCAAGTGACCTAAAATCTTTGTACAGGGAGCAGGATAACGGTATGTGATCCCACAAAGTATATGGGTTTCACATGCAGCAATTTTGCTGTGTTCAAAACTTGGGCTCTGTTTGTTAGGGGAAGAAGAAACTAAAGGAAACAATAATAACAATTATGTGCCATCAAATCACAACCAACTTATGGTGACCCAAGGGCCATGAGGTTTTCAAGGTAAGAGAAGAGCATTGGTGGTTTGCCATTGCCTTCCTCTGCATAGCAACCCGTCTTCCCCGGTGGTCTTATATCAAACTACCAACCATGGCTGACACAGCTTCAGCTTCCAACTTCTGATGAGATTGGGCTATTTAGGGCTATTCAGGCTTCTACTAAAGAAAATAGAGGGATAAAAAGGGAATTCAGAAAGGAGGCAATGGTCTGCTCCAAGCCACATAATGAATCAGTAACTCAGCATGGTGGAGGAGGGAGAGGGGGAAAGGCACAGGGAGAGAGTTAAATATTTGACGTGTCCAAGCTTCTAAAAGCCCGAAGGGATACAGTTTGATCCAATGTTTTAATAAAGCTTTGTATTTTAGTTTTAGAATAACTAGCTCTTATAGACAGCTTCTTAAATATGTAATGTTAATTATCATTTTGGTAAGTTTACATCTGCATCACAGACCAATCAAACACTTGTAAACCTTGAGTGTGAAAGCACCCTGTGCTCCTGATCCTGCAATATCTGTGTGGTTGGGCTCAAATTTTGAGCTCAGCTGGATCTCCACAAAAGGAAAGGGAATAGCTCTTCAGCTTGCTTAAGCAGATTATTGCCACATTAATCAAGGAATAAACTGGCCCATGGCTCATACATGGTCATTTGAGGATTTCAGTTTTAAAAAAATGTTTGGGTTTTTTTTGTTAGAATACAGAACCTGGTCTCTTCTGGAAACTTTCGGTACAGCACACATTTTGCTTTGCAAAACCATGTTTTATAACATCTGCTGAGGAAGGAGTTTTTGCAGCTGATTTTGTTGTAACCCCACAAAGAAAAAGCTAACTCTTTCCAGAAGGCATGTTGAATCACACAAATGATCTGTAGCCAACTCATACCGGTTTTGACTTTGAACTAACATTTCACCAATATTAGCCCAGGCTTGAAGAGTCAGCACAACTGCATCTTGATTGCATGACTCAGCAAGTGTTTGTTATATAGCTCTTTTCTCTTGCCAAAAATAACATAAATCTATGAAAGCTGCCTCTCCTCCTCAGGAGATCTCTTATCAATTATTTCAGATACTTTGCTTGTTGCTACAGTTTCCCTCTCTTTTTTCTGATGTTTCCCCCTCCTGTTCTGGCAGCTCTATAATAAATGCAGATAAGAAGCTTGTTTTAGGATGTTTTCATTAAATGTGAGTTGAAATATAAATAGCACTGATTTATATCTCTGAAGGGAAGAATGTGTCCTTTGGGTAAAAGATGTGCGTACTTAATTCATAAAGTATTACATGCATCTGCACCATTTAAAATTACATTTTTATTTATTCCACAGCATCAGTGAACACAGTGCTGGAAAGGACTGCTGTGAGAGCCTAAAGGCAAGGAGGATGGGCAAGTGCCACTCCTCTAGCATCTCTGCTGGCAGATGGCATTTGCGTGCAGTGTCGGCAGTTGGACATGGCTGCTGCTGAACAAGCAAACTAGCTTTTTTGCATTTATTTTCCTTCAGGCAGCTCTTGCATCTGGCACAACACTTTCCCCAAAGAATCCTATTTTGCCCTTTCTTTATTCAACCAGGGTTTTTTTCTCCTAGTATTGATATCAGACAGGACCATACTCAAAGAAAAGATACAGTGCAAAATATGGTCTTTAGCACCATCAGACTTAACTATAAAACTAACAAGGAACAGGCAGAACAGCTCTGTGTCTCCTTCATTGCCTAAATTAGCTGATTCATTTTGTCCATTGGACAAGCATCTTCTTGCTATCTTCACTGACTGTAGAAGTTTCCATTCAGTGTCTTCTGCCTTACAGGAATGGCAGACTGATTAAAATGCTGTGCCCATCTCAGGAAAAAATGAAACACAGCTGGATGAAAGGGCATTGAGTCAAGACTGTTAATGGAGAGCTTTGTCATTCAGCAGCAATGGAATGATTCTTATATGACTATTTCTGTGAATGAATTCTGTTTGATAAAAAAAATTGTCGATCGTTACCATAACTTCTGGTTTTGATTTTTGCATGAAACTTCCTTCTTTGTGGAAGCTGCAATTGCCACTGTATTGCATACTGGTGACTCGTTTGTATGTCTTTTTAGTTAGCACTTTCCTTGTAGTGACTAGTTCAAACATGCATTTATATCCCTTGAATATGTGATATGATGCCACAGAAAAACACTGTGTTTTAAATGGGTTGATTTGAATGTTTTGTTTGTGGCATTTGTTCTGTGAGGTTCATTCACACATGCTGTTAATGAAGTGGTCCCATAAAGACTAGGTAATATGTATCAAATTGGTTGTCAGAATGGTTTTGTTGATTGGCATCTTCGAAGGTCCAATCTCTGGTGGATGGTGCTAAGTGTTTTGCCTTCAGGTTACAGTATAGGTTACAGGGTGAAAGGGTAATTGAGGAGTAATTTGAGGAAGGGATAAGTCATCAAAATTTTCCCCCTCATAGAAAGGTGCCAGCTCTCTCAAACAGTGTTAACTGGTTGACTATAGCCTGAAAGTTTGTTTGGAATACTTATGGCAGTGATCATCTGGGAGGTGCACAGAGCAAGCAGCTGGTATTGTTTTGCCAAGTGTATATGAACTGGGGGGCTGGGGTTTCATTAGCAACATCTTTATATGAAGCTAGTTTTGATATAGCCAGTACAGCCCATTTAATTTGCATGCAAAACATCCTTGGCAAAGCTGATGCTGGGATACTTGCTGTAGTGTCTGTGTTAGTGCTTGGCCAATTGGGACCTCTTCACAGGGCAGTTCATAAAACATGAGCTAGAGGAGTGGCTTAAAGACAGACTTTCTTCTTGTCCAGTTCTTAGCAGATCTGCATTGGAGAAATATGAGTTTTACTCAGGGCACTTGGTAAGATTGCCAGATTACTGGGAAGAGTCTGTGACCAGATGTCCTCTGTGCCCAAGTACTCTAGATCTTATTTGGTTACTTTACACGTTTCTTTTGTATTGTGTTTGCTTTTTTGCCCTTCTGATTTATTACAGGAAACTGTCATAAACCAGTCCTATGCTGAATCTATAAGATATACATTTTTGATTGTACAATATGCAGTTATGATTTGCTTCAAAATGACTAAGTGGAAATACATATTATCTTGTACCGTTCTTAGAGCTACACAGTCACAGAATAATTCCTATTATATATTTTTAAAATTTATTTATTATTTAAGGTATTTAAAACCAACCTTTCTCCCCTCAAAAGGACACATATTGAGTAATGAAGAATGAAGAAACCTGTCTGTTCCTTTGGTTAATCTTGTGTTTGTGATGGTAGTTGCAGTGCTTTGGCTTATAATGCTTTTAACCTTCTCTGTTTTCAGGGGAAGCTGCCAGTTCTGCTCCTTGGACGTTCTTCAGAGTTACGTCCTGGGGAGTTTGTGGTTGCAATTGGAAGTCCATTTTCTCTTCAAAATACAGTGACAACTGGAATTGTTAGCACCACCCAACGAGGAGGCAAAGAACTGGGACTTAGAAATTCTGATATGGACTACATCCAAACAGATGCAATTATCAATGTAGGTCACTTTTCACAAAGCTCTTTTAATTTTCTGTGCTTTTTACTCTAAAATATATTACCAGGACAGATTCTGCTGCTGTTCCTTACCTCACGTATACCTTATCCAGATATCTTTAAAGATCCGTTACAGATTTGTTGAGGATGTTGTGATAGTTAGTTAAAATACCAGGACAGATTCTGCTGCTGTTCCTTACCGCACGTATATCTTATCCAGATATCTTTAAAGATCCATTACAGATTTGTTGAGGATGTTGTGTTAGTTAGTGTTCTCTCTCTCTCATTCTGTTTAAAGTTAAGTGCTTTTTGTTTTGAGCCAGGGTTGAGATGTCATTTTCTAGTGCTCCTGCTATTAATTTAAAGGAGCATATAATTCATGAAGTCGTATTATTCAGAGAATTGTGCTAACTTCCTGTAAGTTGACAGCCTATAGACGAACAGATATTTTCATAACCGTCAATGGTGAAGTCAGGAAATTAAAGAATCATTGTCATGGAGACAACAGCGAATAGGAACAGATTTAGCAAGAAACCTTTTTAAGAATACAGATATGAAGATACCTGCATCAAGGTTAATGGCAGAAATATATTAATGTGTCTATAAAATGATAATATGTAAGAAATCTTTGCTGCTTTATAGACTATTTCAATCACGAAACAGAATTCCTTTGATTTAAGTACCTCCACATAAGAGAGCTTTATTTTGGCTGCTCTGGTATTTTGTTTGGTTTGCTGTGGCCAACCTCTCTAGTCAGCCCTGTTTGAACTGTCTTCCTACTCTTTTCCATGGTCTTGACAGCATGTTAGAGCGGTCCTTCTCATGAGATGGTTTAGAACAGTCAGGTGTTTATTTCATAGTGCTGTGCACTGATTAATTTTATTTGCTAACAGCACTGGGATGGCATTTTAAGGAAGGTAGAAAGTTCAGGGCATTCTAGACCACAAAAGCTATAATAGATTTAGCCTACTCGGATTCTGAGAGTCACCTCTTGGTATAGAAATGGTATAATTGAGTGGATATGGAACCCCCTTTGCAGACATTATTAGGAGACAAATACGTTTCTTAATGTATACTTTTAATTTTTTTTTGAAGATTACAGCTGTAATTTGTCTTTAAATTTACAGTATGGAAACTCCGGTGGACCTTTAGTGAACCTGGTAAGTGTTTCCTTTTAATAGTTGTAGTTGGTCTTGGATATTGCAGACAACTGAGCTTTCCCTTCCCTTTCCCCAGCCTTAATAGAGTTTGTACGGGAAAGCTGCTGGTGCCTTTTTAATCAGTCTTTCATGCTAGCACTGGTAAATCATATAATGCTCTTGGAGTTCACTGTCATGATGTTTGCTATGTGTGTAGTTCAGAGTGAATGTAATATATATTTGCTCATATTTTCTGCAAATAGTAGCAGTCTTCAGATTTTTAAATGCATTTTGTAAACTGTTAGCCTTATAAGAGTGTATACTACTGGAACTCAGTACTTCCTGCCAGTTTAGTTTTTCATGTTTGCCCATTCTGCTCCACATTGGCAACTAGCACAAATGATGAAAAGTCAGAATTGGCTAAGGATGATTAAAGAGATGTTAACATTTGTGAGACATTTTCTTTCTGATTCCTCTGTATCCCTGAGCAACCAGTATTCTGAACAACTGAGAACCTTGTTCTCTACAAAGATTCAGGAGGTCTGAGTTCTAATGCCTGGATTAATCCCATGTATTGGTTTGGTTTTGTCACTATAAATATGGGAATGATACAGACCAATCTCACAATGATTCACAGTTAATTATTAAGATTTTTCAAACACATTATAATTTGCAATTAAAAGTCTTAACCTGAATAATGAGGATTGACAGTGTTTAGGATTCTGTCTGTCTGTCTCTCTCTCTCTCTCTCTCTCTCTCTCACACACACACACACACACAAATTAAAAGTTCCACACCACAGACTTACTCCACAGACTTACTTTCCAAGAATTCTTCAAGGCTTCTGCTGTTTGTGACTCCACATTTTGTCTGTCGAGGTCTTGTAGCACATCTTTGTTTCAGCACCTTTAGCAAAATTATTATTTTAAAGAGTGGTTTGGTGTGTGGTAGCAGAAAGGATGAGATGATTTTGTGGGGGGAGGGAAGCTATCAGTTTTTGCTTTTCCAAATCATGGAAAAGAAACAAATTCATCTGCATTTAGTTCTTGAAGGGCTTTGACTAATTTTCAGTCTACTAGCTATTGCTTGGTTCAAATCCAGGTATCAGAAGCCTTGCGATATTTGATTTTTTGGGTGGCACTTAAAAAATTTAACTTATGAAGCAATACATCCTCATTAAGTTTACACGGGTTGGGTAATTCCTGGTGGGAAGATACATACTGAAATCAGTTGAAAAAAGCCCCTGGTTAGTTGAAGTGCATCTAGCAATTGTGCACACCATTTTTCATATTGAAAAAACAATACTGGCTGGCCATTAGTCTACACTGCCTGATGCCCTTTGAGATCTCAGACAGGAATATCTCAGCTCTCCTTTCTGGGACTGGAGATGCAGAATGCAGATGCATGGAACTGAACCTGAACTGTAAGAAAGCAAGTATGTATAGTACTTGAGATGCCTCACCTCTTTCTTAGGCTTAACATGAGATTCCCCCCCCCCCTTCCTCCGGAGAATGGACTAAGAACTTCTCAGACCTTACACTGGCCATAAAGGCTCAGAAAGCAGCAAGCAATTCACTGGTTTCCAAGTTGCTGCATGTCATCAGTCAGTCAGTGCACTCACTGGTGGTGAGCTGTGGTCCTCCTTTGTGGACTCCTTCCTGGGAGTACCTCTGAAATAATCATATTGTCTTGTATAGTAATTGCTGAAACAGATTGTGTATGATGTTTAGTTCTTGGGACCTGACTTTTGTTCCCTCAAGCTAGAAATGCCAGCTGCATCATTCTCTGCCTGGAACTGAACCTGCCAGCATGTACAGCGAACAGAGACATCACGGATTGTGTAATATTCACAGCTGTGATTATTAGGATGTCTTGACACAAGTGAAGGAAGCTGTTCATTGATGCATCCCATAAAGGAAAATATAGCCAATTTTGTATCTATAGAGGAATGTTCTTGATCAGTTGAGAAAACATTAGATATATGTAATGAGATTGCATGTATCTGTATTCTGACATGTCAACGAAATTAAGAACTGCACAGCTCAGACT
Organism: Gekko japonicus; assembly: GCF_001447785.1. Taxonomy (NCBI): domain Eukaryota; kingdom Metazoa; phylum Chordata; class Lepidosauria; order Squamata; family Gekkonidae; genus Gekko; species Gekko japonicus. The sequence continues at coordinate 48,209 of NW_015175361.1, read as the reverse complement.
TATGGGACTTTTCACATTATTTTCAGGATGGTGAAGTAATTGGTATCAATACTCTGAAAGTCACTGCTGGAATCTCCTTTGCAATACCATCAGACAAAATCAAAAAATTCCTTACCGAGTCACATGACCGACAATCTAAAGGTACTGTTCTGTATCGCGACAGGCTTGTTGTACTCGTTATGATCTGATAGCATCTGGTCTGAGGAAATTTAGATGGGGTTCCTAAGTGCACCCCTGTGCAAACAACTCCCTGTACATCACAAACTAGCATGACAAAGTCCAGTGGCACCTTGAAGATGGACAAAGTTTTTGTCTGGGTATAAACATTCATGTGCCTCCGCACTTCTTCAGACCAACACGGTTACCCGCCTGAAACAAACTAGCATGTCAGCTTTCTCCCTAGTCTAGTTTACTGTATTGTCATTGGGGAACAAGATTGGTTGCCAACCTCCAGGTGGCACCTGGAAATCTCTTACTATCACAGTTGATCTCCAGACAACCAAGATCAGTTCCCCTGGAGAAAATGGCTGCTGCTTTGGAGGGTGGACTGCATCATGGCACCATAACCTGCTGAGGCCCCTCCCTTCCCCCAGGCTTCACCCCCAAAATCTCCACGTGTTTCCCAACCCAGAGCTGGCAACCCTAGGAACGACTGTTTTTATCCACTTGCTGTCTGAAGTAGTCCAGATACCAGTCCCCTGATGTTATGAAACAAAACAGCTCTGTTCATATGAGAATTGATTATCAACATTAAATTTACTCTTCCCCCCCCCTTCTTGAAACAGGAAAAACTGTAACGAAAAAGAAATACATTGGGATTCGCATGATGTCATTAACTCCTAGGTAAAATTTAAAATTACTTCTACCATTAGCTGTTTTATAGTCCTCTGACAGTGGCACATTCTGAGATCTTTTTTACAAAAGTGTTCTGTCTCCCTTCAGATATCATAGTGAACTTGAAACTGATCAAGCTGGGAAGTGTTTCCTCAAACTCTGCACATAATAGGAGAAGGGAGGAGTTAAGGGAGCACATGATCACAGCAATAAACCACCTTGATGCCCAGTTGGAGCTTAACTGCGGTTTGGTGTGATGTCTGAATGTAGTCATAGTTAGCATTGGTGAAGAAGTGTGCCCTGTGGTGTTTTCAGCAGAATAGTATACCTAACTTCAGATTTCAGACATAAGTAACTATAGTAGTGAATAATGTCTAGTGCGTGGAGGTACTTGTCTTTTACAGTCCTTACATCATCTTGATTGCAAAGTAGAGTTAAAAGGATCAAAATCAGGCAGTGAAATCTCACCCTATTCCAGCTCTTTCCTTTGCTTACAATTTGTCTGATCCTCCTACCATCCCCCGCCTCACTTTTGTCTTAGGCTCATTCTGCATCTAGCATTCACTCTCCTGTTTTACCAAACCCACAGTTGGAATGGAAATTCCCCTCTGCATTGCATGCCACTTTCACTTTCTTTGATGGTTGGATTTTATTGAACCCTCCACACTGCATGCCACTTTGACTTCCTTTGATCTCTTGGTTTTATGGTGGCTGTCTGCATAGATTTATGGATGTTTTATGGCCATTCAGGGGTGACTCTGCAGTCAGTATGGGGTTGGTCGGGGTATTTGAATGTAGTTTTGAGCCGCATCTTTTTCTGTTTCAGTGCGGGTTTGGTAAAACAATGGAGCGAATGCTAGATGCAGAATGGGCCATAGTTTCCTGCTATGGCTGCCCATCAGTAACACTGTAGATACACCAGAAGACTTGGTGTCTTTCAATACTCAGGATAAAGATGAGTTAGGGAGTATTCATGTAAGAGCCAGGAATAGTGGGATGCTGTTCCAAGTGCCTAATTCCAATCCTTTACATTCTGGTTCAACATCCAAAATTAACATTGTTTCGGTGCTTACTTTAATATGTCCTTGCAGTCTTTTCCTCTTTTTCCTCTTTTCCTGGCAGTTGCATAGACTGCTAAATGCTCATTTAGATAGCTATATTTCCAATGTGATCTGCTGTTCAGTGGTATGCAAAGAATTGGCTAATTCTGCCAATAAAAATAAGAAGATACATTTATGTACTAACTATAAACTTCCAAACTCTAAGTTCTAAGGTCAAAGTTCTAGAATACTTGGAAAACAACCATGTTGTTAAGGCAAAGATGATACACTTTCACCCCAAACAATACTTTTTCCTCAGTGATAGTAGCACACATTTTTCTTACAGAAATGTTTCTTTGGAAGTGTGAACAGTTTTTTAAAAAAGAAACAAGACAAAACTTCTTCGGCTAAAAAGAAAGACCTTTGGGTTTATTCCCTGGATGTATTTTTTCCCTGTTTTAATTTTAAAGTATTCTAACAGAAGGGTCATTTTATATTCAGTTTGTTTGGGCTTTTCCCCTAGCAAAGCTAAAGAACTGAAAGAGCGCCATAGTGACTTCCCTGATGTTATTTCTGGAGCCTACATTATTGAAGTTATTGCAGACACACCAGCTGAAAGGTAAGTTAAAAGGAATCTTCTTGCACAAACCTTGCAGCTGATAACTTTCTTCAGGCTATTTAAGGAGTGTTAACTAAGGTACCATCTTTTGTGCATTATTTCAAGAAATCTGTTTCCTAATAGAAAGAGAGTAAAGGGGAACTTTGCTGTTTTGCTTTTCCTAGCAGCACAAAAACTGAATGGAAACAAATGGTGCAATCCTCTTAGTGGCTATATTTGCATAGTTGTGTTTAAGTTTAGATGGAAAGATCCCAGCAGTGACAGAAACCTGCAGTTGCACAGGACACAACACAGATTCAGCAGCACCCTCTGTCACTGCTGTGCAACAAGCTTACTGCAACAGGATGGCATTGGAGCTGGCTAAGCCTCATCATATGGCATCCTGCAACACCACATATCCATTTAATGTAAATAATGGCACAAGAACTTCTGAAAGGCAAACAGGGAAGAACCACATGGTTCTCTCCAAAGCCTAAGGCAATGGTACTCACTTGGCAGCTTGCAGAGAGGAGCCGCATGTGCAGTTACCACTAACCAAAAGAGCCATGTGACTACTGTGTACTCTGTGCACTAGCCATCCAAAAACACATGCAATAATATAATATATACCACTGCCCCATTGTGGCCAGCTTGCTGTGGGTGTTGGGGAAAATGGGCTCTTTACGTTCATCCCTGGCATGAGGCCTGCAGTTCAGGGAGGCTTACAGATAACCAATCCTCCAGGCCCTCCAGCAGCAGCCTTTTCAAGGTGGGATCCACCAGACAACTAGAAGCCCTACCAGGCAATGGCCTTGCTCACTTTCCTGGAATGTGGGGGGCGAGGGTGCCACATTGGAGAGGAGTGCCCAGAAGAGCCATACTTGGCATGTCAAAGAGCCCCATGTGGCTCCTGAGCCACCGTGTGAGTATCACTGGCCTAAGGCATGGCTTCAAGCACAGCACTGCAAGACACCATTTGATGCTTTGCCACTAAAGATGCCAGTTTGCATTGCTTCAAATCAGCCCAAGTCAACCACTGCTGTACTGAACTGTGTTGCCTGAATTGCCTACTAAAAGAATGTTGTCTGATAAGCAGTTTCTCTTGAAAAGGCTGATGCTGTTTCAATTGTATGTGGCGACAACATGCTTCTTTCTGATCAAGGATGTTGCAGCATGAAGTTGAGGACTGAAGGCAGGAGCCATTGCTACGTGCTGTACTGCTTACAATGTGTGGCAGTAAAATTAGCCAAGATGGAAAAACTAGAGTTCTGCTGGAGAATCATAATTGGGAGTTTCCTGAAGTCTAGAAAGTAAAGTTAAAAAACACACACCAAAGAATGTGATCTTCATTATTTCAGTATGCAACTTCTTCCAATCAGAGTCTCTGAAGTGGCCTATCAGAGATGGACAGTATGTGATGTAAAAGCCTCACGTGATAATTAGAGCGCACTTCTGTTGGCTCATAAGCATGTGTTCAAATTCTGGTGTCATCCCTGTGCTCATTTCTTTCAAGGGAGGATTCTAGCCTTCATTGTTGCCTTGAATCTCAGTTGTTGGAAGAAAGAGATTTATAAATATTGTAAATAAATGTGTTACAGAAGTGGGTTGAAAGGATGCTCACAGACAATATTCAACAGTAGTTTAATATATTAATGCAGCTTCTCCTTTATTTATTTGTACAGCTTACTATGTATTTGAGAATGTTCAAGAACAAAGAGTGAAAGTAACCTTTCCCTCTCACCTTGAGCATTAGAAAATACAAAACCTCTGAAGATTTAGTCGTTTTTGAATTCCAATTTTAGGGAATTCCTTAGTGGGTTTGACATACTTTTACTACAGGAAACTTGGATCCACGAGGAGTTTTTTTTAGAAGTGTTTAAGTTTAGATGGAAAGATCCCAGCAGTGACAGAAACCTGCAGTTGCACAGGACACAACACAGATTCAGCAGCACCCTCTGTCACTGCTGTGCAACAAGCTTACTGCAACAGGATGGCATTGGAGCTGGCTAAGCCTCATCATATGGCATCCTGCAACACCACATATCCATTTAATGTAAATAATGGCACAAGAACTTCTGAAAGGCAAACAGGGAAGAACCACATGGTTCTCTCCAAAGCCTAAGGCAATGGTACTCACTTGGCAGCTTGCAGAGAGGAGCCGCATGTGCAGTTACCACTAACCAAAAGAGCCATGTGACTACTGTGTACTCTGTGCACTAGCCATCCAAAAACACATGCAATAATATAATATATACCACTGCCCCATTGTGGCCAGCTTGCTGTGGGTGTTGGGGAAAATGGGCTCTTTACGTTCATCCCTGGCATGAGGCCTGCAGTTCAGGGAGGCTTACAGATAACCAATCCTCCAGGCCCTCCAGCAGCAGCCTTTTCAAGGTGGGATCCACCAGACAACTAGAAGCCCTACCAGGCAATGGCCTTGCTCACTTTCCTGGAATGTGGGGGGCGAGGGAGAGGAGTGCCCAGAAGAGCCATACTTGGCATGTCAAAGAGCCCCATGTGGCTCCTGAGCCACCGTGTGAGTATCACTGGCCTAAGGCATGGCTTCAAGCACAGCACTGCAAGACACCATTTGATGCTTTGCCACTAAAGATGCCAGTTTGCATTGCTTCAAATCAGCCCAAGTCAACCACTGCTGTACTGAACTGTGTTGCCTGAATTGCCTACTAAAAGAATGTTGTCTGATAAGCAGTTTCTCTTGAAAAGGCTGATGCTGTTTCAATTGTATGTGGCGACAACATGCTTCTTTCTGATCAAGGATGTTGCAGCATGAAGTTGAGGACTGAAGGCAGGAGCCATTGCTACGTGCTGTACTGCTTACAATGTGTGGCAGTAAAATTAGCCAAGATGGAAAAACTAGAGTTCTGCTGGAGAATCATAATTGGGAGTTTCCTGAAGTCTAGAAAGTAATGCAACTTCTTCCAATCAGAGTCTCTGAAGTGGCCTATCAGAGATGGGCAGTATATGATGTAAAAGCCTCATGTGATAATTATAGCGCTCTTCTGTTGGCTCATAAGCATGTGTTCAAATTCTGGTGTCATCCCTGTGCTCATTTCTTTCAAGGGAGGATTCTAGCCTTCATTGTTGCCTTGAATCTCAGTTGTTGGAAGAAAGAGATTTATAAATATTGTAAATAAATGTGTTACAGAAGTGGGTTGAAAGGATGCTCACAGACAATATTCAACAGTAGTTTAATATATTAATGCAGCTTCTCCTTTATTTATTTGTACAGCTTACTATGTATTTGAGAATGTTCAAGAACAAAGAGAGAAAGTACCCTCTCACCTTGAGCATTAGAAAATACAAACCTTTGAAGATTTAGTTGTTTTTGAAAAAAATCTATGTAGAAACATGTCCTTGTATAAGTCATGTCTCTTTGCATGAGATAAGTTGGTGACTGCTTTGTGGTTGCATAAATGGATTATGGTTAGAGGCTGAATCATGTCTTATCCCATTAGCTGGGTTAGTGTTTTCATAACTCACAGGCAGAGTTTGTCTGCAAGATGGGACAGGATGATACAGAGGAATGAATGCCGTATCCTCCCCCATTTGCCTCAGTGCCAACATAGTCCTTGGGCAAATCTTCTAAGAGACCACATCCAGCTCAATGTAACAAAACGTCTAGCTTGGGTTTTTCTATCAGAAGTGAATGCTTCTACAGTCAAGGAGAGGGGCAGTCAGAGCTGTATATGCTCAAGATCATGTGTATTTCTTGGTGGAACTACAAAAGAAGGTTGAATTGAATCAAAATGCTCACGCATAAGAAACCCTAATGAACTTTGAAATACAGCATTAATGACTTACATGTGTATTTCTTTGTTGTTTGGAGTGCATTGAATATGAAACATCTGCTATGTGATGCCCTATTTACTTGAAAGAAAGATGACCCTGACTGTAAGACAACCCCCTTAAAAATTATTATTGGACATAACTGTTCCTTGTATATGAATGTAACTTGACCTCTCCCCCTTTGTGATGGCATACTTGGGGGGGGGGAGAGAAACTAGTTTTACATTTGAATAAATACTGTATAAAACTGTATAAAGATCTAGAGAAAGTGTTAAGTGTGCCAGACTGCCCTTGTGAGAATAAAAGAGGGTTCTGAAAAGAGAGTACATTTCAAAAGGCTAGGCCTGGGGGGGTGAGTTTATAGAGCATGTGTGTGCACATCTTTGGATCTGATCCATGCTTAACATATTCTTTTCCCGTACATTGCATGGTTGAGTAAGATACTGCTAATTAAAGGCACATGTGGAAAGATGGGTTGAAAGGGCCTAGGGGGAATTTGGCTCACTTCTGAATCCTGCAGTGCAGACATGGAGGTGCTAGCAGTGTGCCAGTTCTCGCCTCCTTTTGTTCCTGGCAGTCAACAACACAGAGAAGACTGACTGAACAAGCACCCTCTAGCTTGCCTAGTCAGAGGAAAGAGGTACAATACATTCTTTACAAAGGGACAGGCCCTGTATGTTTTTTATATAACAATAAGTTCCTTCAGTGGTCATTTTGTAAAAAAAGAGGTGCAGGAGCTCATTTGCACAACTCATTTGCATATACCACACCCCCTTGCAACGGGCATGCATGCAAACATGCCTGGGTTCTCTGCCTGATCTTTTCCAGGTGGCCCGCGGGGAACAGAAAGAAGGGCATTTAACACACACACACCCTGGGCCAGGGCTGATACCAGGTTGTTTTGCACACTAGGCCCCCTTTTGGGTGCCCCCCCCCCCCCCCCGGTGCGCCCACCAATTTTCAAACATAAATGCATGTTAGGAAGAATGAAAAGCACAGAATTGGAAATTGCTCTGTGAGAACTGCTCTTGAGAGAATAGCTCTGTGAGAACTTGTGACTGACCCAAGGATCCACTCCCAAAGTCTCCAGGAGTTTTCCAACCCAGACCTGGCAAGCGTGTTAAGTGCTATAAAGTCACATGATTTCTGGTGACCCTATGAATTAATGATGTCCAAGGCACAAAGTTTGAGTCCAGTTGCACCTTTAAGACCAGCAAAGTTTTATTCAAGGTATAAACTTTCATGAGCACACAAACGTCTTCAGATACAGGGGAACAGAATTTCCTCAACCATTACATATGGGGGGGTTAGTTGCTAGGAAAGGCCAATTAGAGTCAAGACAGAGACAGAAACAAAAATGGAAAGTACCAGTCCATACATATAGGTGCAGGATGAGCAGCAAATTATCATGCAGCATAATGAAGATGTTTAACAGATTCAAGGAGCAAACTAAGTTTATTATTCTTGTTTGAGGGTTGCCAGATCCCCCTTGGCCACCATTGGGGCAGGTAGGGACGGGTTGCCAGCTCCAGGTTGGGAAACTCCTGGAGATTTGGGGATGGAGTATGGGGAGGACAGGGATCTCTGTGGGGTGCAATGCCATAGAGTCCACCCTCCAAAGCATCCATTTTCTCCAGGGGAACTGATCTCTGCAGTCTGGAGATTAGCTGTAAAACCAGGGGATCCCCAGGCCCCACCTGGAGGCTGGCATCTCTAGTTGCTGGTTGTCTGGAATACAACTTCTAGCTCCAAAAAAGGGTCATGAGGCTACAAGCCCATGTGCATCACTCCAGGTGAACTCAATGGTTTCTAAACAAATGTGTAGGATTGGGCTAAAAACGAAAGAAAATGCCACATTAGGTCAGTATCAAAAAAGGATGACAATAACACAGAGATCTAGATCATTATGTTCATCTGATGTATGGAACTGAAGGAGAAGACTATTTCTGGATATATTTAGCAGGCATTATTCTGGGAGTTTTTCCGCTTGAGAGTTCAATTACCTCAAGAGCAACATTCACACAAATAGCTGTCCAGAAACACAATGGCATAACAAGTAATGTTACATTTGCTACACTGAACAGAGTCTAGCTCTACCATTATTTTTCTTCACTTGTCCATGCATACCTGGCAGTTCGTCCATTGAACTCAGAGCAGCGTACCCCCTGAGCATGCCTAGTGCTGGGCTGAGGGGCAAAATCCACTCAGAGTTCACCATTTTTCAAGCCCAATTGATTTGGAAGATAGAGTTAAGCACATACCCATTGAAATCAATGGGACTTAGAAGGAGCAATCCTAAACAAGTCTGCTCAGAAGTAAGTCCACCTTACTCAGTGGTGCTTACTCCCAGAAAAAACATCCTTAGGATTGCAGCCTAAGACTTTGGATATATGGTGCTCTAAATATAACAACATTTCTATGTCACCTGATTCCAAAGAAGATTCCAAAGCTATTATAATGCATATACATTCTTGCCGTCATCCATACAACAGTCAGGCAGATCTGTGTTATGAAGAAGAATTACACCCTACACTGACTTCAGTGGTCGCAGAAGGGTGTAACTTTGCTAGCCAGTTTTTATCAGATGCAAGAATTTGAACTAGACACCTCATACATCACGGCTCTCATTCGCTACGCTGCTATGGCCCATAGCCAAGTGATTTGTATTATTACTATTACTATTGAATGAAGATCAGTGCAATCATTAACACAGTTACACCCTTCAGAGAGCCAGTTTGGTGTAGTGGTTAAGTGTGCGGACTCTAATCTGGGAGAACCGGATTTGATTCCCCACTCCTCCACTTGCACCTGGCTGGATGACCTTGGGCAAGACATAATTCTGGCACAGCTGTTCTTGAAAAAGAGCAGTTTCTGTCAGAGTTCTCTCAGCCCCACCTACCTTACAGGGTGTCTGTTGTGGGGAGGGGAAGGGAAAGGTGTTTGTAAGCTGCTCTGAGACTCCTTTGGGTAGTGAAGGGTAGGGTATAAATCCAATCTGTTTTCTTCTTCTTCTTCCCTCTTCAGTGAATTTAAAAGGATATAAATCTGTTTAGGACTGCACTGTAATTTGCCAAATGACCGAATGCTTTACTGTGAACATAAAACAGGGATCTGGTGACACTTGAAAAACCATATTCCAGCATCAGAGTCAGGACTCACTCATTCTGATAAACTCGAAGGGTGCCTAGCCCCGGACTTGAGGCTGGGTTGGTCTTCCAGGAAGGAAAAAGCGGGAGGGCTCGGGGGAGTGCCGGTGCACCTCTGCCTTTCGCAGCAAACTGGGGGAGGGACGGCTGTCTTTCCTGCAGACAAGGAGGATATTCTCCTCAATGCCCTCCTAAATTTGGACAAGCCCCTCAGGGGTTAACAGAAGGGGCAAGCGGGAAGGAGGGCATTTGCATGACCAGCCCGCACGGAACTGCCCGGCTACCATGGGCTCGGGAGGAAGGCAATTGCGGAGGAGAGAGAGTGGAAAAGGGATCATGCTAAATTAGGGAAGGGGGTGGGGCATTCCCTACTAGGCTGCTGAGCTGCTAGGAACGCAGTCCTTGACTAGGTCTCGCCATCTGTTGCTCCCAGGCTCCCAAGCGCATCCCCCGAGGAGACAACGCAGCCTCAGGACAGAAAGAGTTAACTGTTGTCTCTCTTTCGGGCTGGGCACTGCCCTAACAGTATAACCTTTTCCTGGAGTCCTGTCCTGGCTGCCTCTCTTTCGTGCCCTGCCCTCCCTCCTGCAGCGGAGGTCTAAGCCATGCCTTTGCCTGCCCTCCCGCAGCCTTGCAGAGGGGAAAGAAAGGAAAGGGAGCAAATTTGGCAACGTGGCATCAGCATGCGTTTCCTTCCCCCTGTTGCTCAGGGATGGGGGGCGAGAGACCAGGGTGATTTAGCTGGAAAAGAGTGGGAGACAGCCAGGCGAGGGGCAGCAGGCGGGGGGGGGCAGGGCTGCGGACAGGATTCTGCCAGCCACTGGCCTCGCCGCTCCAGTGCCACTCACGGCGGAGCCAGGCTGGGCAGGCAGCCGCAGGACTCACGTACACTGGTCCTATCAGGCGGCGGGAAGGCGGAAGGGCGGGCTTCTGTCTGCAGCCAGCCAAGCAGGGCACAGCCAAGGCAGAGGCTTCTCCTCTTCGTGCTCCCCTCCACCTGCCCCACTCCTGGCAGGGCAAACTTCCCCCTCAGGCGGGCCATCCCACTTCACTCCTCCTGCCCACAAGGGCGGCTGAAGGGACGCCACTGGAAGTTTCTCTAAGCCACCCTCCCCCCAGCTCAGGCAGGCCAGAAATGATGGCGGTGGCGCGGGGGGGGGCAGACTCCTTACTCCCGCTCCGGCAGGAAATGACCCCTGAGTTCCTTAGGTGTTTACACTGAGCATACAGATAGAATCACATAATTTGTATCACAAAATTTGCAAACTGTGCTGTGTCATTGTGTTCTTGGGTAGGATTGTGGGTGTCACATTTTAGAGGGAGTTGCTCTAGAAAGGAGATCTAATTCTGAAGGTTGTGGTAATATTCTTCTCTCTTTGTATTTCAGTGGAGGCCTGAAAGAAAATGATGTGATTATAAGCATCAATGGAAAACCGATTCTCTCAGCCAATGATGTCAGTGACATTATTAAAAAGGACAATTTACTCAGCATGGTAGTACGTAGGGGCAATGAAGACATTATGATAACTGTGATACCTGATGAAATTGACCCTTAAGTAGAAACATGAGCTGGATTTCATGTCTTCTCTTAAGAGCAAACAGTGGACTGTTTTTATTATCTCTGTGCTGGTACAGGAAACAGTAGACCTTTGACCAATTATCCATGTGCTGGGTGGAGGTATATTGGCCAACAAAGTAAATTGTATAGGTTTCAGGAACAAAACCAATGCAGTGTTTCAGGTGATACTTCTGGTGTATTTTATGTATACAATGTATTCTCTACTGGCTGCTCCTACTGTTACTACCACTCGCAGTGGTCAACTTCTGATTTCCCTCTGTGTGCAAATTTATCATTACTTTGAACCCAGACCTCCTGATAAAACACTGCCGCTAAATCGTACTCTGCAGTATTCAGATTGTCTATAGCATAGTTTTTCTGGAAATAACAATATTAAAAAGAAAGATAGTAGTGTGTTTGGCAATAAACGCTGACTTGTACCTGACACAAAACTCAAATTATTTTTCCTTACAAAACCAATGCCAATTTTTAATACTGTATTTTCCTAGTGTAAATAAAATAATTCCAACAGTATTTTGTCTATCCTTTCCCTAATGGCAGTTTGTTTTTGAAGATTTAATTTTTGTCATGTGTTCAATGGTTCCTTGTCCCCAAGTCAAAATTAAAGGCGTCTTCAGTGAATTCTTGCTCTTAGCTATAGGTGGGGATAGATAAACCTACCAGTCTTTCTGTTGGCAAAAGGAAAAGGAGAGACCTCCATGGAAAAAGCCATTGTGGGACAGGGGATGCAACCAGGAAGGAGATGGGCAAGATCAAGCAGAAAAACTGGTAGGATCCAAACCTGAGTTATGGATAACGTCCTCATTTACCTTTCTTCCCTATACTAAAATCTGGATGTAAAATGTATTTACCTGTTTAAAAACCATATTTTAATCCACTGTAGGAGCACCTTTCAAGCTATCTCTTAGTGGCTTTACTTCAGAGTACAATTTTATCCATTGTGGAAATGTGATGATGATAAGCAAGTATTGAACCTTACATTTTCTTTGCTACGTGGTAGCCTTTGCTTTGTTAAATTAATGTAACCTTCACATTGTTTACATAGCATCAAAGGACAGTGGAATAATTGGCTGCAAATGCATGAATTGATCTTATTAGCTAAGCAGATAACTCAGCTGGTCACTCATTCCAGACACGGATGGCTATTCATGTGATGATTCAGCCAATGCATATTAACATAGGCTTTCCACAGTCAGTGTACTGAACTGCAAACATTGCATTTGTGTTCTAACAACACACAGCCTACAATGATAATCTTTCACCTGCAGGGCCCTACAAATGCGCTGAAAAAAAGTGATGTTCAAGAGTGAAGTATCTGTGTACTGTGCTATGCAAACATGGCGATTATTCTGTCCTTGTTAACTTTTGGCACAAAAGACTTCTGAGTGTTGCATCTCTAGTATGTCTCTATGTTTGCAACAGGTTGATGCTTTTCCAGATTAGCTAACACACAACAAAACAACTGGAAGAATCCTGTTACTGCCATTTGTCTTAAAATTATTTCCAGTTACATTTACTAGATTTGAGCTTATTTAATCGACAAGTAGATAGTACAGATGCAGAAACTATGTTTCATCTTCATGGCTTCTGTGTAATCCCATACAGGACTGAGCACATGCAGGCCAGCCGTGGAGAGGATGTTGCAAGTTTCCAGAGCTTAATATCTGCCAAGAGCACTCCCCCCCTCCGGTCCAGAGCTGGCTTTTCCCACCCGAACTGGCACATGACTGGGAGAGGGAGAGTGGTCTTCCCTCAGTCTTCTTCTTGGTGCCATGAGGAGAAGAGCGTTCTTCTAGAGTGCCTTCGTTTTCTCTGATTCAGGTTTTCTAGAGAAGATGGCTCTCTTCAAGAAATGTGTCGACTATGGCACCAAAATGGCCCAGTTGGACGAACATGCTTCCTGCTTGCCTGATGTGCTTGGGAGAAGCTAACAATACTGCGGCATGTGAGTATTGCCACCAATTTACCCCAAGGCGAGGCATGATAGGTCTTCGTGGCTCAAAGCCACCCTTTGAGAGAAGGTGCTAGAGGCACAGACACCTCAGGCCAAAAAATGACCACCTCCACCTGAAAAATGGGCTGAATGCTGCCAATGGCATCAGCGCCCCCTTCTGCCTCTTTGGATCTGACCACTAGAAAGGTTCCAGAGCTGCTTTTGGTTCCTAGGGCTGCCTTGGAACCACCAGCCAAGAAGAAGAGGAAGGCTAAATACCTGTCACCTTGTCGCCTATCGTCTCCATTCTTGGTGCAAGTTTTGCCAGCCCCCAGATGCCGATCAGCGTCACCTCCTCAGAACTTGTTGCAAAGTTCTGAGGAGGAGACAAAGACAAAACATAGAACACTCTCACCATCCATCAGACTGCAAGGGATCTCGCCTTCCTCTGATGATATTTGAGGTACCAATTCCACCATTGGCTTCGTTTTCATTGGGCATGAAAGCCTTGGATCTCCCTGGTTTGGATCCATCACTGATGCAGCAATTTCAATGGGGGTCCCTGCAGGTTCCATGATTCCTCTGGTTCCTTCCACAGTGGGGTCAATGGGACCAGTACCAACCTGCATGGCCACATCCACTCCAATGTGTGTGTGGGGGGCCCTCCAAAGCCCATAGATCCGAGGAAGAGTTCTTCAGTGCCAGCATTTGTACAGCACCCTTCTTCTCCCTTGGAACTGTTCCACTCTGACTCTGTGGGAGCAGGGATGCATGGATCCCACATCGAATCTGAAGCCCCATATATGTTGTCCCCGGACAACACAGTGGGTTCCTGCTCTCCAATTTCACCTACCAAGAACTGTAAGTTATACGTGGAACAGCATTGTCCGATTCCCCATGCATTCAAAATAAATCCACGTTTGAAGAACAAAGATAGTTTATTATAAAGCGATGGTTAGATCAGGAACACAAGAATTGTTAGGAATGACTATAATCCTCCTAGGGAAACATAATAAAAGAACTTGAACCAGGTTAGAGCCAATGAACCCAATTCCCGCTGGCGGGAAGGCAGATAAAACTAGCGCCCGATTCCTTGGGAACACAACGGTTCTACAACATAAACACAAGTTCAGTTCTCAGGCACGAGATACATAATAAGCGAAGCAACGCCATAACTCCATCCCACCTCCAGCTGGTTGACCTTGAGCAGTTCCGCAGATGTAGCAAGCAAAAGACAGTAAACACCTACACAGGAGAATACAGGGGGGGATGGACAGGGCACAATGTAACATACAGAACAGAACACACCACCTTATGGCAGCTTGCTGACAGGCATTGGAGCTGGATGTGGTCTCCACGGACCTGAAGCAATCTGATCTAATCTTAAAGATTCCACACTTGAACAAATCCTCAAGAACAAACTGATGGCCAGACCTTTCGGCCTTACTTCTGCTCCTTCCCCCTTGGGGAAACCGAGGTACTTCCTGAGGCATTCCTCCCAGTATTCAAGGCCCTATTGTTACCAGCCTGCACAACAGCCGTAGCAGCCATTTCACCCATCCTGTACGCAGCAGCAGCAGCACTTGCGGAAGCAGCATGGGAAGCAGAGGAGAAAGCCTCAGTCCATCCTCACCAGGGAGCAGGCCAGTAAAGGAAAATTGCTAGCGTGACTAGCTGACACTCCAGTTTTTTGGCCAGTTTGTGTGCAGTCTGTGCGCAGTTGGCATGCCGCTACTAAAGATAGTTGGGTTCTATCTATTCTTCATCATGGCTATTTTTTTGGAGTTTGCTTCTCCCCTCCCCCTTCAAATCTCCCAGCACCCCACCTCCTGAAAACCCCCCTTCAGTCCCAAGGTTAAGTCCTTCTTCAAAAAGGGGCAATTAGGGAAACCCTTCCTCTCAGTGCCCTAGAGGCTTCTTTTCCAGATATTTCCTCATTAAAAAGAAAGGGAGTGGGGTTGCATCCCATATTAGATTTGTGGGCCATCAACGAGTCTCTAAAAGTGGTCAAATTCAGAATGGTATCCTTGCAGGATATTCTTCCTCTTCTAGAAGCAGGCATATGGTTTGTTGTTCACAACCTTAAGGATATGTATACATGAGGGATGCAGAAAGTATCTCAGGTTCCAGTGAGGGACCTCATGTTTTGAATATTGCATCCAGCCCTTTGGTCTGGCCACAGCCCCCAGGGTATTCACCAAATGCATGTTGACAGTGGTATCTCATCTCAGGTTAAAGATGACTGGCTGATAGTGGCTAGTTCTGAGTAGGAGCTGCGGTACTTGGTGGACATCACCATTTAGACCCTCTCAAATCTGGGTTTATTGGTTAACTTGGAGAAATCCCACCTATCTTTTTTGCAGCAGGTAGACTACATAGGTGCCACTCTAGATCCTTCTCAGGGAAAGGCTTTCCTACCCCTGTGAAGAATCGCAGCCGTAAAGGCCATGATGACACGTTTCCTATCTAATTGCTTTCACAGAGCAGAAGAACGCATTCAGAAGTTGCTTGGCATAATGGTTGCAACCACATCAACGGTGCCCTACGCTAGATTCGGGAGGCAGGAGCTGTAAAACTGGTTCCTCGGGGTTTTCAGGATCAATGTAGTTCCACAATGAAGGAGACTTTCCATCCCAGCGTGGTATTATGATCCTTGTCCAGGTGGGCCAATGAGAGCAACCTATCCAAAACTGTGGAATTCAGGCCCTGTGACTAAGTCATTGTGATCTTCTAAGATGCCTGCCTTTCAGGCTGGGGGACACATTATGATGAGTTTTCTGTGAGGGGGCTCTGGTCGGTCAGGGAATCTTCCCTGCACATTAACCTCCTAGAGACCAGAGCGATCAGGTTTGCTCTTAAATCTTTTTCAGTTCTCCTGCGGAGGAAGTGAGTCCTTGTGGCAACAGACAACACAACTGCCGTCTGTTACTTAAACAAGCAAGGGGGCACAGGACATCTCGTCCAGCTTACAGATGCTCACTGAACCTACATTATCTAGAACCAGTGTTTCAGGAGTGGGGCTATCCCACCATGGACCTGTTTGCTTACCATGGAACAAAGTGCCCTCAGTTTTCCTCAAGGGCAGCATGGGCCCCTGGGTCCCTTGGGGATGAGTCCCAGCACCACCGGCAGGGGGGGGAGGCAGGAGCTGTAAAACTGGTTCCTCGGGGTTTTCAGGATCAATGTAGTTCCACAATGAAGGAGACTTTCCATCCCAGCGTGGTATTATGATTCTTTGTCTCCTCCTCAGAACTTTGCAACCAGTTCTGAGGAGGTGACAGGTATTTAGCCTTCCTCTTCTTCTTGGCTGGTGGTTCCAAGGCAGCCCTAGGAACCAAAAGCAGCTCTGGAACCTTTCTGAGTAGGAGCTGCGGTACTTGGTGGACATCACCATTTAGACCCTCTCAAATCTGGGTTTATTGGTTAACTTGGAGAAATCCCACCTATCTTTTTTGCAGCAGGTAGACTACATAGGTGCCACTCTAGATTCTTCTCAGGGAAAGGCTTTCCTACCCCTGGGAAGAATCGCAGCCGTAAAGGCCATGGTGACACGTTTCCTATCTAATGGCTTTCACAGAGCAGAACGCATTCAGAAGTTGCTTGGCATAATGGCTGCAACCACATCAACGGTGCCCTATGCTAGATTCGGGAGGCAGGAGCTGTAAAACTGGTTCCTCAGGGTTTTCAGGATCAATGTAGATCCACAATCAAGACTTTCCATCCCAGCGTGGTATTATGATCCTTGTCCAGGTGGGCCAATGAGAGCAACCTATCCAAAAGCGTGGAATTCAGGCCCTGTGACTAAGTCATTGTGATCTTCTAAGATGCCTGCCTTTCAGGCTGGGGGACACGTTATGATGATTTTTCTGTGAGGGGGCTCTGGTCGGTCAGGGAATCTTCCCTGGACATTAATCTCCTAGAGACCAGAGCGATCAGGTTTGCTCTTAAATCTTTTTCAGTTCTCCTGCGGAGGAAGTGAGTCCTTGTGGCAACAGACAACACAACTGCCGTCTGTTACTTAAACAAGCAAGGGGGCAGAGGACGTCTCTTCCTTTGCAGGAAGGCAGCTCATATTTGGTACAAGGTCATTTGACTGGACACTTCCCTTTCAGACCATCCGTGGGGCATGTGGGCAGAATGGCAGAGCAGATGAGCTCAACAGGCAATTGAGTCCAGCTTATGAATGCTCACTGAACCTACATTATCTAGAACCAGTGTTTCAGGAGTGGGGCTATCCCACCATGGACCTGTTTGCTTACCATGGAACAAAGTGCCCTCAGTTTTCCTCAAGGGCAGCATGGGCCCCTGGGTCCCTTGGGGATGAGTCCCAGCACCACCGGCAGGGGGAGTTTTCCTATGCCTTCCCTCCACTCCCCATCCTCCACAAGGTAGTCTTGACGTTCAAAGCAGAAAGACCTCAGGGCATCCTGATCACTCCCTTTTGGCCCGGGAGACTTTGGTCCCTGGCCCGGTGGGAATTAGCTCAGGGAATGGTCACTACCAGTGTTCCCTCTAAGCTGTGTTAGTATGAGCTAGCTCACAGTTTTTTAGCCTCCGGCTGACACATTTTTGTCCTAGCTCAAGAAGGATGGCTCCGGTGCAAACTAGTTTATGCAGTAACCAAATTGCTCGCTCACAACCTTAATCCCAGTAGCTCACAATGTAGAATTTTTGCTCACAAGACTCTACAGTTTAGAGGGAACATTGGTCACTACCCTCCCACCAGAACCCGACCTCCTACAGCAGGGTCCCTTGGTGCATCACGACATACAATCCCTGCATTTGACAAGTTTGGCTGATTCACTGAGGCCATCCTATTCAGGTAGGGTTTTGGATGTCCTGCAAACATTGCTTAAGCTAACGACATGCAGGTCCTACACCTCAAAATGGGATAGCTTCTCCCAGTGGGTCACAGGCAGTGTCCCTCTAAGCTGAGTTACTGTGAGCTAGCTCACAGTTTTTTAGCCTCTGGCTCACAAATTTTTGTCGCCACTCAGGAAGGATGGGCTCCAGAGCAAACTAATTTATGCAGCAGCCAAATCACTCACTCACAACTTTAATGCCAGGAGCTCACAAAGTAGAACTTTTGCTCACAAGACTCCACAGCTTAGAAGGAACATTGGTCACAGGTAAAGGCCTTAGCCCATATTCCTGCTCTTTATCGGTTATTTTTGACTACCTGCTCTTTCTGAAGGATCGAGGCTTGTCCGTTTCCTCCATAAAGGTACATTTAGCTGTGATTTCAGCCTAACATGGTAGGGTAGAGGGCTCCACTGTGTTCTCGGCTCCCCAGTCTAGTAAGTTCCTTAAGGGTTTGCTCACTTTGTTCTCTCCATCCAGCACCCCCACACCACAATGGAGCCTGTTCTTGGTACTAACCAGCCTGATGCATAAGCCCATTTGAGCCCCTAGCTACAGCGAATCTTTCCTTTGTGTCCTATAAGATGGCATTTTTAGTGGCCATCACGTCAGCTTGTAGAGTCAGTGAAATGGGGGCCCTGTTGTGTGACCCTCCCATACCTTAAGTTCCATGGTGATAAAAATAGTCCTCAGGCCTAGCCTCTCTTTTCTCCCCAAGGTGATCAACTTCCACATCTCCCTGGTGTTATGGGTATTTTCCCCCCAACCCATCCTCCTCATCAGAGCAAGTACTGCACACACTAGACATTAGGAGGTGCCTCCTTTTTTAGACCAGAGCAAAGATCTTAGTAAGTACACTTCTTTGTCTGTTTTGTGGGGCACAATAAGGGTAAAGCAGCCTCCCCTCAGTCGGTTTCCTGGTAGGTGGCCTCAACCCCCGAGTTATCATACAGCTCAGCAGGGGGCCCTCGCCCGTTTCCACTTAAAGTGCCTTTGACCAGGGTGCAAGCAGCCTTCATCAACAGGGTCTCCGTGTCAGCCATCTGCAAAGCGGCAACTTGGTCAAACGCCTCCAAGTTCATGAAGCACTACGTGATTGATGTGGACTCCAGGAAGGAGGCAGCTGTGGGGGAGAGCAGTGCTGCAGTCACTATTCCACTGAACAGGCCACACCGCCCTCCTCAGTTAGTGAGCTTGCTTTCTGTCATGTGGGATCACACAGAAGCCACGAAGATGAAAACATAGTTGGACTTACCTGTCACTGATGTTTGCTGAGTGGTCTTCTGTGCAAGCACACATCCCTCCCTCCTTTCCCCACTGTGGGCTGCTCTGTGTTCAAGGCCAAAACCCCTCGTGACTGTGGTGAAAGGAAGAATGACAGAAGACCACTTCACCTCTCCCAGTCACGTGCTGGTTTGGGCAGGAAAAGCTGGCTCCAGATGGGAGGGTGGGGGAGTGCTCTTGGCAGCTAGAAAGCTCTGGTAATTTACAAAATCCTCTCCACCTCTGGCCTGCGCATGCACAGTCCCATGTGCGCCCACACAGAAGACCACTCGACATCAGTTACAGGTAAGTGCAACTATGTTTTTCTCTGTGTCAGAAGCTTGTTTCAAAGTGTCAGTCACTGACCTGATTCAATATAATGACTAATAGGACAGGAATCTTCCCTTCACCGTTCACTATCCCGAAGGCATGCTATGAGATGGTGAGGCATTTGGAATGGAAAGACGGGAGGAATTTGAGATGGCTGACGACTTTGTTGCTCTGTTCCTCTCTGCTTGGTCGTGCATGCTTAGTGAGCTAGAATGCTGTTTATTGAGAGAGATAGCAAAGAGCAAACATTCTTTAGTGGTGCGTCAGATAGCTGCATGTTACAATTCACGACAGAGAACCCTGCTGGATCAGACTAAAAGTCCATTTAGTCCAGTATTTTCATTTTCCTGCGGTGGCCAGCCAGTTGCTTACGGAAAGTCCATAAGCACTTTTTTGCCACCCCAATAACTCGTATTCAATCTCTTACTGCCTCTGGTTCCATTTATCACAGTCTGATAGCCCAATCCTCCATGAATTTATGGATTATCCTTTCAAAGCCATGTTAAGATAGTTGTCTCCACTACATCCTGCAGCAGTGAATTCCTGTAGTCAAATTCCAAAGAGGTAACCATATTTGTTGAAGAACAGTCATGTGTTGCTGAAGAGTCTAACAGTTTTTTGTAATATAAATTTGCTCTACTTTTGTTAGTAGGTTCAACTGCAGCAAACATACACTGCCAAAAATCTGTTAGTTTTTCAAAAACTACATGGGGGTTCTTCTTGAGTTACTGCCTTGTGAGAAATCTTTCTTTTGTGCCAAATCTGCTGCTAATTTCAGTGGGTGACTCCCAAGTTTCAGTATTATAGAGAAGGCAGAAAAATTTCTATCTGCTTTCTCCACACCATTCATAATTTTAAAAACAACTTAAATTACCTTCCCCCTAATCTAAAAAACTCCATATTCGTTACCCTTTGTTAAGTCAAGATGTACCAAATGGTGCAACAATATTTGCAATAGATTTCTATTTTGTCATGAAATTGTGGTTCACACCATGGGAATTCATTAAGACAACAGTGACTGGAGCCTTTCCCCATGATATGCGCTTTATTAATTCTGTACCCTCTGTCTGTAAAGGCTTGGTTTAATTCCTTTTGGTTAGTGGGCTGAGAGCAAAGGGATCTGTTTATATATTTTCAATGTTAATGAAAGGTACAAAGAAGAGGGAAGTGATAAAACTACAGAGAATGGAAATTCCAATCAGGGTTCCAAAACGTATTTTTGTAGATAGTGGCCTATAGTGCCACCTAGTGGACAGTAGATTTTCACCAGGTGTTGACCTGAAATATTCTGAAGCTACCTGGAGCTATGTGCTTCTCCTGTTACTTAGCTCTTCAGAGGTAATGAATGTTAGAGTTCTCTGGTCTGGATCCATAATTCTCTCCTGCTAGGTTGCTGGGACTTCCTTTTCCAACTTTCGTCCCATGAAGAAAGAGTTCCACTTACAGAGAAAGTCTCTCTCTATTAAAAGAAACTTGGCAAAACAGAGTTATAGGAGCCAACTATGTGGATCTGTTCTGCTAATGGTAGCAGCTCCCTCTACTACAAAGTGTCTTTCTCTGACAAAAGAAGCTCTTTCACATGTTCTTCCCAGCCAAGAGGCAAGACAGGTGGTGAATTCTGACTACCCGGCCTACCTGTGACCCTGGACCTGTGAAAGGTGGTGGGGACTGAAAGCGGGTATCACACTAGTGTAGAGATGTGCAATTTCTGCCCTCAGCCCTGATATATACAGATTTCAATACGTACAGAAGAGCTCTGTCTTAAACCATCATTCTGACATTACCTGCCAATTCAGTTGGTAGTGCCACTCCAGAATCTGTGAACAGAAAGAAATTTCATAAATGATATACTAATGTTTCACAATAAGTTGCATGGCCACCAACTATGGAAGGACAAAACACAAGAGTTTGCAGGAAAAATAGAACACACTATATGATCAAGTAGGATAGTTATCACATACAGAAACTGGTCTTTCAAAAATTTCAGCCACTAAGGGAAACAAAGGGGCACCTGATGGAATTTGTGGAGTGCTTACAGCACATGGCACAGTGGAATTATCTGGTTTGTGTCCTGCTGCTGTTGAGGAAACAAAGTTTACATCGAACCTTCTTATCTTGGCAAACTATTTGGAGCCCTTCACTGTAAGGAACTCTGTTCTAGACAGGATAGAGTCGAGGTAAGATTCTAATCTAGTCTAACTGACTAGGGTGAATGGAGAGGCAGGCAAAACATCCTGCTTTCATGATAGCAAGGTGGAGAAGAGGAAGAGAAGGTGCTAGCTGGAAAGAAGATTTCCTGAGAGTAGCCATCTACACATCAAAGGGATAGCAGCAGAGCCACCCTGAGCCACCCTAGGCCAGAACGGGCGGGATAAAATAAAATTAAATAAATAAATAAATAATACAAAGGATGCACAGGTCCTGACCAATGCTTCCTCTAAGCTGTGGAGCCTTGTGAGTCAAAATCCTACTTTGTGATCTACTGGCATTAAAGCTGTGAGCAAGCGATTTGGCTACTGCATAAATTAGTTTGCACCGGAGCCAGCCTTCCTGAGTTAGGACAAAAATGTGTGAGCTGGAGGCTAAAAAACTGTGAGCTAGCTCACACTAACTCAGCTTATAGAGAACACTGGTGCTGACTTATCTCTATAGTCTTCCTCTGAAGTCAGAACTGTGAAACCCTTCAGTTCCAACAGCATCCATCCCAAAGCCTTTAATGGTGGGATTCAGGAAGCTGCCCCTATTTTAAAGTCTCCCATAATGGGGGAGGGGGGGTGTTCTGTTCATGTTTTCCCAGAAATAAATTCTGCTGAAAGAAATGGGATGCATGGGATGCTTTCAAGGACATGGTACTAATCTAGTAAAACGTATACGTCCAAGTTCTGGCTAAATCCTTAAATTAGTCATCACTTCCTACACTGTTATCCTGCCCTTCCTTCAAAAAAACTGAGATGGAGAGCCTATCCCCTTTATGACTACACCAAAATCACCTAGTAAGCCTTCTGGCTGTCTAGGAGTTTGGACCCAATTTCCCCCCAGTATAAGTACAAATAGCCAACTACGCATTTGTTCTTTCTACACAAACTTTCTACACAAACTAGCTTGTTCCATTAATTATGAAAGCACATGGTCCCATTGGTCTAGTTTTATCAAGCTGGTCATCTACAGGACTTTTTAGCAATGTGAATCAGCTAGGATGTCATTCCCTATCTATTTAGTGTAGACTGGCCTGTACACAAAAGAATGATGGTTGTGGTGGTACTCCAATCAGATACAAGGGTTGTAGCCAAGGAGCCACTTCTGAGATGGAAGTAGTTCTCAAGTGATTTTCTGAAGCATACTCAGTGAGAGCTGCAAATCCACACAAACCCCCTACACTAGAAAAGACCTTTGAATTCCCCAAGAAACTAATAGACTCTATGTGTATGCCTCAAATGAACTCCTTTGGTGAAGAAGGTAGATAGAAACCTCTCTGTGGAAAAAATAAATATAGTTGTACAAACAAAGTAACTGCAAGAGGAAGTTAGGACACAATATTGTTGAACTTAAGTTCATGTACAAGTTCAGAATAATGGGACACACACACACACCCCGGGGCTGAACAGAGACACAGGATTCTTATCCCACCACAGATGCTAATTTTCTGTCCCCAGGCATTTCCCCTTTGCTCTAATCATGCTGATGACAACATGCACTGTACCCTTGCATCCTTGACAAGCATTCTCTACAACACCTCTCACACCTCCTGACTGGGATAAAAAGTCTCAGCTCTCCATTCCTACCGATGGAAATCTGGTTGGTCTCTGAGGTGCTACTGGACTCAAAACAAATAGTTCTGCTTAATGTCATTTGCAGTCAAAGAATAAAGATTTTTCCTCTTTCTTTGGCTAGGCAACATTGGGACTTCCTTAGATTAATCTCACTGGTGTATCTCCAGGCTAATGTGTCCAACTGTTTCTAAACAAGAACAGAAACAATTGCCCACGGAGGAAGCTGGATGTGGAAAAGTATCTACCTAAGAATGAATCTCTGAATAAGTTTTATGTGGTAAAGAGAAAAGAAGAAGAAAAACACCCAACCGGAGACTGCTTTTGCTTTTGAGGAATGTAAAGGGGAAATGTGGAATATCTAATCCAGGAAATTTTGAATCGTGTCTGTTAATGTTACACATATTTTAACATATTTTTGAGTGAAAATCATCCACTCTAGTGGTTTTGACCACCAACCGGTTCCATGAACAGCACTTTGAAAAACAGAGAGGCCTGATTATTGGCATAGCAGACTTAAAATGGCAGAATTTTCAATACCCACACTTACTAGGTGGGGAAAGCACAATTTTAAACATTGTGGCATACTATAAGTGAATTTGAAACCTAAATAATTTGAAATTTTCTGGAATACGAATTCATATGTGAAGCTAGAATAGCTTTGAAGAATTGGATGACTACTGAAATGTCTATAATTTTCAGCCACGAACTTGTGTAACGTGTATGGAAATCTCTTACTGACAATTATATACCAGACTTTTCAGATATGGTGATTATAAAGATTACTCAGTTGATACATATCCTTTAACATTATCCTTGTGCTATGTTTATAGATTGTAAATATTCTTTTTAAAAAAACTTGCAGTTGCTATTCACTAATAAAGTAGCATGGAGGTGTTTGCATTTCTAAAATTAGCTGTGGAATATAGTTCTCAGGCTCCTTACGAAACAGGTGTGATTCATGTTGTCCCTTTGCAATGTGAACAGGACACCGTGGGTTACAGGCAAGATAAAATTTGACGTTTGTTTTGGCGATTCATTAAAAACTCGCAGTTTATGCATCTCCTATCCAATGAAACTCTGTTTTTGGAGCATGAAGCTGTTTAATAAAAAGCTTCTCAAGTGTACTAAATTTTGTGGTAAATTCTTGAATGTGGAATTACTGAATTATTGTTCCAACCATTGCTTTAACATGCCTGTAGGGAAGCTCCAGACCCATGGAAAAGTTTTGCTAAATTATAAATCCACCACTGAAATTATGCCATACTTTATGGAGAGCATAAACTGAAATTAATGCAACAATAAAAGAAACAGAATTGGAGGCCAGAAATAAAATGTACTTGAATTAACACTTTGAACATTTTATGAGGCCTTATTTGGGCCAGTACAAAGTTTTTATATGTCTTTGAAATAAACACTCCTTTGTCTATACTGATTTATGCTTTTAACTTTTGGCCTTGTCAGATCCCACCACAGGAGAAGAAAGGAACAATCTTTCCAGATGCTTGGTTGTGGTTATTGATTCACATATACAGTGGAGATGATAAATAATAATCAGGCACTAACTGATCAGCTATATTTACATTTAGCATTTAGCACACAGTTAATTTCCATGTGATTCTTATCGCCTGGTAAAAAGTGCCTCTCTTCAAAGCAACATGTTTATGACTGTACACATACACCAATACCATGTGTGTGAAAGTACTACCCTCTAATAATGCTATTCATTTTGACATCACTACTTCCCACTCTGCGATGTCACTGAATCCCACTGATGACTTCATCAGGCCCCACCCAATGATATTCAGGGTTTGGCACCTGGCAACACATCCCTACTCTCAGTATATTCTTATGCCACATCACCATCACGTTTCTGGCTACAGGCATGCTCTTTGTTTGGTATTGTCTCCTGTACTTTTTAGACTACAGCCAGGAATCAGAAAATCTCTAATCAGAAAAACTCTCCCCCACCCCTCCTCTCATGAGCATGCATTTTAACTTATGAAGATTTACGTCTTGGTTAGAAATTTCAATGTAATGAAGGCTGGAATAAACTTTCCAAGATTTGAAACTCAGCAACATTTTGACCTTCAAACCTGAATCTGACCTTAAGTGGCTTTCCAATTCCACTTTTGATATTTGATTTTGTAGGACCCTCAATATTTAAACTTCTTGATAATCACCTTTAAAAGTCAAGATGGGAAAGCACAGTGGTGGCCCAGGTGACCAGCAGGTAAGCAAATCCTGGAACAATAAAACTGAGCTGTGAATGCATCTTGGGGGGGAAAAAGTGGGTCCTCCTGTCTTGGGGCAGCCAAAGCAAGAAGCCAAAGGCAGATCTGTGACAAGCAATGACAGCCAGAGCCAGAACTTCAGAAAAAGGAATTAAAAGTGATCTTTGATAAAGGCTTGCTTTGAAGCAGGTTATTTCAAACCTGTCAACTACAAAAGAATTGACTCTTAAATCCTAAGAACGCCTTCCTGGGGGTAAGCTGCACTGAATAGACATGAGTATGATTCTGACTTAGACCTGATTGGGATGGCACTGTAAGTTGCTAGGTGCAAATAGACTTACCTGGTGTTACAGGTGTTTCATTTACCATTGTGGAAGGCAAAGCTGCTGCCACAGAATAAAAAGAGGGTGATGGTTATTATTAATAGGCTCAGATCTATGCAGATCTTACGAATATTCTCAATAAAAGTAATCACTGATCACAAGCTTGCAAGAGATGAATTATATATCATTAAAAAGACCCAGACACTTAACATTTTTTCTCAAACGAGGAAACAAGTTTATTAGTTTAAAAGTAATTCCACAAGGGGTGCATTGGAAGTTTTATAGGCCCTTTTCATGTTACATTAGGTGTCCATAGCACGCTAAACTTCATCCAGGGGCGTATGTGTGTATGCAGACACTTTGCCCCATCTGCTTATAAGAAAATTGATTGTCCGTAGCATAGTAGCTGTGCTTAGTGGCTAGCGATATGAGTTAGTTACTTCTGTGGTGGATTGTTCAGTCAGTTACTGATGGGGATCTCCTTGTTCTTAGTTACTTGTGTGCACATTTTTTTTTTTACCGAAAGCAGTTAGCAGTGGAATCAATAGGCTGGTTTCCAATGAAACAGAGATCCAAAGAGGCTTGGCAAAGAAGATGGGACTGAATGAAATAAATCCCTGTGTGCAATTATATCTTCCCTTCTTGGTAGGTCGGATCATGAGAAATTAGTATTCTTACTGTTAGAGATAAATGTATTACTTTCCAAGTGGCAAGATTGTTGCTGCTATTTTGGGGGAAAAAGGAAAAGATGAGCACTGAGTTATATCGATCTTCTCTTGACTCTTTGGGTTACTCTTATTTTATGATTGTCATTAGATAGTTTTAACTTTTTTCAAGGCTTTTTTGGTAGAAAAAGCCCAGCAGGAACTCATTAGCATAATTGGCCACACCCAACAGCAGAAACGTATTGCATATTAGGCCACACCCATGACAGCACACGTCATTAGCCTATGAGGCCACACCCCTGTGTTACCAGAAGTGTGCTTATCCAGCCACACCCACCTTTTGCTTCTTATTCTGTTTACCTTGTTTGTTGTCAAAACCCAGGGCTTTTTTTTGTAGCAGGAACTCCTTTGCATGTTAGGCCACACACCCATAATGTAGCCAATCCTAATGAGTTTCTGCTGTTGGGTGTGGCCTATTATGCTAATGAGTCCCTGCTGGGCGTGGTCAACTCAGGAGCCAGCCGGAACTCCATTCTTGTGCATTCCTGCATTCCTGCCCAAAAATAGCCCTGATTTAATAAGTCAATAATGATATTATTGTTTTAACTGTATTGTGATATGTAGTTTTATTAATGTTATGCAAAGTACCTTTTACTGGTTTGTCTTTTGTTTTTTGCTGTTACTTTTAGCTGCTATGGCATTTTGGTGCTAATGCAATAAAGTTTGATTGGAAAAAATTACTTGTGTGGTGGATTGCTCAGTCAGTTACAGATGGATTTCTTTTTCCCCAGTTACTCATGTACACATTTTTTCTTTAATGAAAAGCTGATTTCCAGTGACACAGAGACCCAAACAGGCTTGGCCAAGAAGATTTGCAAACAGCCCATATTTAAAAAATTTAAAATATGATCAACATGAAAATTTCTCTTGATTTCTTCATACTGCAGAGTCTGTGGCACTGACTTCAGTGTCTAGCTATGAAGCCCAGAGTGGCACAACCGATGCTTCAAGCTAAGTCTGCATCGTATTAACTTGAAATAGTGATGCCCAGACACAGCAACAATGGCAAAGATGCTCACACAGTTTAAAGGCCAAGACATTCAATCTGGCATAGGATTGCCAACGTCCAGATGGAGCCTCAAGATTTCCCAGAATTTCAACTAATCTCAGGATCACAGAGATCAGTTTCCCTGGAGAAAATGACTACTTTGGAGAGTGAACTCTATGGCATTGTACCCCTGCTTAGGTGCCTCCTATCCCCAAACCCCACCCTCTCTAGGCTCCACCCCCAACCCAGAGCTGGCATCCCTAGGACACAAGCTTTTGGGAGCCTTTGGCTGCAGCACACTAACATAATTTATCCTTCTGGAATTAGCCCAGAGAGTCAGATTTAGCATTTCATCTGCCGATTGTGACGTCTGATCTATGCATGCAATGCAGTGCACTGAAGTGGCAAAATGGGCGGTACCATTTCACACTACTGGTAGAAGATTAGTTTTTAAACAATACAAAAACTCCCTGCAAATAATAAAAAATAGGAGTGCGGCAGGGAGACATGTTCTAGCATAGTCCCCACATGTAGCATTTGTTTCTGTTAACAGAACGCAAAGGGGAGCTTTAAAAGACAGGAACTTCTGCTGTATTCTGACGTGGTATGGCTCCTTTTGTCACGTTATAATTTTAGTGTCTGATTCAGCTGCATGTGTAGTCTAGACCCAGGGTTTATAAAGGTAAAGGTTCCCTTGCTTGAAAGCCAGTCAAATCCTACTCTAGGGTTGCGGTGCTCATCTCCGTTTCAAAGCCGAAGAGCCAGCGCTGTCCGAAGAAATTTCCAAGGTCATGTGGCCGGCATGACTAAACACCAAGGCGCACGGAATGCTGTTACCTTTTGTACAGGGATTAGCCCACCCAGGCCAGGCCAGGGATGGGAGGGAATCCTGTACTTTTCAGTACATTAAACAACAAGCCACGAGATAGTCTGTACCATCTCTGGTCTTCACAACAATTTGCCACCAGAATCTCTTTTCACTAGTCCCTGCCTTTCCTAAGGGAGAGATTCCAACCCTTAGTTAGCATCTGGGATTTAACACAGTAGCAACTCTATCCAGAGATGCACACTCTTACCAAGGTAGCATATGTGGTCAGGGTAGGCACAAGACTTAGACTTGGAATTCAGTTACAACACCAGAGACAAATTAGCAATAAGAAGGATCTTTATTCAGTACAGAGCTTAGCATAGACTACCAGAGATTACAAAAATAACAAAGGCTAGGGGTGTTTGCTTTAACTAAACATTAATGATTCATAGTTACCACGTCAGGAGTATTCATCAGTCCAAGATAGTCCCAGTACTAAGGGATTTTGAAGGGAAATCCCATTTTTGCACCCTATGTGCTCCAAGTCACAAAGCAACTCTGTCTGTCAAGAGGCAGCATTTCAGGTGCAATAAAACAGACAGTGACAGGAGAGAGAGCAAGACTCGAGAACAGGAAGAAAAACTCACTCCCATAGGGATCAAACAATTATACCCCAATTCCAGTCACAAATTAGATGTGGCCATCAGCCAATTGCGAGTGGGCATGGGTGTGCCCAATTGTTGGTTGCCATAGCTGAGTGTGGGGATAGGCTATACGTTTGGGACCCCACCTGCAGTCATCTGACCCAAACTCCAGCTACTTCACTGTGTACGTGACTTGCCAGAAAGTGTAGCCATGAGGTCTGGTGTTTGGCATGAAAGTGTGAAAGAATGTGGGTTGATGGCATGGCTATTGAGGCTATGTGGCCTCACCATTTGGCTTGCAACAGGAAACAAGATGCAGCATATTATCAAAAGACATCACAGGAGAAGGCATGTGAATATAGAAGCAATATTTCTATACACCTTCCCACTGAAGTGGTACCTATTAATCTACTTGCAATTTCTTGCTTCTGAACTGCTAGGTTGGTATACACATATGCATATATTTAACACATGACAACTCCTTCAAGAAAGGATGAAGGGGTATTTTATTATTAATTTTCAAAATTTATATCCTGCTTTTCTGCCCTCACAAGGGACACCAAGGTGGCTAACAAATTCAAAATACATAATAAAACCACATTTAAAAACTCTTAAAGCCAACCCCCAATTCTCCACATCATTAAAACAATTAGCACTAAAATGCACACACAAAGGCTGCGGTCACACGAGCAGTTTGCACTGATATCATTGCAGTATGTTTGTGGATGTAAAGAGCAGTCAGACAGCAACATCTGCCTTCATAAGAACATAAGAGACGCCAATGTTGGATCAGGCCAAAGGCCCATCCAGTCCAATACTCTGTCACAGTGGCCAAAAATATACCAGGTGCCATCAGGAGGTCCACCAATGGGGCCAGGACATTAGAAGCCCAAGTCAGTGCCATCCCATTCTGCCCCACTTTGGAAGTGGAGTAATCAGGCACCAGGTGTTTACAGATATCAGTGCTTTCACCCTGCATTTCCAGATAGAGTCCCCTGGTGTGAGCTCAGCCTGGTTGATGATTGCTCTGTTCTTTTGCTCCTTTTTTAAAAGTTAGTTAGCAATGTATGCATAACTGCATCTTCAAGCACACCAGCAAGCTTGTATCTGTCCTCTGAGGTGAGAAGGGGGGAAGGGGAGGGCAGGCTGAGAAGCCTCCTTTGTCTTTTGTCATGCCAGTTCCTCTGCCTACAGCTTTGCAGCACACAAGGTGGGGAGAGGGTTAATTGAAAAGATAAGTTTTTCAGCGTGGGAGGCAGCCTCCTCCAGCTTTCAAAACTTAGTGGTGCTTCAAATAAGCGGTTATGCACATATGCATAAGACAATATTTTTTTAAAAAGCCACCAGACTGACTACCCACTTTGTGGTTGCCCCACAGCAATAATCTGAACAGTCGACCATGGGGGCAAGCATTCAGTGAGGCAGCTTCAGGATGTGCTATTTGGTCACCCCTTCCTGCAACAATTTAAACTGCTGCTAATAGAGGCACTGCCAGATCACACCAAGCCTCCAGTGTGACCGCAGCCAAACAAACAAAAGGATTGTTCAGGAATTACCTTCCGGGCGGGGTGTCGGGTCGCAGCAGAGGTTCCGGCTGGCTGCATCCTGCCCTCTCTCCTGCTACTCCCACTGGATAAACATTAATTGCTCTGGAAATATCATATGAATTCAAATGCACGGTACAAGGTCTATGATGGGAAGAGTCAGGGGCAAGAAGGGCAGCAAAAACCCTCCATATAGACCTCCAAGAAGACCAGAATCTGACTCAGAAGGAGAGGAATCAGGGCTGCTTTTGCTAGAGAAAATGGTAACTGGAGGAGCTGAAGCTGATTCAAGTTTCCAAACAACGATTATGCAAGTCCTCACAGAAATGAAAAACAAATTCAGCAAAGGAATTGATTCAATAAAAAGTGAGATTGGACATTTAAAAACAGAAGTAGGACAACTTAAAAAAATAGAACCAATGAATAAGAAAATAGAAGACTTAATGACAACAATTAGAGAAGCTGAGAAAAAAGCAGAGAGGGCATTGCAAGCAACAGCAGAAGCTATAAGCGAATTAAAAGCAGTCAAGGATTTTGAGATATAGGCGAAGAACAAAATAATATTGCAGGACATTAAATCAAGAGACTGGTGTGCTAAAATCAGAGAGGTTTTAACTAACTACTCATTAAAGGAAGATCTGTGTACCTCTTTAAATCTTTGGCTTTCATCTCTGTTGGACATAGCAGAGTCAAATCCAAACATAATTACAGCAGCTTTTCAGTTACCCGTGTCAAGGAGAGCATCCCCCCAGTGTGCCAGAGGACATCCTGGTTGAATTTGTAAACATCCAGCATAAAAAACGCTTATTTCAGATAGCCAAAGAAAAACAGGGTTTGCAATTGGGAGATACAATCTTGTATCTGTTCCCAGACCTCCCTGCAGAAATCTTGGCTGCAAGACGACAGCTGCGTGAGATAGCAGCAACGCTAACTAACAATGGTGTCAAATTTTGCTGGCTACAATTGGGACATATCATAGTTAATTTGAATGGGGAAACTCACATTGCTTTTGACGAAGCATCAGGGGAAAAACTTTTGGCTGCATGTGTAAAATCGTAAGAGAAGTAGAAAATAGATTGGGGTTCAGTCTGTTTGGAGACAGTTACTTGAAAATTTATAGAGACATAATGCTTCTAAGAATCAATTGAAGAGCAATTCAAAGACTAGAATGCTATATGGTATTTAGAAATATGGAATATGCAATGCTAACCATGATTGATAGCTCAGTATATAATAAAATAGTGCCTTTGTTATAAGGGTATTTGGTAAAGAGGGTTAAGAGGAAAAAGGGCTAGAAGGTAAACAATCTATTCTAATTACAAAGTGGGCGTAATGAGGAGAGAGGGGGAGTGCCCCCCCAAGTCCTCTCACAGAAGGAGGGAAGGCTTTCTTCCCGCTGAGTTTCTCAGCTTCAGGAATGAGAGGCATCTCTGTTTGGATTTCTTTTTTTCATATTTAGGTGGAACAGGTTTTTCTGAAGAGCATAGTTAACTGGAATTTTGTTATAGTAAATAGTAAATTGAAGAATGACCATGAAATTTATTAGGTAGATATGTAAGGTATTTGATGTGAACATGGGGAAAGAAGTGAAGAAATTGAATGGAAGCACATATAGAGGGTGGAATAAGATAATAGGAGTCAGAATTGGTTAGTAAATGGATATATTAGAATGGATATATTAGAGTCTTGGTTAGTAAATGGATATATTAGAAGTTAAGGTTCAGCGTGAGAATACTTTCTATTAGTAAATAATTGTAGGATTGTTGGGAAATAAGGTCAATGTTTTGTATTATTGTGCACTACAGAAATCAATAAATTGTGAATTAAAAAAAAAAAGGAATGACCTTCCCTTTACCCATCCACTGTTTTCCCATTCCAAATCAACCCAATTAGTTTTCACCCACTGGTTCATATGTGAGTGTAACTGTCAGTGGAATCCTAAGACCATTTACCTGGGGGTATGCCAGGACTTACATCTAAGCAGACCTGCTTCAGATTGTTGCCATTGTATCTGGAAACCTGGTGGGAAAAGGTAAAAGTAGCTTGGGGGCAATTTGAAGCAGGAAAATGGCAGGAAGGCACCATGCCAAGGAAGGCACCATCCTTTTCCTGCCACTTCAAGATTTCAGGCTCTCAAAAGTGCTTTTCTTTTTATAGTTTAAAATAAACATACATTATGCATGGAACATTTTCCCTAATGCCTTATACTGTTTCTCATCTACAGTTAGAACAATTGTGCTGTGGTTTCTGTTTCAGTCTCTTTTAACTCTCATTCTTTTAAGTCTTTCATTCCAGCCTGATCATGGAAAAGATCACACTTAACAGAGGTCGATATAAATATCTAAGTATATTACCTGAGCCGACAACAGGAAATATTCCTGTAATAAATATTAAAAGCGATGGAGGGCCCATGGCAGCATCTGGAGATTTATTATTTCTTGGAGACAAGTAAATATGAGTGTTCTTATGTACTTTGACTATGGAGGGTGGGGCTTTCTTAGGGTTGCCAGGTTCCCTCATCACTCCAGTGGGGGGATTTGGGGGGCATTCTGGGGGTGGGTGAGGATGCTCCCAAGCCCGCCCCCAATCTGTGGCCACATGCTTCCCACTAATCAGCTGAAGTCCTCTAAATCTCTGCAGAAGAGGAGGGAGAGGGGGGGCATAGGTGGCTGCTCTTTGAGGTGGGGCTTGGGGGTAGGGCTTCCTCCACCAGCCAGCTGGCCTATGGCAGATTGGAGCCCCCAGAAGTGGTGGACTCCCCCCTCCCCCGGACCAGAGGGCTGGCAACCCTAGGTTTTCTTGTTTGTCTTGCTACATGTTTTATTTAAAGGGCCATACATTGAAGCAGAGCTCAGCAAGGTACTTTGTGTGTGTATGTGTGTAAAATAATCATTCAACTGGTCTTGTCCTCTATACATTCTGTGAAGAATTTGATTCCTTTTGGAGTGATTAAGTCCACAAATAACTTGGTGGATTAAAATTATAATAGGTACTTAATAAATATATATTCTGCTTTTTGAACATCAGGATCTCAAAACTATAACATTAAAAGTACAATTGTACTTTTCTCCTGTGCAGAAACTATAGGCTTGGTTCTACTTCAGGCAATATTCCTCCATTGTCTTATGGCCTATTCCTCTGCCACCATTTTTTTTACTGGTTGAAGAGAACCTACACCATTATCCCCTGAGTGCCAAAGCATTATTCCCAAATGGACATGCTAGGAGTAGAAAGATTCCAGGAGCTGTTCTCCTTCAAGTATAATTCCATTAATAGGTCAGGAATGGCATCAGACTGGAACTAAAGGGCTCTCTATGCCCTACCTCACAAGGACAGAAATCTTTTAATGACCCATCAGTCAAAGCAGGGTCTGATCTGTTTCAGGTATATTTTGAGTTTGTAATGAAAATTGTTCCCTGGAAGGCCAGATAATGAAACTGAAGCTCAAATACTTTGGCCATCAAATGAGAAGGGAACACTCACTGGAGAAGACCTTGATGCTGGGAAAGATTGAAGGTCAAAGAAGACGGGGACGGCAAAGGATGAGATGGTTAGACAGTGTCATAGATGCAATGAAAATGAGGTTGAGCAAACTTCAGAGGACGGCAGAAGACCGGAAGGCCTGGCGTGATCTCGTCCATGGGGTCGTGAAGAGTCGGACTTGACTGTGCAACTGAACAACAACAACA
Source organism: Gekko japonicus (assembly GCF_001447785.1). Lineage (NCBI taxonomy): Eukaryota > Metazoa > Chordata > Lepidosauria > Squamata > Gekkonidae > Gekko > Gekko japonicus. Next base: position 14,097 of record NW_015175361.1, on the reverse strand, counting down.
ATGAAAATTGCTTAGGAAATGCATTCCAGTTTAATTTGTGCTTCCCAAATTATTAAGTCTGCAAATGGCTCCGTAACTTTGAAAAACTGTAAAGGTACTTTTCCTGCCTACTGTTTCATCTTCCAAGTTTCCCCTCAGGTGCCTGTTCTATTTGGGCCAGCAGATTAATGTGTGCTTTTCTAGAAATAACACTAAGAATGGACTGATTCACATCACATATGCCTTTTTTATCACTTCATAACTGCAGCATTCGGGTGTAAAACTAAAAGGTTACAGGGGAAAGAGGGGAGACGACATGGGGAAACACTCTGTACTATATAGCAGTCCTGCGTAATAAAGTCTTAACTGCAAAGCACAAAGGTAAATATGAGCCAATAGGATTTTCTGGAGAAAAGGTTGTTGTTGTAGGGAGCAGTTCAAGGCTAAAACAACGGGCAGGGAACAATTTCAGTATCTCCTTTCCTCCTGTCTTTTTTCTTTCTAAAACAAAAAAGCCCCCTTATGATGGTCCCCCTGTGACTCTCCCCACTCTGAGGCATGCCCCCAGTAATGTTATATTTGCAATTTTATAAATCTGAATGTCCCACCCTGTGATAGAATCTAATTTGGCTTTTGCCCAGCCCAGGTTGGAAGGTCAAAGAAGACGGGGACGGCAAAGGATGAGATGGCTAGACAGTGAGCAAACTTCAGAGGATGGCGGAAGACAGGAGGGCCTGGTGGGATCTGGTCCATGGGGTCGCGAAGAGTCGGACTCGACTGTGCAACTGAACAACAACAACAACAGCCCAGGAACTTGTCAGGAGAAAACAGGAGTCCTCTTTTTAGATCCCTTGAAATGCCACTGGAGACTGTGTCACAGTGAACAATAATATTTATCAGGCAACAATGGTATGGGGGAGTCAGGAACTGGAAAGGTTGAGGTAAATGTTGTTGGTAAAACAGTATATATTACAACTGACAGACATGATGGTGTTGTAGCAGCTTATTTTTTTTTACAAATTCTTGGTTCTTATCAGTGAGAGAAGGTTTACTGAGTACTTTAGTTTCAGTTACAATGTTTCTGCATATAGTTTCATATTAACTGTTCAGGTTTTCTGGAAAGGTCCCTCTTTGTGTATCAAATTCTTTCCCCCTTTCTGAAATCACAAGGTTTCTTCTTTCCCCTGAGTAGTCTATGACTGTTTCCTTTCACTACAGACCAGGGACTGCCTCAGTGCCAATTCCCTGTGTAACTTGACAGGATTTATATTTCTTCCCTGAAAATTTAATCCTATTCCTTTTGGCCTGATTGGGAGCTTCAGCTTCTTTGCCAAAATCTCAGATCCCAGTTCTTGGTGTCTGTGTGAAAATATACATCTAGACTCTGAATTCATAGATGGAATTCTTTCTCAGGTTATAGTTCCAGGTGGTCTGCTGTGTTGGTCTGAAGCAAATTACAAATATATTCTGGTAGGGAACCGGTTCTAAAACGGTTCTGTCTGAAATGACAGACCAGAAACCATTTGGGAACTGTTCTTCTTCTGGATGATATCGTTTGTCTGAAATTCCTCAGTGTTAAACAAAACCTGAGAAACCAATTTAGAGTCCAGTGGCACCTTTAAGACCAAGTGGAGCCTGAGTGGTGGGTGTTGCCTTCTGACACACTTCCAGTGATGTCAGGGGGCATGGCATATGCAAATAAGTTATGCAAATAAATTATGCTTATGAGCTCCTGCACCTCTTTTTCTACGAAATGACCCCTGATTCAAGGTATGAGCTTTCATGTGCATGCACACAAAAGCTCATACCTTAAATAAACCTTTGTTGGTCTTAAAGGTACCACTGGACTCTAAATTTGTTTCTCAGGCTTTGTTTAACACTGAAGAATTTCAGACAAACGATATAATCCAGAAGAAGAACAGTTCCCAAATGGTTTCTGGTCTGTCATTTCAGACAGAACTGTTTTAGAACCGGTTCCCTACCAGAATATATTTGTAATTTCACACACAAATGCTTCTGTCCCATTTAGGAAATGGGGCTGAAGCATTTTACTTGTCAACCGCTTCCAAGTAGTCTTCAGTTTCCTCTCCCAGTTTTGATGTGCTTTTTCCCATTGTTTTTCGCCTGCGCGGGCAATCTCCGGCCTTTTTTGGGGGGGAGACGATCCCTTTAGAGTGCTACAGCGCTATAATGGTATAACGATATAATGCAACAGCATCATATCAACCCCATTGGAATGCCTGGAGTGTTGTGTTATAGCACTATAGCACTCTAAAGCGAACATTAAAAAAAAAAGCCAGAGATTGCCCGTGCGGGCAAAAAATGGCAGGGAAAAAGCGGGGAAAAGCAGTGCAGTCTGAAATAGCAAACCGCTTCAGATCCAGCTCTTTACTGGAAGGGGAAAGCCATGTGTGAAATGGCAGCCCTATACCGGTTTACTCTACGACGGATCAAAAACAACTTCAAAACGGGTTAAAAAGGGTAATGTGAAATTCCTTACTGTTAAGACCAGGAGTCTCTTCCAATATTCAAAAGGTGAACCTGTCAGACAGACTTTTAGTCAAACTCTTCAGATATTCACTCCTTTAGCTGAACTTTTTCTTTACTTTTTTAAAATTTCAATTTAGATTTTTATTTAATTATATAATATTACACTTTAAAATAGCAGCAGCGATGACATAATATATATGACAACAGGAGAAAAAGGGGCGCAACAACCATATCATTTACAAAACTATTTAAATATATAAGCAATTTTGATAAACTGATAGCCATTAACTTCTGTGAAAATACAGTCTATTAAGCAAAATCCTTTTGTAGCCTCAACAAAATAGGAGGAGCTTATATTTGGCAGCTTTAATAGCCTCCCATTCAAAACATTCTAAATCTATCTTTTCTACTAAAGGAAACCAAATACTTAACGGATTGCGGAACGTTTTCTTTACTGAACAATAACTGCTGCTGAACTCAAAATGAACTCACTCTCCCCTCAGCACACAGCTGATTTTACATTTCTCTCAGCTGGTGCTGGCCAATCAGAGAAAAAGAGCACCCTGTCACTCAAGCTCAACATTCTATTTTTTTTGGTACCCCCCTGAGGGGGATATTTTTTATTGCATGTTCTAATAACTACATACTATAAACTACATACAGAAAATCCAAGGAAGGGAAACTACATCTTTGGGAGAAAGTAAAGAAAACCCTCTAAAAACCCAAAAGATGGTGATCATGCATTACCTCTAAACTTAAACATAAGTTAACTTTCGTTGAAAATGATCATCTATCTAATTAAACATAAGTGCTTCATCAACATTTCTAATTTCATAAAAAGAGTGTAGAACGATATACAATAAACTTCTTTTTAAGTATTCCAGAGCACATTAACAATCTATTTCCCCTGTCTTTCTGTATTTCAACTGATAACCTTGTTTAGGACCCGCTCCCCCAATTTAGAGTCAGAGTCTTCCTCAGAGGTTCCAGCCTTTCCTTGTTCTTCGCTCTCTTTGGCATCATCAGTTGCACCTTCTCCTGTTGGACTGCTACGTTGACATGAAAATTCACAAGCCTTTTCAACAGAGTCAACCCTTTCATTACCATTTGCATATCTGAAGATTAGTCCCACGGGTGTTAGCCATCTGTAGGCCACGTCATGCTTTTGTAGAAATAGAGCCAAGTCTCTATATTTCCTTCTTATCTCAAATGGAACATCTTTCAGTATTCTTATATCTTTGTCTTTTATCTTCAAGGTAGCTCCGTTGGATGCTTTCAATAGTTGGTCTCTCACTTTTCTTCGAGAGAATCTTATTGTAACTTCCCCTGGCAGATTATTCTTTCTGATAAATTCTGAATGCGATCTATTGACCATATCTATTTCACTTTGTAGTTGATCTGATGTCATTTCTGCCAAGGGCCCGAAAGCATAATCGACAATCTGTCTTAGATTCTCTCCTTTCTCTTCCTGGATATCTTGAAGTCTCAAGACATAGCTTGCTCTTTCCATTTGAAGCTGTAATACTCGAGACTCTTCGATTTGACACTTTCCCCCCAGTGCCTGCAGTTTTTTGTCCATTTTTTTGGAGTTGGTATCAATCTCTTTAAGCTCCTGCTCCGTTTTTTCGATTTTCTGCGTGTTTGCATCCATTTGCGCTTGTTGTATGTCCAGCTTGTTGTCAATTGCTGTGATTTTCTCCAGCAGAGGGTGATGTGCTTCCGACAAGAGCCTTTGAAGTTCCACTGTTGAGTCCTGTCTAGGAACAGAACTCGCAGGGCTGGAACTTCCGGGAAGAAGCTTTGCTTTCGCTTGTTTATCTCTAGAGTCCTTCACTGTCGGCGGCGCCATGTTTGAGAATTGTTTACTTTTATCAAAAGTTTGTCAAAGTCTCTGGAAGTTCTTTTGTAATACGGTAAGCTCTTACAGTCTCTTTATTTTATTCCGGTCGCTTTTTGTAGAAGCCCCCCCCCCTTTATAGCTAAAATCGCCTGTAAACAGTTCTTAATGGAGGGGAGTCCTCCCCCCCATTTTCGTTCGGGAGAGCCATGCGCTTTTTCGTTGATCTCGCTTATACTTAAACTCACATTTTCAACTATTGTTCACTTGTGTTTAATATCACTTGATCACCAAACGCTTGCTCCGGTGTGCTGATCTTGTTCCCATATGGGACGCTCCACAATGGGACCGTCGGGGCTTGGAGTAGCCCCCCCTCACCGGCTTTTCTAGCCAGGGGGGGGAGCTCTCTAGTGCCCCATGGCTGGGAGCCTTTCTCCTGGGCTCCTGGGGTGGCACGGACAATCGCACCCCCTCCCAGCCATGGGCGCTGGCAGACTTCTCCCGGAGGTCCGGGAGAAAGCTGCTGCCATGGCGATTGCCGAAAACCAGAAGTCCACTCTAGCTCAACATTCTAGAGAAGAGTTAACTATTCCCCTCCCTTCTCTGATTTTGCTGCATCAGGAAAACAGCATTTTAAATGTAGTCCATCACATCTCTCCTGAGGAAAATTTGAAAGAGAGAAGAGGTTTCAAGTGACAACAGTGTTTTGTCTCCCTTTACCATGCCTCTGTAACTTTGTTTTACTTGAATGTGTTTCTTAAATCTCCACAGTCATGTCATAGATGGATAAGTGTTCTACCCTTCTATAAAATTAGCATTTTTTATAAGTCTTCAGGCAGCCTGGGTAACCTGTACTATTTACATTTCATGAGGAAATGATCTTCTCCTAGGGTGAAATCCCATCTTATCTCACATGAATTTCTAGATTATAAAATCATGTAAACGTCAGAAGTCACAAAGATTGTCCCAACAATCTTTTTTATTGAGAATTATATGAAAAATAAGACAGAAAGATAAAAAATACAGAAAGAAGAGAGTAAAAGGAAGAAAAATCGAAGGAACATATCCTTAAATCTTTCAAATTTTCTTGACAACAAAGCCCAATACAATCACTTATTGCAAAATATTAAAAAATCAAACATAACCACTTACTTTAAGAGAGTTAGTGTCCTCAGTCGTCAAGAAAAGGCCATTAGCATGGGAGAAAATCAGGCTTTAGGGAAGCATGGGATAGTTTCAAGCTTTGGTCATTAAAAAAAATTAATCTGGATTTCTTCAGACCTGGTTTGGCTGTGTCTTTAGATTTGCCTGAACAATGGAGAGTCCCATTTCCCCCCCTTCAAATTATAAAGTCCCCTAGCTGATGGCAGTCCCATCCATTGCAAGACTGTTTGCTGAGTCCATATTATCTCTGAGTAAATGGGCTACAAAGTACAATCCTTACTAACATGGTCCTCACTGGGACAGGCTATGGAATGGGGTTGGGCCTGTGGGTGCTGCAGATCCCCATTGATCGATGTAAACAAATAAAGTTGGCCCTTTTAATTACCTATCTGAAGGAGTTGGCTCTTCTTATTCACATCTGCATGCAACCTATGGTATGAAGTAGTGAGACAAAGGGAGAGGGTGCTTTGATTCTTTTATATAAGCAGCCAGAAATTGACGATGTATCGAACAGCTAAGCTCAGCACTCATTAGGGTTGCTTGTTCGACTATGACAGAGCTTTGTGTGGATCAGAAATGAACATTCATGAATTTATCAGACTTTACCAGAATTTACCAGAATTTCTAGTTTTACTGTTCACTTTAAACAATTTCACTTTCTTGATATCTCTTCCCTTGCTATGATTTTGAAAAGCATCAGATATCATATAGCACTTTATCAAATACAATAACATATTAAATATGTTTGGGTATTCGTCATTAATAAGTACAATCAAATACTGAATATAATTATTTGCAAATGATGCAGTATTGACCAATTAAAATGTAGTTGTACATCAGTTATCAAATGATGTCACAAAGTAAATACATGTGAGCTACCAGATAGTGATAAATATAATACATGTGAGCTATCTAATATTGCTAATATTTCAACATTATCAGTGGGATTGCACCATGGCTCAGTGGTTCAGCATCTGCTTTGCATGCAAAAGTGTCTTTGGCATCTCCATTTAATAGAACAGATGATGTAAAAGACATTTGCATGAGATCCTGGAAAACTGCTGCCAGCCAGAATGGACAATACTGACCTCAGGAGACCAAAGACCTGATTCACGTGTTCTACTTAAATACCATTGAACACATATATGAATATTTAGTAAACAGTTGAGCAGTCAGAGAGCTGGGGTAGTGGAGTAGCTAAGAGGAGAAGGAAGAAGGCAGAAAGTCCTCATTTCATACCTCACTTCCATTGGATTTACTACATTTACTCAATTTCTCTCAAAAAATTACTATAATGTGCAGAGCAATTATGTGGCCGCCCTTTACCAGTGACTCACTACACTGACATAACTGTGAAATTATGCTGATTTAGAGTTCCACAGTAAAGCCTACCTTCATTATCTGCTAATGTAGGTGACATGCTGTGCAATCTTAAGCATGCATTCTCATAAGGGAATCCCACTGAGTTAAGTAAGAACTCATTCAGTTCAGTGGGGCTTGCATTTGTGTTGTTAGGATTATGCCCTTAGCTCTGCCAGCCAGCAGAAAAAGAACATAGGATTTCATCATGACACAACCTTCAGTATGAAATTTAGGAACAGTAACTACTCTTAGTGGGACGTTGTAAGGTTTACTGAGCTCATTATTATATATGCCAAGTGCTTTGAACATTCAGAAACTGCTACACAGGTGCTAAACTTGTGGAGAATGTTCAACATCAAAATTCATAGAGGCAAATATCAAATTAATTTTAGTTGTGTGCTAGTATAAATGGGAGGGTATCAACAGAGTGAAGTTCTCGCATGGTTGAATCTGCTTGTCTGTGTTTAACTGGAGTTTTGGTTAGGCTTCTAGACTGCTCTTAAATATGAGATATCTAATCTATCCTGCCCTGAGCCTGCTTGTGGGGGAGGGCAGGATATAAATGTAATAATAATAATAATAATAATATATAGTGACATTACTGTATAAGAACCACAAAACACGCAAGGTGGTATTGTGTACTGAAAAGTTTGTGAGTGAGAGTTCTGTGAAGTGTAGCAAAATGAAATATTCACACAGCTGAAAAAAATGAGTCCTGTAGCTCCATCGAAGGGTGCTTGTTGGTTTTTAATATAAGTGTGTACCTTTGATTATGGTTAAATATATATAATTTTAAATATCAGATTCTTCACTGATTTGCCAGAATGTTTTTACTTATTTTGGTAACATGTAGCTATGCTAACATTAGGATGTAGCAAGGTTAGGATTCTGAGCAAACTCTAAGCATGTTTAGGATTCTGGTGAAGTTCCACTTCTTTCCTGCCACTACCTCACTGCATCCTATTTTTCTTGCACGGGCAGTTTTGTAGCTGTATATGAGTGTCACTAAACCAGTCCTATAAGTTGCTGTCCTGGTTTTGTACGTAACCTAACATCTTGTCTGTCAGGGTCTGCTTTAAATCTTGCTTCTTTTGAAGCATCCTTGCAGACTCATTGAGTACAATGAGGCTGCAAGTATCATTAAGTTGTGTCTAATAAAATTATTTTTCTTGAGAGTAAAGTAATGCTCTCTTGAGCCAAGGGATAAGATGGGGTATAATTTTTTTTATAAACAAACAAATAATTTTTTTCTGCACTCAGCATGAATGACAAACACCTCTGATAACTGATCTCCACAAGAACACTACACCTAGCTCTAGGGTATGTTGGCAACTTCCACTATTCCATGTCCTATTCATTCATTCTTGATTTGGCTGAGGCAGCAGTGAAAATCTGAAGGGGAGACAGCTTGGTTATCTTTTGTTTCTTACGTGATCTAGCTTTAGTATTTATTGTTGAAAGCCAAAGAGGGAAGTGAGAAGCACTACTAAGTAAAGGTAGTAGTACTATGTAGTACTATGATAATACTATTGGGTTAAATGTAAAAAAAAATTATTTGCCTTGGAAGCACAAAAGCTTTACACACAGTATCCTCAATCCTTCCCATTTCCCAGTTAAGGAAAAATACTGTTCAAATAAATTACAAAAGATGATCTGACTCCAATACTAACAAGAAAAATAAACTTTACTTTAAAAAATAGGAGCACATCTTACGTGACATAGCCATGTAGAAACATTTAACTTATTGTGAACAGATTAACTTCAAAAAGATTAACTTGCTACAGCTCCAAGCCCAGGTAAGAAAGAAAAGAAGAGAGGTCCAATATAAGAGGAAGCAGAAGGCAATCAACCACTAAGGAGGCTCAGCATCTAACCCATGAGAGAGTGGGCCAACTGCCAAGCATACCTGGGAGGGTGATTCTGCACTTATTGATTCCCCTGCAGTCTGTCCACATCCATGTCGGAAGCAAAATCTCCCTCTCCATTGTATCCTGCTCTCACTCTCCTCCTGCATCGCAGCTCTTTCCAGGGTCTGCATCATTTTATGGCTGTTCGGAGGTGACTTCACAGACATTTGGCTGTAAATCCATCCGGCCCAGCATTTGCCTGGGTAATCTGAAAGTGTTCTCTCCCTGGACCTTTTGCTCCTCAGTTTTCGATTCAGAGGGAATAATAAGCAGACTACTTGACGCGGCTTTAGTCATCTCTGTCCATTCCCCCGTCCCTATTTCTGCTTCTACTTTGACACTTCTAGCTTGTGGGGGGAGGGCATTTGACACATTCAGGGCCAGCTTAGACACTAGACAAACTAGGCATTCAGGGCCAGCTTAGCCACTAGGCAAACTAGGCATTTGCCTAGAGTGCGGGCCGGCCCTTAGGGTGCCAAACTGGACTGGGGGAGCGGAGGCGGAGGAACCGAGGAGGAGAAGGAAGACTCGTGAGCAGGGCTCCTCCGGTCAGAAGGGAAATCAAAGTGAAGCGATCTGTTTGTCACGTGCCCGCCAGAGACAAAGCCGGTGGCTCTTGAGACAGGGCACGTTTGTAAAAGAAACCCAGCAGGAGCGACGGAGCTGCTTGCCAAGCTGCAGACATATCCGAGCCCGCAAAAAGTGAGGTATCAGGAGCGCTGCCTGCCACCCTCCTGCAGCTCTTCTTATGGGATTTCACCACCCCGGGAAATGGAGACATTTCACCAGCCGTGCTCCTTGGTGCCTGCCTGCCAGGGGTCTCTCTGGGGGCAACATGATGCCCATTGCAGGCTGGGGACGAAGGCAACTCACTCCAGAGGCAATCAGCGCTGTTGCTTTGCAGCATACTCTCTGGCGCCGCATGGGGCCTGGCCCTTGGAGGAGGGGGGCACCTCCATCGTGCTCCAGTCCCCCCCAGTCAACCGCGTGGAGCCAGGCGAGTGCTGCTGTGGCAGGCAAAGGCTGGGGGGAGGGCAGGGGGGCTGTCCACCTTTGGGTTGTGCCACCATTGAGTCTGCTGCCTGCCTGGCCAGCCACCCACTCTGGCTCGTGGGCCAGGTGGAACTTCTCAGGATGGCCCGATGGGTGGTGAGCAGACAGAAGCCGGGTGCAGGCACCGACCGCAGATGCGCCGGGGACTGCTTGGGCCGGGGCTCTGCTTGTGCGCATCTCCTCCAGTGGGCCGGGCGAGTGGGGAGCCGACCCAGGCAGGGGCAAGGCTAGCTTGTGGCGCTCGGCTCCCCCCCTCCCGGGTGTGTTTCTGGGAGGTCTCCAGGCCCCACCGGGAGGTTGGCATCACCTGGGGGTGCGGGCACCACAAGCTGGCCTTGTTTAGGGCACAGAAATACCTCGGGCTGGCCCTGGACACAGTCCTGCATCCTTTGCATATTGGAACCAAGGTGGGATCTTTTCCTCCTTTCCCAAAGCCAATCTGCACACAACTTGGAGGGCAGGTAGAGGGGCAGCCTGGGGAGGTCCTCTGCAAGTTTAATGCTTTTAGCTTGTGTGGCCCCCCCACACACACTCCTCCCCCTTTGGACATTGGACCCTAGGGAGGGATCTTTTCCCTCTTCACCAAAAACCAATCTGCACACAACTTGGAGGGGAATGTATTAAAAGGAATGACAAGATTGCCCATTGGAAACAATGGTGGAGATTTAGACCAATCACTGAGAAAGAAGTAACAAACACTATTAAAAAATTAAAAATCAATAAAGCCAGATGGTTTCATATCTGATTTTAATTAAAAAATATGTAGTAATCCTGTTGAAGCCTTTAACGGCAGCTTGCGATCATTTCCATTGTGGATACAATCAGCTATCATAGTTTTACCTAAACCAGACAAAGATCCTTCTATAGTTACCTCTTATAGACCAATATCTCTGTTAAATACTGATTTTAAAATCTTCACCTCCAGAATAGCAAATCGATTAAATTCATTTATGACCAAGACCAAGTAGGCTTTATGCCTAAATGAGATTTGACTGATGGCACATATAAGGCTCTGAGTTTATTAAATTACTATAAGATAAAAAAACAAAAAGCAATCTGTGTAGCCTTAGATATAGAAAAGATTTTTGATTCAGTGGGTTTCATGTATTTAAAACAAGATTTTTTATAGGATTCAGAGAAAACTTTATGAGAATAATTAATATAATTTATAAACAACCAATGGCATATTTAAAAATAAATGGCTGAACAAATAATTCTAAAACATGGCACACACCAAGGATGTCCCCTTTCTCCTCTTTTATTTGCCTTGGTAATGGTGCCTCTGGCATCAAGAATAAGATCTGATCCTAAAATCCATGGCATACAAATTCAAATCAAGGAATACAAATTTATTATTTGCAGATGATATTCTTTTGTTTCTTACTCAACCTATAACCTCTCTGCTTGTACTACAACCAGGGGTCATTTCGTAGAAAAAGAGCTAGGGGGACTCATTAGCATAACTCATTAGCATATGCCACACCCCCTGACATCACCGGAAGTGTGTCCTCCCCACAGCCGGCGGCGACCTCCAGCGGGCACCAGTAGGGAGCTCCAGGCCCCGCCCTCCCGCACCTCACCCGGGGGGATGGCGTCCCCCCGCGTCCCCCCCAAATGACCCCTGACTACAACAAATTGTGAATGAATTCACTAGTATATTGGGACTAAAAATCAATTGAACTAAATCTTATATATTTCCAATAAATCTTGAGACTCGTTCAATAGAACATCTTAAAACATCCACATCCTACAGATGGATAACAAATCATATGTAATATCTTGGAATCAAAATTCCATTAGATATATATAATTTTCAGAAACATAATCATGATATACTGTTTCAAGAAATTAAAAAGACAACTACATCAGTGGCATAGAATGAAAATTTCATGGCATGATAGACTCAATATTATAAAATCATATATAATCCCAAAATTTATTTTTTTATTTAGAGCACTCCCAATAAATATATCCACAGCACAATTAAATGTATGCCAAAAGGCTATAGTTGATTTCTTTTGGGCATACAAGAGGCATCAAATCAATATAACAACCTTATGTAGATATACAAATCAGGGAGGCTTGAGATTCCCTGATTTACACAAGTATTATTAACCAACACATTTAACAAATATACTTAAAATGCTACTTAAACAACATAACATTGACTGGGTCACAATACAACAATACTATACTTACCCATATAATAAGATATAATTTGGCAAACGTCTTTGGAACGACCATGTGGAATTCAAGACAATCCATTTCTTAAAACAACTGTATCTGTTTTGGAAAATAAAAGAAAAAAATTAGTACCAGAAATTTCTAGATTTCATACTTTCTTTATTCAAAAAAGGACTACTTCCCACAAACTTCTCAATCAATCAAGATGTATGGGAAAAAGCTAATCTTACAACTTTTGAAGATATTGCTTTCAAAAATACTCATGAATAAGTCAATCTTAGAAATGAAATTAGAATCAACTATACTATGGTTTCAATTTCTACAAATTAAACATTTATGTTCTCAAATTTAGTTAACTAATATTCTTAAACAACTTCTATCAAACTTTGAACAAATATACAAATACAAACATCCAAAAAACACAATCTCTTACTTAATACTTACCTCCTTAGATGGGAAAAATATATTATATCAAACAAGATGGCATACAGTATGTAATAAAACTTTAACTGAAGATAATTGGCAACAAATTTGGGCATCATTCTCATTTAACTCTAATATAATAGATGTAAAATTACAAACTTTTAAAATACTTACATTTTGGTATCTTGCACCGAAAAAATTAGCTTATATAGCATCTTCAGCAAAACCATTTTGCTGGAAACAATGTGGTCAGACTGGAACATATTCATAGTTGGTTAGAATGTCCCAAATTAAAAACATAATGGGAATATATATTAATTCAGATAACTGGACAATCTATTCATTTTAACATAGAGCATATTATTTTAAATAGATGGAAACCCAAAGTTTGCTCAGTATTAATAAAAGGGTATCTATTCTCTTAGCAGCAGCCGAATATGCTGTTGCATTACAATGGGGAAAAAAATGAGCCCAGCTAGACAAAATTGGCGCTCAGAACTATGGAACACGTATATTATGGCTGTAGTTACAGAAAATCTTAACGATTTATACTCACAAGCAACTTTATCTATTTTTATTTCATTATGGTTTCCTATTTTACAGTATTTAACACAACAAGAAGAAATAACCTAAAATAATTGATGACTTAAGTATTTGGTAAATAAATGAGTCAATTTACAACAGATATTTAAATGTTATACTTAAAGCTAAATATGTCACCTTTTTGGAAATAATGTAGTTCTGTACATTGCAACATGTTATACTGCTATATGTTGATATAATATTCATTCATTCATTCATTCATAATATAATATAATAAATGATATAATAATATATAATATAAATAATAAAAACATTATTCTAAAAAAAGTCTCTTTTGAAGAGAGGTGGGAGAGGAAAGGAGGTTGTGCAAGATTTCAGAATTTCACTCTTCAGATGCTCAGAGAGAGGCAATGTCTTCCCAAACCTTCCTATTCTCCTGTTACAGCAGAGCTCAGTGACCTGCAATGGCAGAAGAGTGTCTAAGCAGTGTAACAGAAAGAAAAATCAAAGAGAAATTCCTCTTTTGAAAGAGAATAAGAGGATCAATTGCTATATCTTAAAAAGTGAATCTTGGAAAAATAAATTCCATTCTCCATGTCAGTAAGGAGGCTGAAGTTGGTTCCTTATTGGCACTTCCTTATTGATTCCTTATTTGTTACTTATTCGTGTAGTCATTCAGAAACACTAAGGAGAGTGAGTTGGAAAGCTCTGAACCCCAAAATAAGGTCTGGACCACCACATATCATATACTCCCACATTCACAGGACTCTCCCCTTCGAGGGGACATATGCTGTATCCTGGTCCAAAGCACGGTTCTGGTGCCAGCTGCTCCAAACTGCAGTGCCCCTAGGACAATCACACAAGCAGACACTGCAGCCAAACTGCACCCCCAAATAATCTTTGGACCACCCCAAAGGACACATCCCCACACTCTGGAGAAGGTGTCCTGCAAGGTGACATAAAGTGATGCCCGGTCCAAATACCGGTTCTGATGCTAAGAGCTTCTATTCGCAGGGCTTCTCCGAGGCCTGTATTTCAAAGGAGATTTGAATAAGGAAGTGTCCCCTGCACCCAAAATAAGGTTTGGACCCCCACACTTCATACACCCTCGTCTTCAGTAGACTCCCCCCTTCCAGGGGACACATTCTGTGTGCT
>NW_015175360.1:1770603-1771965 GCF_001447785.1 Gekko japonicus | reverse complement strand
GATCTTGGGGTTGTAGTGGACAACTCAATTTAAAATATGAATACCTGCTCAGCATTTCATATAGGATGCTTACAAGAGGAGGTCTAAAGATAATCTCCTGCTTTGCTTTTTTTTAAAATACTATTTTTATTGAATTTTTAGAAATGATAGACACACACCACATAAACACAAAAACAAAAATCAACATACACTTCCAATATTTTCTGTATACAGTGATACAACTAGTTCTTAACAGTATTACAACTGAGCACACATTTTCATAAGAACCGTATTTTAAGATTTAACTAGATATATTCAAATTAACCTTTACAATCAAAACAGACATTTTTCTCTCTAGATAAGGTTCTCACTACTTCTCAAATAATCGTTAACCACTATTTATCCCCTTTCATTCCTCTACAAATTTCCTATCCATATATTTTCAACTTCCTTTGTTAATATCTTATTGTAACTACGATTATATACTTGTTTTTTCCCAAATAAACTTACCTCAACCAAAAATGAACGTTTCCAATCCCTTCTACCTCCTATTAATCAATATTATCCTTTTGTATGCATTTACTACAACTTACATACAGCTTAACGAACAAATAACCTAACAATTACTTCATGCATCTATATTACAATAAAACAAAAAAACATAATTTCATTTTTCCAAATAGGCATAAATCAGCAAAAATAACATTTGACTCTTCATCAAAGTTAATTTTCCTCTTCTCTGTAAATCCTAGCTTTCCTTCTTTATTAAGCAATATCTAACTTTTCATAATTTTCAATGCCCTAATGCCATATCTTCAATGTTGCATTATAACAGAAACCCTGAGTTCATAATACCAATTAAGCATAAATCAGCAAAAATAATCTTTCATCCTTCAAAGAACTTAGTTTTCCCCCTGAAGATTTGTAGCTTGCATTTTTGTATCAATGAGTCCTGATGTCTTCTTTTTATATGTGTGTGAGTTAACTTCTAGACTCCCCCCTCTGTGTTTCAGCCATGTTATATCCAGTATTTTATTTTCCATCTTAAACTTCCAGGCTCGTCGTTTTAGCCTCTTTTTTCCCATTTCTCCCTTCTTTACAAGAGGTTCTCTGCATATTCAGTTTTGTTAGGTCTGTCTTTATATAGGACGATCTCATTGTCTCCTTTTCCAATCCTACAATGCAGAGGGGCTGAGCATCATCACACGACTCCTTAGAATAGCAAACTTGTTCCTCACCAACACTCTGTTTGGGCTGTACCAGTTCTTCCTTAATTTCAATATCCGGTTGTATACTCTGCCATTTTTCAGTTATATTCGCACAAGCCTCTTCAAACCCTTTTTGTATTCCTTTCTGTATTCCATCTCTAAGTAGTTTCAAAAA
>NW_015175360.1:1747007-1770541 GCF_001447785.1 Gekko japonicus | reverse complement strand
CATCCAACTCTTCCTCCTCAATTCCCTCTGCAAACGCCATTTTTGTTACACAGTTAATTTCAGCTCAAGTAACGCAGCTTTTAATTTGAAGCTTTTAAACACCATCTAAAGCTTTTAATCACCATTTAAGATATCTGGCTTGGTTGTCAGTCCTTATCAATGAAGTTTTATGACCCCGTAAACAAAGAGAAAAAACATCAATCTTTCCCTCATTCCTTGTCTGGCCGCTAATCACCTCTATCTTGGGCACACAAACTCGGGGTAACTTTGTCCAAAGTCCGAAGTCTTGACTATAGATAGAAATAGAAATATGTGTACTCACAGAGTCCCGGAGTTGCTTTATAACTTAAAAATCCAAAAGGCAAAAAGTTAAAATGGAGGTCGCTGTTATGCAAGGCATGGCGGCCATGCCTTGCTCCGTCCGTCGCTCTAGCTTCAAGGCAGTAACCACCACACCCCTGCATTTGCATATGTGGGGGGGGGCTGAAACAAGCCCCCTGCAACTCATTCCTCCTCCAGGGGAACGAGCGGAGCCCACCCCAAATTCGGGGGGGCTCCAAAAGAGCAGAGGAGGAGTGGGCAGCTCTGGAGTGATCCGAAAAGCTGCACCGCATCACAGCGCCATTACCAGAAGCTCCCAGTTCCTGTCTTTTTTTCTGAAGCTGCCTCGCCTCCTGCTTTGCTTATATCCAGCCAGATGGAGTTCAGAACTTAAAGGTTTATACACTGTTTTGAGTTCTTTCAGCTGGTCCTAATCTAAAGGCTTTTGCTTACAGCAAAATGTCGATTTGCACCTCTAGTCTCCTAGATCCTAGTCCAACACTCTAACAATATACCAGCTGTAGTACCATCAATGCATATGCACCAATATTACAAAGCAGGGCAGAATGTTTGGGGGAAATGAGTGTTTCCTCAAAACATTCATAATTAACAAGCCACTTCTGAATTAATCCAAGGGGAATTCACCCATGATGTCTTTGAATGGGATTGTCATTGCTGTTTATGTAGTCAGCAACTACTATGCCTGAATCATATAAAACAGGTAAGCCTGTAGTGTCTTTGAAGAGCATGCAAGGTGACCTACATAATGCTCCTTAGGCTTATCCCTGCAGTTCAGTAAATCATGTTCCAACAACAGTTTATGCCTTTCTCCAATATCTCGTAAATCTTTCAGAATGCTATAACCAGCCTGCCTCCACAGTTGATAGGACATAGATGGGGCAAGAAACTTCCTCTAGATTTATATCAATTTCACCCAAGGTGGGGCTAACTCCAATGTTCTTTGAGTGAACATCTTACTGATGAATTTTGTCACTATCACTGAGCAAAGAACATGGAAATTTACCACTCTCTGAACATTTATGGAGCATATACACAAACACAGGAGTATATACAAAGATTTTTTTAAAAAATGAAATGGCTGGCAAAGATTCTGGAATTTTTAAAATTTTATTTACTTCATTTATGCCCCATCCTTTTCCCTAAAGGGAACCCAAATAGCTTATATCATTCTCCTCTTTTCCATTTTAGCCTCACAAAAACCCTGTGAGGTAGGTCAGGCTGAGAGTGTGCAGCTGGCCCAAGGTCATCCCACAACCTTCCATGGTAGAGGGAGGAATCAAACCTGGAGTCTCCTTAGTCCAATGTGCTAACCATTACAGTACATGTTGATGGTAGGCACAAGTAATCCCAGTCCTTTCCAGCAGGTGCCTGTGAACATTGCACATATGTGTACAATGCTCATGATTGTAAGAGGTAGCTCAAAAAAGAAAATGTTATTATTTTACGTAAACAACAATTTAGAAAAATATGAAAGTAGAACTGAGGCATAATCAACTTTTCCAACCATGAAATGTTTCAAAAATAACATAAATTAAATTGTGAAGCGAGATAGTTTAGGATGAGACTGTTTATGGCCCCTTCCCAATGCACTGCTGCTTTAGATAACGTTACCTGGGCACTGGAGCTTTTGGGGGTACCTATAGCCACCTGGCATGAAGCGTGCATTCTTTTTGTGATTGCTTATTGCACCATCTGTTGTTTTATTGTTTTACAATTTTTATGCTGTAAGCTGCCCTGAGCCCACCTTGATAGGGTGGGGTAGAAATTAAATTATCATGATGATGATGATGATGATGATGATGATGATAAAACAAGATCCAATCCAAGCCTGAGATACAATTCTATAATATAAATATTAAATACAATCCTAGCATTGCAAATCAAAACAGAAGCATCCAGGAAAATCTTTTTTTTTTGAGCCCCCGGAGGGGATTTTTTATTATTTTTTTTATCAAACTACAAAACTACTACAGAAAAAAGGGAAGGGGGACTACATATATAGGATAAAGCAAAAGAATCCACTACTAACTAAAAACCCAAGAGAGGAGATCTTCACTAGCTTAGTTACAACAAATCTTCATTTCATTTAGATTATTATAAATTGAGTCAAACATTTATATTACTTTCTTTTTCTTTAACTCTTAAATTTAACTGTCTAGGAACAGTACCCCCAATCATCCCATTTCAGAGTTCTCAAAGGGACTATTCAGAGTCCTTCAGCCTTCACTTCTCCTTTCCTTGTCTCTTCCGCAGCTTATAAGGACTTTTTGGAGCAGCTGCCCCTTGCTCTGTCAGAGAGTCCTCTCTGGAAGAACCCGAGTCCAGCTCGCCACTAGACTTGCTGTCCTCTTCTTTTTTCCCGTCCTCTGGCCTTCCCAGCTGAACCCTTAGGAATCCTTGAGTTTTCAGAACAGAGTCAATCTTTTCTTTTTTATCCTTGATCTTGAAAGTGACGTCTTCTGGAAATAGCCATTTATATCCAATTGAGTTTGTCTGAAGAAATAGCACAAGCTCTTTATACTTCTTTCTCCGTTGTCTTACTTCAAATGGAATATCCTTTAGCGTTCTGATGGTATTTCCCCCCACTTTCCGGGATATTCCAGCTACCGCTTTCAGGAGAATCCAGGAAAATCTTGATAAAGCTTCGTCAGGGCATCATGCTTAAAGTCAATGATAACAGTCTGAAGAAGTTAATTCAAATAACAGTTTGACAGAGTTGACCCTGCTTAGCTTCCGAGATCTGACAAGATCAGACTTGTCTGGGCTATCCAGGTCAAGGCAATTCAAATAACAATTTGGCAGACATCAAACTACATGATTAATTATTCACCTGTTCAGTTTCACTCTAATTTGTCACTGGGAACATTTGGAAAATGTTCTAATTTTTTTTCTCCTGACTTAGCTTCAGCAAACAGTTAACGACTGAATGTAATACTTAAGAATGTAAAAACCTAAGAAGAGCTCTGCTAGCTCTGACCAGAGGTCCATCTAATCCAGCATCCTGTCTCACACAGTGGCCAACTGGTTTCTCTTGAGGACTAACAACAGGACATAGAGGCTGAGGCTTTTCCCTGATGTTGCCTCCTGGCATTGGTACTCAGAGGTTTACTGCCTCTGACTGTAGAGGTTTGCCTTAGTCACCATGGCTAGTAGCCACTGGTAGAGCTATCTTCTATGAATCTGTGTAATCTCCCTTTAAAGCTGTCTATGCCTGTGTCCATCACTATGTCTTCCAGCAACAAATTCCACATTTTAATCACTCGTTGTATAAAGACGTATTCCCTTTTGCCCATCCTGAATCTACTGCTTATCGGTTTCATTGGATGTCGCCAAGTTCTAGTATTTTGGGAAAGGCAAAAGGGTTTTCATGGACTGCTATGCATGCTTTTATAAACCTCTTTGATAGCCTCCCCGTGCATAATTCTACAAACATCTATCATGTCTCCCCTTAGACATCTCTTTTTTAAACTGAAATGTCCCAGACTCTTCAGCCTTTTCTTATAGGAAAGGAGCTCCAACCCCTTAATCATCCTGGTTGCCCTTCTCTGTACTTTTTCTAGCTCTGCAGTGTCCTTTTTGAGATACAACAACAAAATATTGTGGGCTTCTGAGGCTTCTTCCTGGGGGTGGAGTGGAACAGAGCTGTAAACTGGAGGAAAGACTTTTGGTGTTGTGGAATTAGGGCCTGGAGTGAACCTCAGTCCTCTGTTAAACCTATGTTACTTTAATTTCTATAGTAAAGTATAGTTGAATCTTTGGTTCTGTAATCTTTGGTTCTGTCCTCTTCTTTTTTCTTGTCCTCTGGTCTTCCCAGCTGAACCCTTAGGAATTCTTGAGCTTTCAGAACAGAGTCAATCTTTTCTTTTTTATCCTTGATCTTGAAAGTGGCGTCTTCTGGAAATAGCCATTTATAGCCAATTGAGTGTGTCTGAAGAAAAAGCACAAGTTCTTTGTACTTCTTTCTCCTTTGTCTTACTTCAAATGAAATATCCCTTAGCGTTCTGATGGTATTTCCCCCCACTTTCAGGGGCATTCCAGCGACCGCTTTCAGGATTGCATCCCTCACATGCCTCTTTGAGAATCTTACGACAATTTCTCCAGGCAGATTATTCTTCTTTATATAGCCTGAATATGATCTGTAAACCACATCCATCTCGTTCAGTAAGCGAGCCTGCGCACCCCCTCCTTCGACTGGAGCGCAGCTTCACCCCCGGGAGGTCCGGGAAGTGAGTCTGCTAGTGCGCCACCATAAACCAGAAGTCCCAGTCGACTTCTGATATGGCCTGATTTTATGAAGAGCCACAGTACCTGGCCTGTAGCGATGAGGTTTCTTGACCCCACCAGTAGAGGACGCACTCTTGCGAGCGGCTTTTGTTGCGAGTTGCTTCCTGGGCGCCTTTGCACCGGTGGATTTACGGGCAGTTTGCTTGGTACAAGCCATATTCCCGCTAACTTCTCTTCCTTACACCCCCATCCGCTTGGGCTGAGCACGGCTGCCAAGCAGGCAAGGAAAAGCAAGGAGGCACTAAAGCGACTGCGGGCAGTGGCAGTGGCAGCTGAGAGCACAATTGCCTCGCTGTCTCTTTCTGAAGGTGTTGCTGGGGGACTGCTCCTCAGCCCCATGACATTTATGTTATGGGGTTCCAAAGAGCTGGTTTTGTCTCTCCATGCTACCTGAAACCACTGGGAGAAATTGTCCAGAAATATACAATGAAGTATCACAGATACACAGATGAGACTCAACGTTATTTCTTCCTAACATATGAGAATGTGATGCATAATGTAAATATCAGAGTTTGAGTTTCAAGAGCATGAGACAAACAGGAACACATGACTCATCTCAAACTTATGTATTGATTATCACGGATTGTCATTTATTTATTTGAAAATGTCTGCTCCACTCTTCAGTAAAATCCTCAGAGCAGTTCAAAGACAGAGACCAAAGTTAAAATCACAGCATAAAATAAAATACAAACAGAACCATCAAAACCAGGCAGGTAAACTTAATGATAGCCAGCAGAGTGGTAGCACACAAAACCAAAATTTTCATCAGAAAACTATAAAGGAGTATCAACAAAATATCTCAATCATTATCATTACTGATATAAGCCAAAATCGTCCTTTCTGAACATCAAAAGTGTTGAAACAGAACACACACTTCACAGAGGAAGGGATAGCAATTCTTGGTGCCATCACCAAAAAGGCCCTTTGCATACGTGACTATAAACCAAACTTCTGATAACAGTGGAACATAGAGCAGAGCTCATATTAGAGAAGATGATCCTTGAGAGAGATTGGGCCCAAATGTTTAAAGGTCACAACTTCAGTCTGGACATGAAAATCAAATGAAAGCTGGTGAAGCTGAGTCAAAGCTGGATTGCCCTCACCAGCAGGTGGCTAGTGTAACCGCAGCTTGTGGGTTCTGTGGGGCAGAACTTGGAATGAATCTTGCAATAATTTTTCACTTAACATCATGTAACAAAAACATAGATCTTAGTAACACAATAGAACAGTAATATTTTAAACTCCAAACAATTAACTTTTGCCTCCTTCACAGCTTGTGTCACTCCCAAAGTCCATCTGTCTCCGCTTGTTGGTGGCCCGAGAAGTTTCCAGCTGAACACTCGGTTAGGGTTGCCAAGTCTTACCAAAGTAATAGCGGGGGAGTCCAGTGCCCTCTCCAGGAGTCCTCGCGCGCGCCGCGATGACATAGCCCGGAAGTGACGTCATCACGCTGGGCATGTCACTGGGCGACACTCTAGCAACCGGCCTGAAAACTCTATGGTACCATAGAGTTTTCAGGGTGATTGCTAGAGCATCACCCGACAATGTGCCCAGTGTGATGATGTTACTTCTGGGCTATGTCATCACACCGGGCACATTGGCCTGATCTGGCCACTCTGGGGGTGGGGTTTTCCCCGCTGGCCGGATCCGGACCAGCAGATTGGGGACCCTTTTAGCGGGGGAATCCCCGCCCCCCGGGGGGACTTGGCAGCCCTACACTCTGTGCACCAGCTTTCAAGATGAAGGTCCCAAAGGAACGCCCCATTAAATAGCACAACCCTGAAACAATAATTCTAAAATTTACAATTTAGAACAAACGTTTCCCTCCCTTACCAGTGTCCATCCATAAATCATAGTTACCTTAAACAAGTTGTTAAGAGCCTATGATTAAGTTCAAGCTCCCCAGCAGGGCAGTCTTGCTTCCCTCCTTTGCTTTCCACAGTTCGCACCCTTCTGCATCTAGAAGTTCCACCCCTTCCTGGATCATTCCATTCCTAGCTAGGGGTTACACTAGCACAGTATGACCTTTGAAGACAGCCCCATATAGAAAATGTTTGAAGATAGTCCCACATAGGCAGCTTTACAGTAATCATTTGGAAGTCACCAGGGTCTTTTAAACTGTAGCCAGGTCAGACTTCTTTTCTACTTATCTCAAGTTATATATAATCAATATTTCATCCAACAGTGGAGTAGTATGGATCTTTCACATACACAAAAAATCCCTCCTATAATTTAGAATTCCCCAAAAGTCTATTAGTGAGAAAGGTCATAGCTCAGAGGTGTAACATGCACTTTGCATGGTCAACATGGATCCATTATCTGACTGACTCTATACAAGGTGACTTCCCATGTTCAATTTAACACCTTTGTTTCAGTCAGTGATCTTTAAGAAGGGCGTGGTGTTAGCATTAAAAATAAAATAAGGCAACCCTAACTAAAAATGGGAAGGAAGGTGGCATGGTGTAGCCTGATCTTGTTAGATCTAGGAAGCTAAGCAGGGCTGGTACTTGGATGGAAGACCACTAGAGAAGATGCTGCAGAGGAAGGCAAACCACCTCCACTTCTCACTTGCCTTGAAAGCCACTTGCTGGAGCTGTCATAAGTCGTTGCCACTTGATGGGATCCTTCTTATGTAACTGATGGTGATACACACTTGCTTTGATCTCCATCCAGGTCCACACCAACTAAGAAGGATTTCTCCTTCATATCAGAAAAAGGGAGAAAAGAACTAGATCAGCAAAACTGTTCTCCTTTTCCCAGTAACTGACTGCATAATTAAAACTTGGAGGGGGGGGGATGAACAAAAAAGGAGGGGGCGAGAGACACACAGATGTTTCCCTTGTATGTAACTCAAACAACTTTAGAGTGTCCTAACTGTGTATAGGCTATGAATACATTTCATGCTTCACTCACTAAGAATTAGCATTAAAAGTCACCACGGTGAACATGGGGAATGGGATGAATTTCAGTCTACTGCACAAACCAGCCACTTATGTTGTTTGATGTCAGCTGCAGTCACATCACAGCAGACATCTTTTGCAAGACTAGCAAAAGAGGCGTCATTTTTGACATGGCTGCCTGTCCCTTTTCCCAGCTCAAGTGACAGGATTCAGAGCACTCTTCCTGTTTCTCACTGTTAGATACAAATCCAGGTGCAGAGAGGATTCTCCCTGGCTCCTCTTTGAAGAATGTCAGATTGGCTCTGTTTCTTTTTGAAAAAAACCTGCTCCTTTGGACTAGCTGACACTTCAGCATGTCATACAACGCTGCATTTCAAACAACAGATAGCACTTTGGGGATGTGGAATCACTAATCTAGATGAAAATTATGAATAAAAAATAAGAGTGTGTATGACTACACACCATCAGGGGATGGATACACAGTGCAACATTATGAATTCCCAGTAAATTACCTCTCTGGTACAACTATAATAATTGATACCCCAGATATGATACTTGGTGTGCAATTTTTAATCTCAGAATTTCTGAAATGTAGGCATCCTGATCCTTGCATGTATGTTCCAGGGGGTCCATATAGTTACTCCCCCCACATCATTCCACTTCATTTTGCCTCCCCCCCCCTGCATCATTACAATTCACTTAGACATAAGAACATAAGAACATAAGAGTCAGTAGATTTAGACAGGAAAAAATACAAAGTTCTGTAAAAGTTGCCTGCATTTTCTGAAGCTGCAGAATTCCTTTTTCTTGATGGTGCCTTGGCACATATTTAAATTACTTTGGGTTGTTAAACTCAAAGTAATTGTGACAGGCCTGTTCTAGCACCCCAGAGGACTCACAGAGCCTCCTATGGAACCAGGTCTGTTTTAAACTCTAAATCTTCCCCATAGTTATTAGGTGTTCTAAAGGTAGCAAGAGTATAGGAATGAGTTTGCTGCCATTAGGTAAGTTTTGTGGTGCGCAAGAAGAATACTGAGATCATTGAGGCAGGATTTTTATATAGACAACATGGAAGATTTGTTTATTTACAGGTTAGTTTCAAAGAACAGATCAGCCTCTAGGTAGACAAAGGAGAAACCTGGCTGAGGCACATAAATTTAAGCTAGTTATGGCTTCAGAGTGTGGTTTGAATTTTCTTTAACGCTTTCAGACACAAACAGACTTTTACTGATTAGCTGCTAGGTAGGATCCTCTCACCCACATAGGATTCCACCCACACCAGCCAGCCCTTTCCAAGACCCAAACTAAATGGTACAAAGTCTGTTCATTGCCAGAGACAGGCCTAACAATCGGTTACTCTATTCTCTCCCAGAGGTAGAGCTAAACCACTCTCCCACACTACCAGGCAGAGTTACCCTTCACTCTGTTTGCTTTTTTACTGAGGCAGACCCCAAAACTATCGCCACATTCTCCCTAAGGCAGGCCTGAACTCTCTCCTGCTGAGCTTCTCTCCAGTATTCCCCCCCCCCCAAAAAAAAGTGACTGGATGCTGGAACAACACTCCCATAGGAACAACTAAGTGGTTATTTTTCCCTTCAAAGGCAGGACAACCTCCTGTCCATCACCATAATGCATTGTCCTGAGGGTTGCTAAGTGGCCAGTCTTTAAGCAAGTTTAACCAATTGTTGGTTGCTGCCCTCCTTTTTAGATCAGCCTGAGTTGCAGACATTACACAATTTTAAAACGTACATCTGTTTAAACACTTAAACATTTTTGACTGAGTGGACTCAGATCCTGTCTATTTCATCATGAACAGCATGACGGACATGCAACAAAACAGAGTTTGTTCTCTTGGCCTAACTAAAGAGCCAGTTTGGTGTAGTGGTTAGGAGTGTGGACACTAATCTGGGGAAACAAGGTTTGATTCCCCAGTCCTTCACATGCAGCCAGCTGGGTGACCTTGTGTCAGTCACAAGTTCTTTCAGAGCTGTTCTCTCAAAAGCAGTTTTCAAAAGAGCTCTCTCAGCCCCACCTACCTCACAGGGTGTCTGTTGTGGGGAGGGGAAGGAGATTTAAGCCGCTCTGAGACTCCTTTGGGTAGTGAAGGGTGGGGTATAAATCCAACTCTTCTTCTTCTAAAATAAGTCTAACATTTCCTTTACATTTGTAATATCTGGTCTCCTTTTTAAACTTGAACATACCACATATGTGGAATATAATTATTTGGGTGTTTCCACTTTGAAAAGCAGCTATCATAACTTGCTACCCTCTTGGTACAAAATAAAATCAAGGTCTCTGAAGTGACTAAACTCTTAATGCTTTTTGTTCTTTATTCATTTTCCACCTCGACTGATATCTACAACAACAATATCCCTCCAACGGTAGGGAGTGAATGCATTTCACTTCCTGAGACGGGGGAGTAATCTTCACAGTTTATTGCAAGAGGGGTTTTTATCATTGTTTAGAACAGAAACTATACTGGCTGAGTACCCTTAATGATCCATCTTTGACCTGAAATCTAAAACCTGCATACTACTATGCATCCAAGGAAAGTCTTCCCAGATGGCTGGGAAAGTGGCTGTACAGATTTTAACTTCTTTTTGAATTCAATTGATATTTATGTACCAATATGGAAAGGATGGGGGAAAGTAAAAGTTAGTCACGAATCCAAGGTGTAAACTGTGTGACCCCTGGAACAAAAGAGTGTGTATAAGTGCTTCCCCAACTATGACTCAGAGGTGCTAGTCATGTTTGTTAACTTTTTCTACACAAGTTCTTGTTTAGAAAGGAAACTACAATTGCCAGGATTCACTGGAAAGGAGTCATATCCATTTCAAGCTATCTCTCAGTTCCTGTGGGATATGCTTTAGTCCTGTTTCTTTTGAATGCTCAGATATGGGCACTAATACACGGCCAACCAAATTCAAAACACTACAGGAAGAAAAGATAGAACCAATTTCCTAAAGCTTTCTTTAGCAACTCTCATCCCTAAGATTTTCCTGCAGGAAAAACATTTCAAGAAGCCTTGCATCAACAGCTTCTTGTAAAGTAAAGGTAAAGGTTCCCTTGCTCGAAAGCCAGTCGAATCCGACTCTAGGGTTGCGGTGCTCATCTCTGTTTCAAAGCTGAAGAGCCAGCGTTGTCCGAAGACATTTCCGTGGTCATGTGGCCGGCATGACTAAATACCAAGGCGCACGGAACACTGTTACCTTCCAACTGAAGTGGTACCTATTTATCTACTTGCAATTTCTTGCTTTCAAACTGCTAGGTTGGCAGGAGCTGGAACTAGAGACGGGAGCTCACTCCGTCATGCAGCACACTTGGGTCTCGAACTGCTGAACTACCGACCTTCTACAGCCTGCAGTTCAGCGTCTTAACCACTTGAGCCACCTTACTTGGTATACACACCTTACTTGGTAGACGCTGAGCTGCAGTACTTGGATTGTTTTCAGCCATTTTGTTCCTTTTAAAAATTGCTTTCCTTTGTTATAATCAAGGGCTCTTTTAATATCTTCATTTCATTTTGTTCTTTATTTCCCCCCCAGCTTCCATCCCTTGGTCTTGGGCCACTGTGAGAAGGAAACAGGAAAATACCAGAAGAAGACATTGTGAAGATCACTAAATATCAATGTTTTAGCAATCAGTCAATTAGTTGCATCAGTCAATTAGGGGCTGCAGTGGCTCAGAGGTTAAGACGCTGAGCTGCAGACCGGAAGGTCTGTAGTTTGCCAGTTCAAGACCCTAGTGCCACATGACAGAGTGACTTCCCATCTTTGGCCCCAGCTCCTGCCAACCTAGCAGTTCAAAAGCAAGAAACTGCAAGTAAATAAATAGGTACCGCTTTGGTGGGAAGGTAACAGCGTTCTGTGTGCCTCGGCATCTAGTCATTCCGGCCACATGACCACGGAAACATCTTCGGACAGCTCTGGCTCTTCGGCTTGGAAACAGAGATGAGCACTGCCCCCTAGAGTCAGATTTGACTGGCTTTCAAGCAAGGGAAACCTTTACATTTTACAATTAGTTATGCTAAAACTATTAAAAATAGGGGAAATTCGGTTTCTGGTTTTGGCGCTCTAATGGTGGACGCGCCGCTCGGGATCTGTGAACCGGCAGATGGAGAGGGGGTGTGATCGTACGCACTCCCCTGGAACCCTTGTGAAGGGTTCCTAGCTATGGGGCTCTGAAGATCGCCTCTCCCCCAGCACGCTGCCAGCGGATTGAGGCATCCTGAATCCCCAACGGTCTCACCGCTGAGACGCACACTGGGACAAGCATGTGGAGGTCAAGCGTTTTAAATGACAAATGGCGTGAACTACTTGATCTACAATAAAAGTGAGTTTGGTTAAACCAAACACCAGAGAACCGGTCAAAAGTCCCCCTTAAAGCAAGTGAGGGGAGGTGGGAACCCCCCCCCAGTGAAATATAAATGGACTTAAAACAGAAGGGGGGTGGAATTAAAAGCAAAAGATGATATTAAAGAACTTACAAGAGACTTTTAGGTGTTTTGTAGACTTGAGAGACTTTTGGCAATTTTACTTTGAATGTAAACATCCTCAAAGATGTCGCTGAAAAAGACGGAGAAAGATAAGCATCCGAAACTTAAGCCTTCTTCAGGAAGTGCCAGCCCAGTGAGTGTGGTCATGCGACCGGATTTAACCATAGACTTCTCTAAGATGCTAACAGATGCTTTGCATTCCCTGCTGGAGCAAATGAATACGCTCAACGATAATTTTGCTGCACAGCAACAGCAACTGAGTGAGAACATTAAAAAAAAGAACAAACAGCTGAGAACCTTAAAGAAATGGATGCCAACACTAAAAAGCCTAAAAAACAAATATGGGAGATGGAAAAGAAGACAAACTCAGACGAAGCTCAGATTCTACAGCTGCAAATGGAAAAGGCAAGCTTTATTCTGAGATTTCAAGGAGTTCCTGAGACCAAAGAGGAGAATCTAAAGCAGATCATGATTGATGCCCTGGGTCTGGTTGCAGATTGAAAAGCGGATGTTCTTCAAAGCAAAATGGATGTGATCTCTAGATCATATTCAGAATTTATAAAGAAAAATAATCTGCCTGGCGAGGTGGTGATTAGATTCTCCAGAAAACAAGTAAGAGACCAGATCCTAAAGGCAACAAATGGAACTACCCTTAAAATTGACGGCAAGGAGATAAGAGTTTTGAAAGATATTCCCTTTGAAATAAGAAAGAAGAGGAAAAAATACAGAGACTTGGCTTTGTTTCTACAAAAGAATAACATCCCCTACAAATGGATCATACCTAAAGTCATGCTGTTTAAATTTAAAGACAAAAGGGGGAAAATTGACTCTGTTATGAAAGCAAGCGTGTTCTTGCAGCAGCAACTTGGACCATCAGAGGAAAAAGATGAGGAGAGTCACAAGGGAAGTGATGATGAATCACCTACTGGAGAGTGCTTGGACTCGGAACTTGGGGTGGCAGCCCCAAAGCAAGGATATCATTTGAGGGAAAGAAAAGACAAAAAATGAGATGCTAATTTTTTCTGAAGTCTGTTTTTTATTATTCTTTGTTAATAACAAATAAGAGCTCTTTTGTATTGTTTTTTAAGAAGTCAGAAGTTCTGGATTTGAAATATATAAGATAATTTAATGATCATATTTAATGTAACCAATATTTTTATTTTTATTATAAGATTTGTATTGTAACCATTGTATGACCACCACCTTTTGGGTTTTTAGTGGTTTTTCTTTACTTTCTCCTGTAGTTTATAGTTTCCCGTCCCTATTTTTCTTGTAGTGTTTTAGAAAATAATTTTTTTAAAAAAATAGGGGAAATTCCACTCTGATTTTGATTAGTGAGTGCTCATCCTTAGCACTTAGTCTATAAGGAAATTTCCAAGGAACAGCTTCACTGATATGAATCACAGGTATGCAAAAACTCAGTTGTTTCCATTAATTTCAATGGGGGAAAACTCCCCACTATTATGCCTCTGTGCCTCTTAGGAAAATGCCTCCCTCCAGTCTGCTTTGTCCTACTTCATGCACACTATGAGGGTTCTTTTTCATTGAAACTAATTTATCACCAGATTCCTTAAATTTACCTTTATATCTTGGAAAGATATATTTTAAATGGAGGAGAAGTAACGTTATATCCTTAACATGCAAATCTCAGCTTCTTCTTTCAGGGAAGGCCTGCAAGATTTTTCTTAATGCAAATATACGTATCGAAAGAGAATGAAATATTAGCCACCCAGCTGAGCATATTTACTTTTAATAGTCTTTCTGTGCACAGATTCAGTTGGATATTCTGAAGCCATTTTTTGTCACCAAATGTATGCTTTCTGCAGTTTCAGTGGTTGAATTTAGAGGAACAGCATGGAATTATGTCTTTAAGGGCCAAAGTACACCCCTCCAAAAGAAAAATAACAGAGGGTCTGTGATCAAATCTCTTGTAGCTTTTTCTTTAATTTATGTAGGCCATAGGGGAGGGTGGTGAATTAAGTCGGGCAAACAATGCTGGAAAGCAATTTTTTAGTCCTCTCTTCCTCAGGAGTCTTTCTAGTGCTTGTACAATTTCTGTATAGTAAAATGCAGAGAAGATATTTGGTAAATGACAAAGGGGAACAGGCTAAACATTAGACTTGTGCACTTCTTTTGTTATGCTGGTGTGACCTTGGGTCAATCACAACTTCTCTCAGAGCTGTCCTCTCATGAACAGTTCTCTCAGAGCTCTCTCAGCTCCACCTACATCACAGGGTGTCTGTCATGAGGAGAGGAAGGGGATTGTAAAAAGCTCTGAGACTCTCAGTGAAGGGGGCAGTATAAATCCAATCTCTTCCTCTCTCTTCATATGAACAGCCTATGAAACAAGTTTTTCTTTCATTTGGTTCTCTTCCATTTGTCTTTGCAGACTTCTCTCAAATTTTACTGGTTTCACTTTTGCAAGGCAGCCAGAGATCAGCTCCCCTGGAGAAAATTGCTGCTTTGAAAGGTAGACTCTATGGCATTTTACCATGCTGAGGCCCCTCCCCTCCCCAAACCCCACCATCTCCAGGATCCACCCCCAAAGTCACCAGGTATTTTTGAACCCAGACCTGGAAACCCTAGCAGCCAGCATTTTCCTATTAAGGGCATAAGGGGAGAAAGGCTCTGAGCTTTCTTGCTTGACTGAAAGCAGTAGTCACTAGGAGTACATAAATGTATGAAGTATTCCTTGGGTATTCCAGAGGGGGATGGAGGGACTTACCAGGAGAAAGAGAAAGGCCCAGTCTACATCACTGGCATCACACAGGAAGTGACGTTATCATGCCAGCAACTTCCAGAAGATGCACTGGCATTTAGATAAAAACTCTATGGTAAAGCCACTTCTACCATAAGGTTTTGCCCAAATACCACAGCATTGCCTGAAAGTTGCTATCATGTTGGTGTTACTTCCTGTGTGATGCCAGTGATGTGGACTGGGCCTTTCTCTTTCTGCTGGTAAGTCCCCTGCCAGCCAGCTGATCAGCAGCTGAAGGGCAGGGCATGGTGGCAGAAGACCTCCACTTCTGCCAGGGAATCTGGCAACCCTAGGTATTCCAATCCTTAAGGATATGGGGTTGGACTTTGCCTTCTGTTCTGCTCTCATTTTATTACCCTGCTGTGCCAAATTTCCTCCAGCAGTCTGTCCTCTTCTGGTTGCCTGCTGATTGCTGCTATCCAAAACTTATTCCCTATCCAAGCAAGTTTACCTCAAAGTCCTCCAGCTGCTGCCCACCCACCCACCCAGATTCCTTACCCTCCTTGTGTCATCAAATGCTTTTCCCTTGTCAGTCTACCTCTTCTTGATGCTACTGTCCTTCAAGCTAAGTGATTGCAGTGCTGTGTTACTGTTTGGAATACATATCAGTTCTCCTATAGACCTTAATGTTAAACTTGAGTGCCTTTCTTTGCCTCAAAAAGGGTGACCCTTTTATTCTGTCTGAGATTTGGTAGTATGCATATCACTGGGGAGTGCTACAATCTTCCTTACATGTCCCATTTGGCTGGAAAAGCATGCAAGTACAGACCTGGGAAGGGTGTCTTCCATTTAAGCCAATGGGAAATAACGACAAGATAGAATTACAAAAATGGAACAACAATAATGAAAACAACCCAATAATGAAACAGTCCCTTTTGGAATTAATTAAAAAAACTCTAAAGAAACAAAACAAACTCCCATGTACAAGTGTACTAAACATTGGGTTGGCCAGTCCCCAGGTTCTGGTGGGGGTTCCCTCAGTTTTTGGGGCTTAAGCCCCATCCCAAAACAGCCACATATCAATGCAACATCCCCAAATGATGATGTCAAGGCAGCTAACAAATTAAAACACACATGATAAAATATATTGTAAGACCACTAAAAATAAACCCACCTCACAAACATGCTGAAGCAGAACATTAAAAATAATACCTTAATCTAAATAAGGCCTGTCTGATATCACACAAGATTTTCAAAAGTATTTAAGACATTGGTTAGTCTGTCCCTATAAACTCTGGATAACCTTCTGTTTCCTGTTTTTCCTAAGCTAGACTAGTGGTTTGGAGCTTCCTTTGGAAGCCATTTCCTCTTTAAAGTGTGCTAACAATGTAATCTTTCTCCTGCTAGGTGTCTGTCTTCACGGATGTGAACATAAATATTTTATAGCTTCCTTTGCAAGACATATGTTGTTATCTACTATTTGTGTATGTGATTTAAGCTGACATAGGTAATGTGACCTCAAGAAGACAATACATACATACTCAAGATGTTTCCTTCTGATAGTGTTGCTATATGAAGAACAACTTTTCATTGTTTAAGGCTTGTGACGTAATTAAAGCTTATAGTATAAAATGTGAGAGACGGCAGAGTTTAGGGGCTAGCATTTTTGGATAACACCTTGGTGTTGGCTAGACTCAGGTGCCTTATTTTAATAAAGCTCTCCTCTTGTTAAAGAATCTGGTGTGGTCTTAATCTCTGGGCAAAACTCTTATCTCCCGTGCTTCAATGCCTCATTAAAACAAATTTAAAACTAGCTAAAATAGAGTTTAAAATACATATAAAATGTATATGTTGGTTATATAAAATGTATAAAATGGTTAAAATATATGCAAAACATAAAACATTGGTTAGGAAGGAAGGATCTTTGAGGGAGTGCCAAAAGAAACAAAAAAGTCTTCACCTGCTGGTGGAAGATTACAACAGAAGGGGACAGTCGACTCTCCCTGTGGAAAGTCGTTGGTTGGGTGATACTGACCTGTCCAATGAGATGAAGTGATCCTGCAGCAAAAAATAAGGGAGACTATAAGGAAAAGGGGGTCGTATTCTGGCCAGCAGAACATGTGGTAGACTCTGGGCAGCGCTTAAACCAAGAGTCAGCAAGGTAGGATGGGGTCAGGTAGAGAAGAAGTTCTCCAGGAGAACTGATCTTGGTGATCTCCAGGTGCTGCCTGTAGGCTGGCAATACTAAGGGGAGAGCCAGACCTGTAGGTTTGAGGGGTAGAGTCTGGGAAGGGCAGGGATTGGAGTGCGGAGGGACTTAAGCAGTGTATAATGCCATAGAGTCCGTGCCCAAAGCAGCCATTGTAATAGCTGGGAAATTTTCTGTAGGGGAAATGATGTGCTGTGGCTGGGGAACACGGTGATTTCTGGGAGATCTCCAGGCCCCACAGAGAGATTCGCAACTCCACTGACCATTTAAGGGAAGATTGGGATATGTATTTTGGCAACTCCAGTGACCGTTTAAGGGGAAATTGGGATATGTATTTTACCTCAGGACACATTCAATGACTCCCAACAGCAACCACAAACTGTTTAGAATGTTAGAGGCAAAGGCCAATCAGGCCACATATGCAAATGACCACTGTGTTCCAACTGGCTATTGGGGGGATAGGAACAGCAAACTGTTTAGAATATTGGAGGCGAGACTCAGGCAACGCAGCCAGTGGATAGGGACAGCTTCTGAGTGACAGATCAGGGAGCTAACTGATTTGGGAGTGTGTGGAATGTTCAGGAGAGTCCACAACCAAAACAGATTTATTATATAGAGAGAAGGGTAAGCAATGGGGTAGGGTGGAAGGAATCCTGCTTATAGGTCTTCTGGGTTGTATGGCTGGTGGCATTAGTGAACAGGGTACTGGACCAGATGCAGCTTTGTCTGATCCAACAGGACTCTAGTTATGTTCTTATTTCTTAAACCAGTGGAATTGTATTCAGATGTTATTGCAAGTGTATGGAGGCCAAACCACAAAGACATGATTCTGCTGAGAATTCCAAGTTCTGCTGACAGAATTTTGGATTGTGTTGTATAAATGCATGATGAGGAAATAGGTTCATCCTAGAACTACAAGGGTATAATTCTTTGAGCATAATTTACTCTAGACCTTATTTTGGTTTAATTTGAGAGCCATTAAAATTGCTTTAGAGAATGGTGTTTTGTAGTTTAGATAACACTGTGTGCTTCTGGATAAAGAGGTATGCATTCTGATGAACAGCAAGCTAACAGAACTGCAGAGTATAGTTGTAAGTGTGAGATGCATTTGCTTTCTATGTCATTTCCAAGGGGCTGGTTTAAACCTACAAAGATCTAAATGATGTGGCCTCAGCTTCCATTGTGGGGAAGAAATAGATGCTCTGGAGAGTGGACTCTATGGCATTGTATCTCACTGGGGGCCCTGTCCTCCCCAGGCTCCTTTTCCAAATCTCCAGGAGTTTCCTAACCTGAATCAGACATCCCTAACCCTCATCCCCCTGGCAACCCTATCATATGCCTACTCTTAGTAAACAGGTGTTCTGCTATCACTGTGGGAGAAGTGCCCCCCTTCACAAAGGGTATTAATATCTTCACAAAAGAATACAAAATCCTTTCATTTGGAAATGCATTTTGCGGTTAATGATTAGCTGCATTTTTGCAAACATATGTAAATATTTGTTCATCCTCACTGGCTCAGAGCTGGTAACATACATGTTAAAGCCTCTAGCTATAGGTTATACTTGGTGGCTTCCATTGACTTGGTACCTAGTGTGGCTGCTAAAAAAAATACAGTACTTCCATTATGATAATTCCAGAAGGTAGGCATGTTAGTGTGATGCAATGAACTAAAACATGTGCTACTGGCCTACTGTTTTAAAAATATAATACCTATCTTGATGTGATAACTTTCTGAACTTTCCTTTATTTTTTACCTTACAAGACACTGATTTATGTCAGGCATTTCTGATCTTGCTTTCCCCCCCAGTCCAAAGTAGTTTACAAAAATACCAAAACAATTTAAAGAAAGAAAATGCAATGTAAATGAACAAAAAAGTTACACTACACATCCTGGTCTAGTTTGGGATCTGGGGCTCACTGGGATGGCCTATCAAGGCCACAGGCTGGCAGTCATGGACTAAGAGCCAAGGGCCAACCCTCCTTTGACTTTTGCCCTTCAGTTCACCCCAAAAAGCACATGCCTTCAGCCATGCCCAGGATTTAAGTTCCTGCCACAGAAGGGGAGGGACCTAAAGCTCAGCCTAAATCTTTGACTATAGAAAGTAAGTTTGGGTTTGGTAACTTTAAAAAAAATCTGCTTTAAAAAATAAATTTACAAAGGAAGCTTCTGCATGTGCTTCTCCATCCAACATGCTTCTGGGTAACCCGAGATCTTTTTGTACAAAAGCACCACAATCGTCATTCTAACCCATTTAGCCTCTGGAAAATGTTTCCATGATGATCTTAACACTGAAACAAGCTGCAAGTTAACAAAAAAAACCTCTGCCTAGTCCCAGAAATATTATCAGAGCATCCCTTTAACATTCTTCCTGAGGAAGAGTTCTATGCTGTTTAGAAGCCTGCGTACTGCATTGGCCTCATTTTTCAGTTATTATTTTACCAGCCCTCCAAATAAAAGCAGTTGGTCAGACTGGTGGTAACTCATTACAAGTTGCCTGATACAAGTGGTATAGCAACTGGACAGAGTTGACCTGTTTGGTTTTCGCAAGATGACCTTGTGGCTGTGTGGTTGTGAGCTGCTCTGTTGACCATCACAGCTATGCCTGTATTTAAGATCCAATGTAAACCCTCTTCCCCAAGGCCTCATGGTACAAAGCCTGCAGTTCTGAAAAAATGAAAATCCCCAAATTTCTTAGAATGATTTATTTATTCATGTTTTGTATATTCATACTGCAGTCCCAGGAAGGATCCTGGAGGAAAGCCTGTTAAAAAAAATCCCTAAAAATAAATTATTTAATCCAAAAAAGTGGCACATGTTTATCAGTGGTGTATTGGAATGAGCAAAGTATTGGTGTAACACACACTCCTCCGTTAAGATTTATCATTTCTCCTCTTTGAAGTGAAACACATCCTGCTGTATGTGATTATAATATCACAGTGGAAGAAAGTTTTTTAAAATACACACACACATCAAAATTCAGGAAAAACAAGCACAGAAGTAATGAAAGATTTGCAATGTCCCTGAAGTGTTGATGTCTACAGAATAAGGCAGGACTCTTTTCAGCACTCCTGTTACAAAATGAAAACTAGGCAATCTATACAAGGGAGACAGCATTATGCTGAGAGCCATTCCAGACAGTAGCCACATTCCAAGATAGGGTTGAGTATGCAGAAACCATTAAGATCAGGGGACCTAAATTCATGAAATCGGGCCTTGGATTGTAACCAGACTATAGTGGACAAAGAAAGATAATATTCACAGCTCTATTGCTGTATGGGATCAAAACATCTTCCCAAGGTAATGCTTCTGTTTCAAAGATAATACATTTCCCAGTACTCAAAATGCAATATGTTATTTATGGGAAAATGCTTCTCTGAGCTAGCAGGGTTGGTGGAATTTAAAATGGTTCCTGGAATAAGACTGCACTGCTGTTATAAGCACCTTGACATCTGGAATGAGCACCTCCCGCTTTCCCATACCATAGTGACAACAATGCCTGCCCCTAGTCTACAAACATGGGATTTACATCTGAATTGGAGCAGACTGCTTTCAAAGAGAACATATATGATGCTGCCTTGTACTGAGTCAGTCTCTTGATCTATCAGTATTAACTACAAAGTCTGAGTAGTTAATAGTAGTTTAAGACCAACAAATTTTATTCAAGGTATAAGCTTTCTGAAGAAGTGTGCATGCAAACAAAAGCTTATACCTTGTGTGGCAGAATAATGCTTACCCTGGCCTGCAGGCCCCGTTCTACCTGGCCCCTCTGGGGGGGGCAACTTCCTGGAGGGGCTTTTCCTCTTACTCTCCAGTAGCCACTACCACCACCTGATCAATATAGGGGTTTCCCAGTGATCATGACCCTAAGCTCCCCTTCCAAGCTCAGAGGCCTTGCCCCAGTGTCTCCTGCTAGCCCAGTGCCTGGTAACCAAAGTCTAATGCTTTGTGTGCCCCTAGAGGAATAGTCAGTTGCCAACTGCTTTCCTTCCCCCCCTCCTGGGGCTCCCTTTTAAAATAGCATGTTTGAGACACTGGAGGTCTAGAAAACTGCTCCTTGCATCAACAGTTTATCGAGACACTGGAGGTCTATGTGGTACAGAAAACTGCTCCTTGCATCAACAGTTTAAAATATTTATTTAAAAGAAAATGTTTGCAAGCATACTTTCAGCACAACACCAGACTGAGCAAGGGAAAACAACAAGAAATCCTCTGTACCTTCCTCCATACATACCCTAGCTGATGGTAAAATATAGGGCAGGCTCTTTATCTTAGGTGTTCTAGTTCTCTAAAGATCTTTTATTACCTTAAAGCATGCCCCTAGCTCTTTAGGCCAGCTGCACGGTCCAAAATGGCTGCCTGCTCCCAACCTCATATGAGAGGTCTATTCAGCTCAGCATCCCAAAGAAAAGAGAGACCAACTTCCCCTTGCAAAGAAGTTTTATTAACTCACTGTCTCCATCCCCTTGACCAGGTCATGCCAGATCAAAGAAGTGTTTCCTTCAGCCCATTCCTGGAGATTGTATCTGGGGCTGGTCTAGCCTAAAGCCCGCCAAGCTCTGTTTCCTGCCTGGGGAAGGGGGGGAGAAAGGGGGAAGGCTTATCTGCCCCATTGTCTTTCCTGCTGGAGTCATTAGCATTTGTAAGAAGGTGAGCTGATGTGCCAGCGAATAGATTTCCTCCTTGGACTAGAGGGGGAAAAATGGTAAAATGCAGAGGGAAGGTTTTTGCTGCTTGCTAACCCTCCAGGAGACAATGAATTTCTCCACGTTTTGAATAAAACTTTGTTGGTCTTAAAGGTGCCACTGGACTCAAACTTTGTTCTGCTGCTTCAGACAAACACAGCTACCCACCTGAATCTAGTCTTATCTACTCTAAGTGACAGTGGCTCTCCAGGGTCTCAGAAACAGGTCTTTCTCATCGCCTACCATATCCTTTTAAATGAAGGTGCCAGATATTGAGCCTGGGACATTGCTCTACTAGTGAGCCACAACCCCCTCCATTACAGAGCAAAGAAATCCCATCTGCTTCACCTTTCCAGTCTGCAAACTTAAGCTACAAGAAAGGTGGAGAGGAGCTTCTTTGTGTTTGCCTTGAAACTGAGGGAAGTGAAATAGTTAAAATGAGCTGGAAGCAACCGTAAATGTATGAACAATGGCTGAATTATACGTTTGCCTGAGGAATAAGGCAGAGTACCAAAACCTAGAGATAAGATGGGAGGGGGGGTGTAGAAGAATTCCTTACTGACTGCTATTTCTTTTGTGGTTTTGTGTTCCTTCCTGGAGGGCCTAGGGAAAGGATTACAAACCCTTTTGTGTTTCTAACAATTTGGGGGGGCTCATCCGGGATCATCTGGGATGTCACTGGCCAATCCAGCAAACGACCATCGGAAAGGTGCACCCCATGGAAGTTTCCATGGTCTGCTGAACTTTGTTGGCTGAGAGGAGGATGACTGGAATCCAGAGGCTTTTCAGTTTGTGACTATCAAGGCAGGCAAGAGGCCCACTAGGGAAGGGAACAGGTGAGCTCGCATCTGGCTGGAGCTGAGACATCTCATTAAACTAAGGTAAGACTGCAACAATGGGTAATAAAGGGTTTAAAGGCAATAAAGGGGAGGTCAGTGGGACTCCCCAGATTCCTCCAGACAGACAGTCCTTCGGGGCTTATGTTAAGATCCTGGGAGGAACATACACGGACTAGGGATTTGAGTAAAGAGAGGAATTGGGGTTCTAAGGCAAAGGGGGCTAAAGAGGAAATCAGGGGAACTCCTCAAAATTCCCCAGATAGACTTTTTGGACTAATAGTAAAATACTGGGAAAGGGTACTTATAAATATTAAAGGCAGAAGGCCTGGGCCAGAAGAATCCCATTATGCTGCTGCCTGGCTACCCCAGTTACAACAGGTGAGCAGCCTAATGGAATTCAAAACAGGAACTAAACAGAATAAAAAGGATAAAGTTTCTGGATGGGATCCCCTGTTCTGTCTATCCCCCCCCCCCAATTCTCCTGAGAGTATGAGGGAGGATGAGGAGGGAGAGTCCCCTCATTTATATTGTTTTATGGTAGCAAGTATCTCTTCCTGGTTTCTGGAAGGGGGGAGAATGGGCATTTCCTCCTCCCACCCTGCTTGTTGGGGTAGTGGGTCCGTTACTTGTGAAGACTTGGTGATTTTCATTTAGGTTACTGTTCAGTGTATGTTTAATGATCAATGTTCTGGTCTGCTCTTGTTGAAATTTTTTGCATAGTTTTCTGATTATGAGTTTCCAAAATCTTGGTACTTTTCAATATTTTTAAAGTGTTATACAGGCTGGGAGTTGTGCGTCTTGTTTCTCTGACATCTGATACAAGTCTAGAATGGGCATAATCGTATAATGTGACATTCTATTGTTGTGGCTTTTGTTTTTGAGTTCCCTTGTTTTATTTTTAATTGCATTCACTTATTGGGTAGAAGTAAAGGCCTAAGGGACCGCCTCTCCCCGTACATTCCCCCAAGAGCACTGCGATCGGGGAATTTCCATTGCCTGGAAGTTCCAGGCCCCCGGAAAGTGAAGTTGACCCAAACCAGGGCTAGGGCGTTCTCGGTGGCGGCTCCCACCTGGTGGAATGAGC
>NW_015175360.1:1741773-1746989 GCF_001447785.1 Gekko japonicus | reverse complement strand
ATTTATCTACTTGCAATTTCTTGCTTTCGAACTGCTAGGTTGGCAGGAGCTGGAACTAGAGACGGCAGCTCACTCCGTCTTGCGGCACCCAGGTCTCGAACTGCCGGACTACTGACCTTCCACAGTCTGCAGTTCAGCATCTTAACCACTTGAGCCACCACAGCTCCTGGGTAGAAGTAGCAGAATGCAATTCCATTTTTTTTTAAGTCCCCAAAAGCAATTTTAAAGATATACTGGCAAATGCAGTGAGGGACAGCTATGGAGGTTAAATTCTATGGTAGCAGAACTGTCTCCAGGCTTTGACCTGGCAACTGTATATGTTTGATTGGCACATGGGTTGTTTTTGTTGGTGTGTGTGTTCCTTCTCCTAGGTGTAATTTAGGCAAGAATTTAATTGTTTACTGAATGATATGTTTAAAAGGAAAAATGAAGCAGTAAGCATTTGGACTGTAATTGTTAAAAGGCTGCCGGGTTTAGAAAAGAAAGGGGGGGCAATAAAGAATGCAAGATCCCTTCCCCAGAATGGAAACAGAAAGTGTCAGATGGTTAAAGAGGAGGTAGGAGATCAAATTTGATAACTTTGAATAGTACTAAGTGAATCTGAGTAAGTTATATTGAGTAAGAAAGGAAAGAACACACACTTGGAATAGGTAATAAAAGTTAAGAATTTGTTTGTTTTTGGTGTATATATAGTTAGAATGGATTTAATCATATGTGGAAGAGTCTCTGGAAAACCTTTATGCAGGGAAATAAGGGACAGGATTTAAGTCTCTCTCCTGTCGGGAGATTGGTAACCCTGCCTTGAAAATGTCACAAAGAGCTCATATTGTTCCAGGCGCATAGCTGCTTTGCAGATAAAGCAGGGGGGGGGAATCATGGCCTCAAGCTATGGAGGCTACAGGGAAACTTGTAACAGTTCTCTCCAAGAATGTTTGGTTACAGAGATTAAAGGAAATATGGAAAGTGGAAGATTTTTATTCTCCTGTAAACCAAACCTTGCTCAAATACCAGTTTGTGGGGAAAACCAAATTGCAAAAATAGAATAATTGGGATAGCCGAGATGTGTAGGATCTGCTAAGAGAATCACAGAAGGTTATGTACGTCAACAAATGGTACAGACAGTGAATGGGGCATCAGGACCCAAGGGTAAGGGAATCCCAGATATTCACCCAAAAGTAATGGGAAGGGGGCAGGAAGGAGCCTTCCAGCCCCGCATGCAAAGAATGCCTCAGGGAGATAGAGGAAAGGGATGGGAAGGTAGGGGAGTGTCAGAGGGACCAAATGGCCCCAAGACAAAGAAATTAGGGAGGAATCAGTGTAGGTTCTGTAAATGAGAAACTTGATGTCCTTTGAGGACTAGGGGGGCTTCCTCTTTTTCTAGGTCCTGCTGCTCAGGAGCCCTGGATAAATCTTTTGGTAGGACCAGAAAGAGAGGAGGTGGTATTTTTAGTGGATACAGGGGCAGGGAGGTCTAAGTTAAACAATCAACCTGAAGAAAGTAATTTAACTATGAATTGTATAAAAGCCCAAGGAGTGAGGGGGGAAAATCTTTTTCCTCTCCAGTATTTAGACCTCTGCTGATCGGGCTCAGTCCCAACAGCCCGGGACAACTATGTGATTTCGTTTATGTTCCAGATGCAGGAACAAACCTGGCAGGTAGGGACTTATTAGGAAAATTGGGGGTGGTAATCATTTGTGAGCAAAATCAGGTGGGGGAAAAGTTGTGTAGCCTATCAGAAGAGGCAGAGAAAGAGGTTGATCCTGGGGTGTGGGCTTCATCAGGAAATAGAGGGGTTCTTCAGACTGAACCACTTAAGGTCCAGTTGAAAGTCCCTGGCACAGTTTGTAAAAAGCAATATTCTATGTCACTGGAGGGGCTGTGGAGAGTTCATAAGTGC
The DNA here is from genome assembly GCF_001447785.1 of Gekko japonicus. Classification (NCBI taxonomy): domain Eukaryota; kingdom Metazoa; phylum Chordata; class Lepidosauria; order Squamata; family Gekkonidae; genus Gekko; species Gekko japonicus. The sequence continues at coordinate 1,745,091 of NW_015175360.1, read as the reverse complement.
AGTCCCTGTTAGGACAGACTTGAGCTGCCAAGGGAAAAGGCAGGGATGATAGGGTGTGATTAAGAATACTACCAACATTCGGTGAAAAGGTGCAAGTTTGTCATAGTTAGGTAAAATGTATTTCAGTATGTTAAACTGAAGAGTGTATAAAGCAACATGCTTGAAGAGGGAGCGGCACTCCTACTAAGGACATGTGCTCAAGGGTCATTTCCTGCAGGAGCGCACAGGAGCAGAGCTCCAGCAATAAAGAGCCCAGGGGGTGGGCACATGCAACAAACCCCACCCCCTGATCCCAGCAGCCTTCACTCAGAGCAAGAAGCAGCCAGGTAAGTTACAGAGGCCCCCCCCCCGGCCCCCTGGTTCAAAACAGTCCAGTGGCACCTTTAAGACCAAGTTTTATTCAGGTACAAGCTCTCCTTCCTCTGCGAGGAAGGATGGTAAGCTTCAAAAGGGAATTAGATAGGCATATGGAGCAGAGGTCCATCAGTCGCTATTAGCCACAAGGTATAGATAGGGGCTCTGGGGCAGGTGATGCTGTGACTTCTTGGTGCTTGGGGGGGGGGGGTCAACAGTGGGATGGCTTCTAATGTCCTGGCCCCACTGGTGGACCTCCTGATGGCACCTGGTATTTTTGGCCACTGTGTGACAGAGTGTTGGACTAGATGGGCCTTTGGCCTGATCCAACATTGGCGTCTCTTATGTTCTTATGAGAACAGATCTGCACATCTCCCCCCCCCAATAGCTAGCCATTCTAAACAGTCCAGTGGAGCCTGAGCAGTGGGTGTTGCCTTTGACACATTTCCAGTGATGTCAGGGGGTGTGGAATATGCAAATGTTATGCTAATGAGCTATGCTAATGAGCTCCTTCACCTCTTTTTCTACAAAATGACCCCTGCATGTGCTTGTAAAGTAAAAGACATTAGGATTGCCCTTAGTTAAAGAGGTGAGAAAAGCTACAGTTTTTTTTTAAAAAAAACTGTGTATAGAAAAGAGAGGAAATGAAAGGTGTTCAGTGGTACCTTAGGATGGTAAGCAGAAAGGAAAGAAAAAGAGTGCAAATTAAGGTTCCCTTTCCCCACAACCGTTTGGGGAAAGAAAAAGCATTTAAGAATGCCAATCTCCAGTTGGAGCCTGGAGATCCCTGGACTTCCAAAAGCAAGCCTGGGTGCAGGAATGTTACACACACCCTCCTTCGCGGGGAAGAAAACTTCAATTTAACCCTTTTACATCAGGAGCAAATCCCATGGAAGGGAAGCACAGCTTAAAATATATGTATATTAATGTCATTGGTATTTCAAATTGTTGAATCAAAACTGTAAGGATACAGCCTCTTAAGAAAAATCTTTATGCAAAGGGAATGTGTGAAAAATAAAAGTTGGTCCTTCCTGCTGCCAGGAGACTAGCAACCCTCAATCTGTGACCCCTCCCCTCTGTAAGAACTGACAAACAAAAGGCACTTTTCTGCTTTACAGATAAGACACAGGCTGTCAAAGTTAGAAAAGAGTTTGTAACAGCTCTCTTTAAGAAAAGAAAGAAAAAAAGGATTTTAAAAGTTTCAAGAGGGGGAAGACTATACCTCTTAGTAAATTACATGAGTAGACCACTGGAGAGTGAGGACTATTCCTCAAGAAATATATTTGTTCTGGAATTCATATGCTTGTGCAATCAACTGTAAATGGTTGCCTTATTTTCTGGGAAGTGAATAAATAAGTCATAAGGAAGGGATTGAAGGGGGTCATCAGTACCAAAGATCAGTCATCTGTTCCTTTGCCATTATAAAAGTTGCTGTCCATCCAGGAAACACTGTTGAGGCAAACACCTCCACTGGAGTTCCTGGTCCACAAGCATCAGCCTCGAGATTGGGTGTTGGTAAAGACTTGGAGGGATAGCCCATTGGCACCCCAATGGGAGGGTCCTTACTAAGTTCTGCTCACCACTGAATTGGCTGTACACACGGCAGGATGCAGATGGACTTGTTGCACCAGAGTTAAAGCATCAACACATCGGATCCAGACTTCAGAGTCAGTGGGAGGTCACCTCTAAAGATGGCCTGTGAATGACAATGCAGCTATGACCACAATAGACTGGACTGGCTAAGGAACTGAGGGAGCAAACGAAAATAAGATTTGAGTTCTCAAACAGGTGTAGGAAAATTAATGGACTTGGGGGAAGTGGGGATAGCCACTGAGGAGTTCAGGAACAGATTTCAACATCTGGGAGCACATCAGGGCTCTTGGAGGGAGGGGTTTTATTTTGAACATGACTGCTGTAATGACTGGACTAAACAGATCATATTTCAGCCTGGGGGAGGGAGGCAAATAGTTACAGTCATTTGGTTGAGCCACGGCTCAGGCAGGATCTATTACCTTAATACTCCTGAAGCAGAATTCTGGATAGAGACCTGGCACCCAGATGGGGAATGGAGACTTTGGAGGGTAACTGAATGGGAACCTGATGATAATCACGCACATCAAAAGGCAAGGACCTTCAGGTGCCTGAATGGGGGTTGCCCCGATTCTCCCAAAAGGGAAGCCAGAGGTTGATGGGAGGTTCAAAGGAAAGTTTTAATAGCTGCCACAACACAAGGGTTGCAAGTCTTCATTATTTACCCTCCTCAGTATTCAAGGCAAATACCTGGGAGGCTTAAAAAAAACAGATTTGATCCCTGTAGTCTTCATACAACACATTAATCAAGGAGAGTATACAGAAATACATACTCTTATCTGTCATCGATATTCCACAGGAGAGGGGTGGGACAGTGATGAGATGGATGAAGATTAGTCATTTACATGGCATCCTAAGGAGTAATTAATGAAGAAAGGTGTTGTATAGTCTTATTTGTGCTTTTCATATTTTTTCCTTCTCTCTTTTGGTACTTGGAACACGTGGAGTTACAAGGACAAATACTGGCAATGGGGGTTAAGGAACCCAATGCCACTGACTCCTACTGATAGCTGGGAATTACTGGTAAGGGGATATTTGCTAAGAATAAGGGGGAATGGTCCACACAGATTGATCAACACATTTTCAATTTGTCCACATGAAGTGCTAAGACACTATCAAGTGGAAAATAAGAGAGGGGTTTGTAATGAAGGGAGTTGGTACACACAGAAAGCAAGTCTTGGGAGTCCTAAACTCAGGCTGTCTTTGTTTGTAATCACACAGGCTAAGCAGCCAGCGTGGGAAAGATTTTACACTCCAGTAAAGGAATTATTTGGGGAAGATTTTGTAAGTGGTCAGTAGACTTGTCACTACTAGTTTAAAAATACTTTCCTATTGGTACCAGATCTCACTGAGATTTGGCCCAAAGTGGAAGAG
>NW_015175360.1:1727833-1741660 GCF_001447785.1 Gekko japonicus | reverse complement strand
GCTTGAAAAAAGCAAAGAACATTTTGCAGGATTTGTCACACCCTGAACACTCCCTGTTTGAACTGCTGCCTTCGGGTAGAAGATATAGGACAATTAAAACAAGGACAAACAGATTAAAAACAGTTTTTATTCGAGAGCTATTATTGCTTTAAATGCTGTATGAATTGGAATTTGGGTGACATTGGTGGTTTAAGTTGTAATGTGAACCTTAAGGGAGTTATGGGATGGTTGTGAATGGTTGTGTGAGTGTATATGAGTATGGTTGTAGATCACCGAATGATTGCATCTTAATTTCGTTGTACTATGTACAATGACAATAAAGTAGATTATTATCATCATCATCATCATCATCATCATCATCATCATCATCATCATCATCATCATTATTATTATTAAAAGAAGAGGTAGACTCTTTAGCCCAGGTAGTCTTGCAGAATAGAAGAGCCTTAGATATTCTTGCTGCTCAGAGTGGATGAGTGTGTGCTATATTAGAAGAAAAGTACTGTTTCTATGTGGATCATGGTGGAAAAGTGATAAATGAGACAAACCAAATACAAGAAGCAGTGGCAGTCTTTCATAAAGTAACAGAAGACTATGTTAATTGTTGGAAAATCAACCTACCTAGTTGGTTACAATGGTTAATTGGTTAATAATAGGGATAATAATTTTCGTAGAAGTAGTAATGATTTTGGTAGGATGTTATTGCTGTGTACAATGCTTGCTGTTACAAATGCAATGTTTTCAAGGTATAATCCCAAAGCCTGCAAGGAAAGAAGAGCAGATACAGTTAATGCTAATGGATTTGGAATGTGCTTCAGCTCAGGTAAAAGTAAAAGAGTAGGGATGGAGGGAAGTGAAATAGTTAAAATGAGCTGGAAGCAACCGTAAATGTGTGAACAATGGCTGAATTATAAATTTGCCTGAGGAATAAAGCAGAGTACCAAAACCTAGAGATAAGATGGGAGGGGTGTGTGTAGAAGAATCTGGACTGCAAGGTTAGCCTTGACTTACATAGACACTACGGTAGCAAATATGCATGCTTCATAAACTTATGAATATTACCTGACACACCTTGAATGCTTAAACAACTAATTAGAATGAACATACAATCCATGATGATGGGAGGGGGTCATGTCAAAGTGTTGGTATGTTTTAGGCAGTCTGGAAGAGTTGTAAGCTCTTATTACCCAGCCAAGGGGAACGGAGCAGGGCGGAGCCGGCTGAGTGAGGAACAAAAAGGAACTGTGTGAAATGGTGGTTTGAGTTTGCCTCCCTTTACTGCACAATAAAGTAATTAGATGGATATTCCTTACTGACTGCTATTTCTTTTGTGGTTTTGTGTTCCTCCCTGGAGGGGCTAGGGAAAGGATTACAAACCCTTTTGTGTTTCTAACAGAAACCAGACCATTTCTGCTCCAGAATGTATCCCCTGTACTTGTTTTAATTTCCCTCCTTTTGTTTTGGATTAGAGAGTGAAGAGGGAGAAGAAGAGATTGGATTTATACCCCGCCCTTCACTACCCAAAGGTGTCTCAGAGCGGCTTACAAACCCCTTTCCCTTCCCCTTCCCACAACAGACACCCTGTGAGGTAGGTGGGGCTGAGAAAGCTCTATAGAGAACTGCTCTTTCAAGGAAAGCTCTGATAGAACTACAGCTTGCCCAAGGTCATCCAGCAGGTGCAAGTGGAGGAGTGGGGAATCAAACCCGGTTCTCCCAGATTAGAGTCCATACACTTAACCACTACACAAAACTGGCTGGTTGCCAGCTGGTCAGTAATTACTAATCACAGTGAGTAATTTCACTGAAACATTGTCACAGACAAGTGGAAAAACAGATTAAAAAAGAAAGTTCTTACAATTAGGGGTGGGCATGAACCAGAAAAATGGAGTTTCGTGGTTTTCATGAACCCCTAAACCACAAAATTCCATGAACATCTCCATTGCATGAACCAGTTCATGCTTTGGGGGAGTTCATGGGCCTGTAGCCCCACCTGGACGTAAGCTCACCTCTGGGTCGGGTCAGCCTGACTGAGCTCCAAGAATGAGCTCCAAAGGTCTTCATAGGCCTGACTCAATTTAGCTCCCAGAGTGAGCTCTGAAGGCTTTTAATAGGCTTATTCTGTAATATTTAGTACAATGGGTAACTTAGTGATACTATAAAATGTTTTTCTGAAGTTTAGGTGCAATAGGACCCATTGGAGAAAAAATCAGGAAGAATCAAAGAGAAAGAAAATCTACAACTTTCACTTTTTTCTGTTGGCAGAGTTTAAATATGCAAGGAAGTAGAGCACCAACTGTTTAAAGAAAAATAAGTAGGTCTATTTAAAGAAGAACAAACTTTGAGAAGAGAGGGAGCCTTAACTGTCTAGCCTAACTGCTGTGAGAGGAACTACTCTCCTTGGGTTCCCAGTAAGGTAAGTAGACTTCTAAAAGGAGAACCACATAAATACAAAGGGGTTTAAAAGGGGGATTATATATAATTATTATTTTAAAAAGCAATTATGAAGCCAGAATGCCAGCAGGGGTTTGGGGGCTATCCAGTGTGTTGCATGGAGTGTCACATGTATGACTATCTGCCCACTGGACAGAAGTCTTGGGTGTGTGCCTGGTGGAAGGAGCTCCTGGTTCTCAGGGAACAAGTTTGCTCCCTTGAGGCCAAGGTGGCTGACCTGGAGAAGCAGAGACAGTCAGTTAGGCACACAGAGAAGACTCTTGGGGACTTGTTAGATATGTTAGATATGGTTCTAACAGAACAGCTCTGAGAGAACTGTGACTGACCCAAAGTCACCCAGCTGGCTGCATGTGGAGAAGTGGGGAATCAAACCCAGTTCTTCAGATTAGAATCCACGGGTCTAAACCACTACACCAAACTGGCTCTCTAATTAGTAAATCTCATTGTAGGATAGCTGATCCTGGGAATGATCACGTAACATTTAGTTCTTCTTAATTTCCCTCTGTTTATCAAACAAAAATATTAACATTAATATTAGAAGAAGAAGAGGGAACTTTCCATCATACAGACTCGATGTTTCTGAGTCTTGCAAGCAACCAAGAGGAAAAGGTATCCCAGAAACCATATAATCCAGCATTCTGTTTCAACAGTGATCTGCCAGAAATTCTGAAAAGTCCCTAAACAGAGAATGAAGGACTTTCACTGTTGTTTGTCCCAAGCAACTGGTATCCAGTGATATGCTGCTTTTGAATCAGAAGTTGCAGTTCATACTCCTTTTCTCCAGGAAGCTGTCTGATCATCTTTTCATGCTGTTTAAGCCGGTGGCTCTCACCATATACTGTGACAGTAAATCCTATATTTTAACTATGGGTTGGATCCTACCGCCTTTCCCACTGGTGAAATAGGTAGGAGGGGCTATTTGGGACCTCTGAAAATGCTAGGCTGCAGACCATGGGACACAGATGGACAGAGCATTGTGGAAAGAGAAGAACTAGGCAAGGTAGCACAGAAAAACTGACAGGATCCCACCCTATGTGTGTTTTCTGTTCTGTTCTGCCCCAAGTTTTAATATTCTGTGTGGTATCATAAAGGCTCTGCTGAGGAGTATATTTGAACTGCTACAACACCAGTCCTGACTGGCTTTTGCAACTTTTCGACATAACAGGGGCAGCCATTGCCACAGAGTGGTATTTTTTCCCAGCCATTTCTCATGATAAGCATCATTACGATTTTCAACAGTAAATACCAAGCTCACCAGGTGAAGAAGTTTTCTTTCTTTGCCATTGGCTGAGCTTTGCCTTCATGGAAACCCAGTATAATCCCTTTGCAACAATAGCACTTCGTGGCTTTCTGAAAGAAATGCCATGAAATGATTAGCATGTAATATTTATAGTTCTCTTTCAACACCTTTGTACTCCTACAGGTACTCGCAATGTAAAGAAGCCACAATTCATAATTTTTCCTCATTAAAAAATTCTCTTCGGGGACCTCAACAGATGTAACAAGGCCAACAGCAGGTGCGGCATAATAAAAGCAAAGCACTTTGAACTGTCAGCCACTCTCAAACCATTCTTTGTACTGCTCTCACAGAAGAGTGCTGGTTCCACTTCAAAACAGCTGCTCTCTCACAAGTATACCCTTGGCTCCCATTCATTCTTGGTGCAGTGAGGAGAAGCTCTGCTCAGGCCAAAAAGGCCAACTCAAGCCACATAACCCTCCCCCCACCCCAATCACTGCAGGAAGCCTAACAAGGCTAGGTAAGACCTCTTCAGTAGGATACAGTGCCCCCCACACTTTCATTTTAAGAGAAAGCTTTCTTGCAAAATAAAGATTTCCCCAAGCCATGGTTTTAAAGGAACCTCTGCTCATGTTGAATTGTTCTGCACAAATACCTACTTCCAATTTTTAAGCAGGGTCATATGTATTTTCCACTAAAAATGTTTTTAAAATGCAGGGATGTGATCCAAATTCTGTACTCTGAAAAGCTGCATAATTTATACATTTTATCAATTTTAAGCTTTGCATGTATTTGCTTATCTGATACATATAAAAGCCCAAACATAAGAACATAAGAACATAAGCTGTGCTGTGTGCTCCATCAGCCATTGGCCTGTCAACTGACACTCAAGAGTACTTGTGTGCCATTGGCTGGGTGCTGAGTCCACTCCTCTCTCCTGCCCACTGCCGGCTTAGCCAGTCTTCCTTCCCTGTCAGAATAAACTGCAAAAACGGCTGTCTTTCTTGACAAAGAAGCTTCTCCTGCTTAGCTCTTCCTTGGCTGGCTAGCTACTGAGGTGGACCAGTGGCTGTCAAACCATTCTCTTCTTCTCCTGCTGTGTGGGCCTCTTTCCCCTAGAGTTGCCAATCTCCAGGTGGGACCTGGAAATGTCCCGCTGTTAAAATTGATCTCCAGATGTCAGAGATCAGTTCCCCTGGAGAAAATGGCTGCTTTGGAGGGTAAACCCTATGGCATTATACCCTGCTGAGGTAATTCCCCTCCCCAAACCCTGTCCTCCACAGGATCCACCCCCCCAAATCTCCAGGTATTTCCCTATTCAGAGCTGGCAATCTTACTTTCCCCTCAATGGCTGTTGCTAGGCAACCAAGCATGGTTCTCAGTAAAAAGGTGGGTCTACTTTGGCCTTTGTGGGGAACTCATTGAGGCCAGTCCTGACTAGGGTTGCCAGCTCCAGGTTGGAAAATTCTTGGATATTTTGTGGTGGAGTCTACAGAAGCCAGATTTTGGGGAGGGAGGGGAGAGGGCTCAGCTGAAAAGAATGCCATAGAATCCACTGTCCAGTTATTTTCTCCAGGGGGAGAGAGAGGGCTGTTGTCTGGAGTTCTGTTGTGATACCAGGCGATACCACAGCCAGTGTGGCATAGCAGATAGCGCTTTAGAGCAGGGTCTGCCAGACCTAGTTTCTTGCTGTGGAAGCTGAGTGGGTGATTTATACCAGACACAGACTTTCAGCCTAACCTACATCACAGGGTTGTTGTGCAGATCAAAAGGGGAAGAGGAGAATGATGTGAGCTGCTTTGGTCCCCACTGTGGAGAAATACTGTACTTTTCCTAGGTAAAAGCTGCAAGGAGGGGGGAGGAGATGGAAAGCTGAAGTCAAAGGGACACATAAAGATAGGTTGACGGTTGGCTGGGAAGGAGATAAGGTTGCCAACTCCAGGTTGGGAAATTCCTGGAAATTTGAGGGGGGGCCCCTGGAGAGGGTGTGGTTTGAGGACGGGTGGGACCTCAGACAGGTATAGTGCCTCCTGGGGAACCATTGTTGCCAATCACCAGATAAGGGTTGGAGATAACTCAGAATTACAACTGCTCTTCAGATGGCAGAGATCAGTTCCACTGGAGAAAATGGTGGACTCTGTGTCCTTATACCCTGCTGAGGTCACCACAGCAAATTGATGCTGAGTACCCAAGGCTGGGGCACTCACCCCAAGCTTCTTTCTAGAGATCATTGTATTCATTTCAACAACGGGCCGTATTCCTAGTTTTTATATAATGTCCTAGTTATTTCTGCTAGTCATGGAGGAGTCCAAGGCTATGCAGGACAGTGATTTTGGGCTTCACAGATTTCTGTAGTCATTGCATGCATATTTTAAAGCTTGTTTTCACACTTGGAAACCAAGGAGAGTTGAGACTGAAACCAAGGAGAGAATCCAAGGAGAGCTGAGAAACCAAGAAGTGCAGGACTGGGGATTCCAAGACCACTAAATTTTGAGCACAGTTTAGGGTGAGACCCAACCTCACCCACTGGCCTTCCCTACCACGACAGCCACTCACCTAGGACCAGGAAAGGTGGAAGATGCTGGCATAGGAGCTGGGAGACCTGATGTGGCTGCATAGGCTGCAAGAGAAGGAGGAGCTGGTAGTGGCACCAGCACCAGCCTAGTCCTGGCAGTAGCAGGGGAAACAGTGCCCAGAGTTTGGATGAACCTGCCAACCAGTTGGCTGGCAGATCAAGAAGACAGAGACAGCCCACATGGCCTGGCCAAAGTGGTACCTAGAAACACAGCAGGACTGCTGATCATCTTGCAGAAAGGGCCAGGAGTTCCTGCCCAGGCAGGGAAACCAAGGGTTGGACAACTGGGCCAGACAGAAAGGCTCTTGGGTGGGCTGGCCTTTGCCTGCATGAGCACTGTTGGGGTGTGGGGAGGAGAAGACCTCATGGGAGGAGTGCAGGACTGGGGATTTCCATAAAAGAGTGCAGAGAAGTGGCAGGGGCAGCACAGGTAGACAGGGAAGTTCTTGTTTCAGGAGCCCAGCAAGAAGGCTCAAAGTTAAAGGAGGTAAGAAAGGAGGGCTCCCCCCTTTTGGTCTTATTTAGTATAACCTTAACTGTTTGTGAATAAAAACCTGCAGTTGTCAGTCAGTCAATCTTTATTATGGCCCACAAGCTATATAGAAGTAGGACCAACAACATAGATTAATTAACCTAAAATCATATCTTGACATACCATTCAATTCTAGTACACCATACAGAGTTAACGGTTAGAGGTTATCCAAGGAAATTGTACAAAGGACAATATGTCAGCCCACATTATGTCACCGGTCTTTCAGAACTCTCTCAGCCCCACCTACTTCAAAAGGCGTCTGGTGGGGAGAAGAAGGGAATGTGATTATAAGCGGCTTTGAGACTCTGTAAGGTAAATGACACTGTCTAACCATCTCATCCTTTGCCGTCCCCGTCTTCTTTGACCTTCAATCTTTCCCAGCATCAGGGTTTTCTCCAGTGAGTGCAAACATGTCTTTCAAATGCCGGGAAAGATGCCTGGCTTTAAAGTTTGATGCGAACGTATCAAGCAAGCTAGTACTGTGAAAGGGTCATTATGGCTCCTGATTCTGCCACTTTCTCCAGATACTTGGTGACATATCTCTGCAGGTCTGCTATTGGTTCACTGACTTCAGCCTTTGAGAAGTTCCTGGTGGTGATGCACTGTGCTAAAACTGATGCTGCTTTTGGAAGAGCAGTTCTTCAGAGCCTGTTTCTTCAAGACGACCTGCAGATAACATCAGGTACATGGCTCCCTAGTCATCAAATCACCGCAGACTGTGACTGCAGCCATGAAATTAAAAGACGCCTGCTCCTTGGGAGGAAAGCGATGGCGAACCTAAACAGCATGATAAAAAGTAGAGACATCACCCTGCCAACAAAAGTCTGCATGGTCAAAGCAATGGTATTCCCAATAGTCATGTATGGCTGCGAGAGTTGGACGATAAGGAAGGCCGAGCGCCGAAGAATAGATTCTTTTGAACTATGGTGCTGGAGAAGACTCTTGAGAGTCCCTTGGACTGCAAGAAGATCAAATCAGTCAATCCTAAAAGAAATCAACCTTGACTGTTCCCTGGAAGGCCAGATAATGAAACTGAAGCTCAAATACTTTGGCCACCAAATGAGAAGAGAGCACTCACTGGAGAAAACCCTGATGCTGGGAAAGATTGAAGGTCAAAGAAGCCGGGGACGGCAAAGGATGAGATGGTTAGACAGTGTCATCGATGCAACGAACATGAAATTGAGCCAAGGGGTCGCGAAGAGTCGGACTCGACTGTGCGACTGAACAACAACAACAATCAATTCATTAAGCCAATAAAAAGCTAGTGGCTTTTGATCACTTGGAGGGACTGAAAAACAGTTCCGGCAAAGGAAACACCACATTGAGTTGAGCAGACACTACCTTCCCCCATGTGTCAGCTGTTCTGAATTGACTCCAGATCTACCACAAATGCAGGCAATTCAGCGGTCACTTTGTGGCATACATGCACCTTGTGTGGTAGGTTGGCTGAGAGAGTCCAAAGAGAACTGTGAGTGGCCCAAGGTCACCCAGCAGGCTTCATATGAAGGAGTGGGGAATCAACCCTGATTCTCCAGGTTAGAGTCCGCTGCTCTTAACCCCTACACCATGGTAGCTTTCAGCTAAATTCTTAGCTAAAGTCTAAATACTTAGCTAAATGCTGGAAAGGAAACACAAATTATTGTATATTATTTTATTATATGGTTGTAGGAGTAATAGAAAGAACTCTGGTAAAGTTATAGGTTTTTTTTAATATATTGAAATCAATGACAGCACTCCAACAGGATTCAAGAACAGCAGGCATAGGCCATTTTTTTGAATTGTTCCCTGTATTAAAACAATTTAGCACGTAAAGAGGCAACCTACCAACCCTAACCGATAGGATGAATTGTTCAGCTGGGTAGCTGCTATCACCTTTCAATTAGGTAACTGAAAATCAATGCCTCCTTCTCCACATAGTGCTCACTTAATTCTCACTGTTAAGAACTATACATTGGAAAGGACATCTCCCATTAGACATAACAGTTTGGGAGTAGTTGCTGCCATTTCAAATAAGTTCTTGGCCAGGCAAATGAAAGATGTTTAGACACCTAGAACAGATTAGATATTGAAACCCTCTTAGGAGGTCTGCAAACTCATTACCCATGATGTAGCTGTGGCTTTGAGATACAAAAGAACAGTCTCCAGCCATTGCAATATGGTAGATTGTTCATCTCTAACCCTCCACAGCTTGCTTTTGCAAATGGACCACTGCAAGAGTAGAAAATATTGAAGTGTGCTGATCAGGAGCTTTCAAAAGAACAATTAAAATTCTCCAAGTCATCAGACGACTACACAGCATTTCCCATTAACACATTTAAATGTGGTTTTCTTAACCCTTACTTCACTTTGTGTGGACCATGCCAAGACTTCTTAGCTCTGCTTCTTGGTGTTCCTCTATGTGGGCTAATCCAAGATATTTTGTGGGTTAAGGCTGAAAATCCAAGTCCCTCCTTCCCAGCTCAAACACATTTATTTATTTAAAATATTCATGTCCTTCTTTCTATAATACAAAATACTTGAAACTGTTCACAACAAACTAATTCAAACATGCATGAAAAATATGCAATAACTAGGGCTGCAATATTAAGTTGATTAAAGGTTAGCTTGATTTAAAACCTTTATCATCAATTTAAAAGGTGGCAAAACTGGGCAGAACTTTTTTTTAAGATTGCTGATTATATTTAATACAAATAGGATGGATGCTGGCACCATCTTAGAAGTATTCTTGTTTCTCTCTCACCCAGGAGGGAATGCCTCTTCTATGGTAATGCCACTGTTGATAATGTATGTGTAATTAAATCAAAGGACACATTTCCTTCAAAAGTATTATTTTCTTTGTATGTGAATGTATGCCACAGTTCATGATTTAATAATTTATTAAAATACATGCAATCGATTAAGTTTCCCTCAGTCAGAAAACAGCTGTAATAATAATTAATTAGCTGCTAATTGATGTTACTTGCTATCTGCTGCCCGAAGCAGGAACTAGTGCAGCCCTCACCTAAATGATGGGCCACTACCCAGTCCTTCACCATTTCAAATGTTCTGCATGGTGTGTGCCTCCCTTCAGGGGATCATGTTGTCCCTCTATGTTGTCCAGTGTGCACACACGCAAGCAGAATGCACACATTCATAAGATATCCATCCCTTCAGTTCTTCTGAATAAATGAGAAGACTCCAGCCAGGAAGGGAGCAACTGGCCTCTTCATTTTAAAAGAACTCTGGCAGCCAGCTCCAGAGGTTGGAAGTTGGTGAAACCAGTGCAATCCTGGTTTACTTCAGTCAGGTCAGAAGAATGTAATGGCTTAGGACTGCACTGTTAACTGGCAACGTGTAACAAGAGCCTCTCTCTATGGGCTACTTCCACACTGTCATTTTTGTCACTCATTTGTCCCTATTGCTTTGGGTTTCATCCCCCCCCTTTTCCACATGTGTTTTGCTCCCTCTGGGACTACTAGAGAGCAAAACACATTGGGATAAAAAACCCTGAAGCAATAGGGACAAACGAGTGACAAACATGACAGTACATATGCTTCTTAGTATAGCCAGACATACTAAGTTTTGAGAAAGTAAGCTGCTCCTGTAATAAGGACAATTTGTTGCTGCACAGGACTACTTTGACTCAGTCATGGCCAGCAGAGTGTAAAGAAAACTAGACTGGTTTAAGTGCCTGTGTGTGTAAAGTGTCATCAAGCCACTGCTGACTTTTGGCAGCCCCTCAAGGAGTTTTCAAGGCAACAGATACACAGAGGTGGTTTGCCATTGCCTGCCTCTGCATAGCAACCCTGGACTTCCTTGGTGGCTCCCCATCCAAGTACTAACCAGGACTAACCTTGGTTAGCTCCTGAGATCTCAGGAGATCAGGCTAGTCTGAGCCGTCCAGGTCAAGCCAGACTGATTTATAACAAACAGATATCTGAAACTGTGTCCTCCTTTTTGTTGTTTTTACAACAAAACCAGTTGAGAAAAAGACACCCTTCACTTTGATCTGTTCCAGAAAACCAGAGTTTAAGGCCAAGGGCTCTTTCCCAGTGAATCTCTCACATCATTCTGCCTGCCCTTTGCAGATCCTGTCCATCTACTTTGGATACAGAAAGTTCTGAGTTCAATCTCTGGCATCTCCAGTCAAAAAAAGAGTCTAGTAGTATGTAATATGAAAGACAGCTACAGCCAGTCATGACAGAGAACATTAATCTTAATAGACCAATGGTCTGGCTTAATATAAAGCACCATCATGTGTCCTCTGAAGCCCATGACTTTCCTGAGTTAAGGCTGATAGAAAACTCCCTCTTAATTTGTTCTACCTTCTTTCCTTAAAGGTATGTCTCTTACTCTGCTGCCTCCAAAACCTTAAGAGGCTTGTAGCAAACTTTGTTAGACCCATCATTGTAACTAAGAAAGGGACCAACCTATGGGAAGGGTGAGCCTTATAAGTCTTTTTTCATCCATCTCAGAAAGCTGCCTTTGGATGGGAAGTTCAGGTCAAAGATATAGCACAAAGTTTAATTTTTAGTACGCAATATCAATAACGACCATTGTTGATTGATTGGAGGTATAGTGCAAAGGCTAGAAGTATGAGAAGTGAAATCCCCAAGTTCAGATCTTTTGCTATGAAATCATTGGTTAGCCCTCTGGACAAACCATGATTGCTCAGTTACAGCCCCCACCACACCTCTACAATACAGGTACCAAAATATGATCTGTACAAGTTCATTATGAGGATGAATTATATGACTCACTGTGGATAGTCCAAAGTGCTACACAAATGCTATGTTGCCCTCCTACCCAATACCACTTTCTTTTCCAACTTTATTCTTCTGTTTTCTAAAAGAAAGAAAACCTGAAATTCTGCCAAAATTGCTTAACAAGAAATGTATAGAACATACAACAAATGGAGGAGAAGGATTCATGGGAAACATTGTTACATTGACCAGGAATGTAGAGTTGTTAGGGCCAAAGTAGAGATGGTGGCAGATCCATGGGCAGATCTCCTGTTTTGTTTTTAGAAATCCCAACCAACTGGGTGGAAGGGAAAACTGAGTTAGGGGAGTAACACTGCAGAGGGCATGTTTAGTTAGGGTTGCCAGGTCCCCTTGCCGTGCTGGTGGGGGGGTTGAGGGGGCATTCTGGGATGTCCCCAATGCGATGACATCACCTGGAAGTGACGTCATCATGTTGGCAACATTGCAAAGTGACGCTCTGGTTTACCATAGAGTTTTGCCCACAAACCAAAGCATCCCAGCAGAAAGGCAGGATATAAATTTTGTAAATAAATAAACACAAGATTAAAGAACATCTCATTCCTTTTGATTCTGTGAGCATGACAAGAGATCTGTCGATATGTTGTCGAAGGCTTTCATGGCCGGAGTTCATTTGTTGCTGTAGATTTTCCAGGTTGTGTGGCCGTGGTCTTGGCATTGTAGAACCTGACATTTCGCCAGTAACTGTGACTGGCATCCTCAGAGGTATAACACAGAAAGATGGAGTACTCTCTGTGTCAATGTGAGAAGAAAATGGTAGGCAGGTAATTTATATCTACTCCAGAAGGTAGGGTTGGGCTGAGTCATTCATTACCTTGTAAGAGTTCCCCAGGCTATGAACATGCTAATGGAGGAGCTTTCCTGAGGAGGTTTTTTTTGTATATGGATTGTTTCCTGAGGAGGTTTCCTGTTTCTTGAGGAGGTTCTTTTGTATGTTGATTGGCTGCTGAAATTCTAATCTTGTCTGTAGTGCTATTGTCAGAGGTAGAGCCTTTTGTGTTTTTCAGGACAGGAAACCATGCCCTATTTATTCTTAAACTCTCTTCTTTCCTGTTGAAATTGTGTTTATGTTTATGAATTTCAATGGCTTCCCTGTGTAATCTGACATGGTAATTGGAAGTGTTGTCCAGCCTTTCAGTGTCTTGGAACAAAATACTGTGTCCTGTTTGAGTTAGGCTATGTTCAGCCACTGCTGATTTTTCAGGTTGGCCAAGTCTGCAGTGTTTTTCATGTTCTTTTATTCTTGTCTGAATGCTACGCTGTGTAGTCCCGATGTACCATGCAGTTGTAGACAAGTTTACATCGGGACCACACAGTGTAACATTCAGAGAAGAATAAAAGAACATGAAAGACACTGCAGACTTGGCCAACTTGAAGACCAAAAGGAAGCTTAACACTGGGAGTTTATCACCCACCAGATCAAAAGATAGAGGAGGATTATAAAATGATGAATGAACTAAAGATAGTGGCTAGACAAAATAACTGTGTCTCAATAGATGATTTTAATTACCCACATATTGATTGGGTCAATATGTGCTCAAGTCGGGAAAAAGAGATTGAGTTTCTAGACACTCTTAATGACTGTGCTATGGAACAGATGGTCACAGAACCTACCAGGGGAGAGGTGATCCTGGATTTGGTCCCAAATAACGCCCAAGACCTGGTGAGAGAGGTAAAAGTGAATGCACCGCTTGGGAACAGTGACCATAATGTTATTGAGTTTAACATTTGTATAAATAGGGAGTTGCCTAAAAAGACTGACACAACCACTTTTAACTTTAAAAGGGGTAACTTCTCTGATATGAGGGGACATGTGAGGAAGAAACTGAAAGAAAAAGTAGAAAAGGTCAAACCCATTGTTGAAGCTTGGAGACTATTTAAAACTACAATCCTAGAGGCTCAGAAAAAATATATACCGCAGGTTAGGAAAGGCACAAATAGGTATAGGAAAAAGCCTGCATGGTTAACTAACAAAGTAATGGGAGCTGTAAAAGGTAAGAAGGATTCCTTTAAGCGGTGGAAAGCTAGTCTCAGTGAGGTTGATAAAAGGGAACACAGGCTGTGGCAAATAAAATGCAAGCCTGTGATCAGGGAGGCAAAAAGGGAATATGAGGAGCAAAAAACATAAAGAGCAACAATAAAACTTTCTTCAAATACATTAGAAGTAGGAAACCAGCCAGGGAGGCAGTGGGGCCGTTGGCTGACAAAGGGGTAAAAGGAGTACTCAAGGATGATAGGGAAATGGCTGAGAAGCTGGATGCATTTTTTGCCT
>NW_015175360.1:1726244-1726370 GCF_001447785.1 Gekko japonicus | reverse complement strand
TAAAAGAATCTTCTCCAAACAACATTCAAACAAGCATAGAGAAGGACGGCATCACAGAAGCACGAAACTGATTAAAAATGCAAATGCAGATTCGACCCTTGTTTGAATGTTGTTTGGGGCTCTTTA
>NW_015175360.1:1725924-1726064 GCF_001447785.1 Gekko japonicus | reverse complement strand
CGGCTTACAAACTCCTTTCCCTTCACCTCCCCACAACAGACACCCTGTGAGGTAGGTGGGGCTGAGAGAACTCTTGACAGAAACTGCTCTTTTTCAAGAACAGCTGTGCCAGAGTTATGGCTTGCCCAAGGTCATCCAGC
>NW_015175360.1:1696906-1725869 GCF_001447785.1 Gekko japonicus | reverse complement strand
TCCCTTTCTCACAATACAAGAACTCATGGGCACTCAATGAAATTGCTGAGCAGTCGGGTTAGAACAGATAAAAGTCCTTCTTCACCCAAAGAGTGATTAACACATGGAATTCACTGCCACAGGAGGTGGTGGCTGCTACAAGCATGGACAGCTTCAAGAAGGAATTAGATAAGCATATAAAGCAGAAGTTTATCAGTGGCTATTAGCCACAAGGCAGGGCTCTAGTCGGGGGGGAGCTCTCAGGTACGGAGCTCCGGAAGAGAACCTCTAGGGGGCGGGGCGGTCACGTGGTGAAGCCCCGCCCCCTTCTTTACCCCGCCCTCTGCTTCGATCCTCATTCCGTTTGGGAATGAGGATGAAGCAGGAGGGTAAGTAGCCGGGCCTTCTGACACACTTCCGGTGATGTCAGGGGGTGTGGCCTTCTGTCACTTCCGGTGATGTCAGGGGGTGTGGCATATGCAAATAAGTTATGCTAATGAGTTATGCTAATGAGCTCCGGCAGCTCTTTTTCTACAACAAGACCCCTGCCACAAGGTATAGATAGGAACTCTGTATTCTTGGTGCTTGGGGGGGGGGCAACAGTGGGAGGGCTTCTAGTGTCTTGGCCCCACTGGTGGACCTCCTGATGACACTTGGTAAGGGTGGTGCAGAAAACCACATCTTCCTATTCATACTGTTCCCAAACTGATTTTGGGTATGTTCTTTTGGGGGAAAATTGTACCATAGCAAGTGTGGGGAAGCCTGCAGTGGAGCTAAGGAAAACCCAGAAGGCAGATGACAGTGTATAGTGCAGAAGCTCCCAAAAGAACCACTGCAGTTTAGGAGACCAAGTGCAGCAAAAGCACTTTGGAAGGGCCCATTTCCTAATAATTAAGATCCCTGAATGAATAGCTATAGTAGTCAAGAAACATTACCATTCCTTTTTCATAGGCTCAAATTTCCCTATGCATTTCATTTTCAGCCAAACCCATAGGATAGATGAATTCTCAGTAATAAAATCCACAACAACTTGTGCCAATTGTCCCAAAGTTTTGTGAAGTCCATAGATGCAGTCATACATGCTTGCAACAGTATCTGAGTCTAATAGACATTGTATTTGTTGTGACATCTATTATGATTCCTTCCTGCTGCCGCCATAATAATCGATTAACATTTTGAAAAGTAAAGGAGTTTATGGAGAGCTCCCCAGGAGATACATTATGATTGGTCTAAGACTGTGGTTGCCAAACAACCTCCTAGTCCCTATGTCAAGATCTGATCCTACGTGGATGGAATAGAGAGTGGCTGTGGTCACGCGAGCAGTTCACGCCAATATCATTGTGGTACCTTTGCAGATGTAAAGAGCACAATCAGACAACATCTGCCTTCTGTGCCCCAGTCACCGGCACCGAGGTCCAGCACATCCTAGAAGCAGAGTTTGCTGACACTGGGGAAAGTCCAGTCATTACTTATGCCAGCGCTTCCTCCCCACATTTTCTGATGTCTGAACCCCCCTGTTGTGAAGTCAAGCCATTTAGGAAGTCTGAACATTCCCTTCCATTTCCACTTTCTTTGGGGTTTTTTATGATTAGGTAGCTATGTGTGCATAAGTGCATAATCGCCCCTGGCATTGTCAATCACTGCAGCCAACTGCTGTAGTCTGAGTCGGGAGTCCCTGGGGGAGTTGTTTTTGAGTGATAGATCCCGCCCAACCCCATCTCCTGTTTCTGCATCAGAGTTGCTGTTTGAGAGCGTCCTATAATTGACACAAGGGTAAATGCACTGAAGTCAATGGGAGTACTTTCCTGCAAATCTTCACTTTACCCCCATGTATTCTAAGGCAGAGAGGTGAAGGGAAGGAGGCTGAGAGGGGCCAGAGTACTTGGCAGAGGGATTGTGGAGCTGTCAAAAAGGAGTTAGAGCTTTGGATATATGCTTGTGCACATGACTGAAAGACAAAAAAAAAGGATCCCTCAACAATCTGAATGATCGACCATGGGGTAAGCCACTGGTGAAGCCAGTTCAGCATGGGATGTCTGATCAAAACTTCCCACAACTATTTAAACCACCACAAATAGAGGCGCGGCCAGATCATGCCAAACCTCCAGTGTGACTGCAGCTGGTGAGAATCAGACCCATAAAACCATATATAGGAACCATCCCATTTTCTGGCCCTGTCCTATCACTAGCTCTCTGTGAAGAGTCAATGACCATTAAACCACTTCAGGTCTGTAGTTTAGATGACTTTTGGATTAAACTGGGGAAATTCGGCCTATATTAAAGAGAAAGTACTTACTACCTCAAGTAGGAACTGGCTACCATCTGAAGAAGCCATCTGTTCACTGAAAACACAGATGTACTTTAACAATCCAACACTGCAGCATCCCAACCTCCAATAGGCATTTTGTGAAATCTTCCTTTCTTCCTTTTCGGAGGCGGATGGGCTTCTACAACCAACCTTTAAAAGAAAATAAGTGCCTCTATTGTTAATGCAATGAATGTTATTAATGAGTCTAAGCTTCAACTCGTTTCCATTTAAAGGAGAAAAAGTATTATGAAGGTTTCTTATCATAGCTGTCCAGGACACTGCAACCTTTTCTGTGAGCTTTTGGACAAATGTAAACCTTGCAAACTACTGGACCATAGAGCAGCAGTTCACTATGACATGAGCAAACGGTCTAGAAGATAAATCTTGTAAGCCAGTGGACTGTACAATATTAGTACTTTGTGACACCACTGGCTGTTTTATACTTATCTGTGGCACTTTGCTAAAGGGTGTAGGAGCAGTTCTTTCTGATGTTAAGGGGGAATATGGAAGAACAGCTTCCTGCCATAAGGTCTTGTGTGATAAAGATGTAAACAGCTATATTGGCCCATGCAAAATTCATGTAATACGTTTTATTAGGGCCCGCCAAAATGACACAAAACATTGTGTAAGCTTTTGAGCTCACCAGAACTCTTAATCAGGCCAAATGTTACAAAATATAAAGGTTTTTTTGGGGGGGGGTTTAAAGGAGAAAATCCCCCCCCCCAATAGATTTTTCAAGTAAGATCTTAAGACCCAGTCTCAATACTGCAATTTTATTACAGCTCATGTTAGATTATAGCACTTCTGGGAAGAAGGAGCAAACAATGAAGAGTTACCTCATAGAGTCCAGCGAAGTCCAAATATCATTCAAAACCCCATGTGAGTAGCACATTTCACTTTGAGGTTAAGAGCAGAAGAAAACATTCTGTAGTCTTTATTTTAGTAGTCTTTAATATACCTTGTGAACTATCTTAAATTTGTCAGTTTGGGTGGTTTTCCCCTTGCATAGGTAGACTTATACCAGTTTATTCCCATCCTGTTCACAAATCCCTCTCTCAGATTAAGTTAAAGGTAAAGGTAAAGGTTCCCTTGCTCGAAAGCCAGTTGAATCTGACTCTAGGGTTGCGGTGCATATAGAAGGAAATAAACTGACTCCACAACTAAGAAAATGCAGAGGGAGGGAAGACATGTGGAACAACTGTGCCCAAATTGATTCCAATGCTTGTGGATCAACTCCCAAGAAAATCCAGAGTAACCCGAGGTTGTGGGAAAGCCCCAGATAAATCAGATTCTATTTTTAGTAGATGGTATTCACATTGGTCTGACTGTACTTTCATATATGTAAATTCAGCAGTGTAGTTTAGTATGGGACTTGGTTCAATAGCTTCTCGGTCGCTTTGACTGTCACACTATCTCACCTTATTTGAAGGTAAGGATTGTTTTCACATTTTGATGAGCTGCTTTCACTTAAGTTGTACATGATTTTGAATCGCAGCTCTTTGTTTTAAGCCTTCTCCTTTCCTTGAATATTTTGGTACTCAGAAGTCATCCATCCATTTTTTCCCCTGAAAAATATCATCGCCTAATGTCCACCTACTGGGAAATTAAACACACACACCCCAGACAATGGCAAATTCATTGAAATAAGGGTATGATTTGCTCGACATAAAAATATAAATCTCCCAGGTTTGACTCAACTTCATGTTCTTCTTTCTGGAGAGAGCATTGCTTTCTGATGTGAGCCTACAGCATAAGAATCCCCTTAGTAGAGGTTGGGAGTCCCAGGGCTGGCTGTGAGGTTGACAGTTCTGCCTAACAATTCATTTTACTTGACATGCAAACATGAGTGTATGGTCTCTTGGCTCCCTGTGGGCCTTGCCAACTCTTAGGATGACATCTGTGCCCTCTAAAAAGGTGTTCAGTATGCTTATTTCAGACGGTCATAGGTATACCAGGCTTCTCTCTGTGTGTCTTATAAAAAGCTGTTTCCAAACAATAGGCTACATAATTGTTTTTCCAAAACTGGAACAAAAAGGACTTAATAGAAACCTGAGCTGTGGTTGAGGGGAGAAGTGGATACTCAGCTACATCGAGCTGTCTAAATCCAAAGGTTATCCTCTTGGTACTTCCCACAAATGGGAGAGGGTTCACCTTCATGATGTATTTATGAAATATGTAAGTCTAATATGTAATATTACAAAGATTGTTGGTTACTGGTTGTTTCCAGCTCTCCTTAGCCTTCCTAAGTCTGATAAAGGTATATTCTGATCTCTTCAGTCTAAACTCCTTGTGATAAACTCTCATTTTTCTCAGGAGGATCTGGCATTCATAATCAAACCAATTGTTTTTCCTTTGTTTTAGTTGGTTAAAGCAAAGGACTAACAATGTTCGTAGGGGATAGGGAAGACAACATATATTCACTTTAATTGCACACGCCGTCACTGCCCGGTGTAGACGTCTTCTGGCTGGCTCCGTCATTTTCCCGCACGGCTGCTTGCTGGCCAGGCCTCGGGACCCATATGTCAATCGCCACACTGCCACCGCCTGGCCGGAACATCCATTCCAGGCGTTCTTTTTCATAGCCGGGAAGCTGTTTCGCCTTTACAAGCCTTGACCAGGCGTCCGACCGTCAGCTAACGCCCTCCCACAAGGGAGGTTGGCATGCCCACCCTCTCTAAGGAGTGGTTCTCATTTTATCTACTCGCCAAAGTTTTCGAATCGCTGGGTGGACGATGAGTTGGGGAGAACAGGCTGGCTGCTCACACCAGCGTGGGGCTTGAACTAACACAGTTCAGATGTTAAGACAGTGGGATATACCCACTGTGCCACCTAGCAGTTTGAAAGCAAGAAATTGCAAGTAGATAAATAGGTACGACTTCAGTGGGAAGGTAACAGCGCTCCGTGCACCTTGGTGTTTAGTCATGCCGGCCACATGACCACGGAAATGTCTTCGAACAGCGCTGGTTCTTTGGCTTTGAAACGGAGATGAGCACCGCAACCCTAGAGTCTGATTCGACTGGCTTTCGGGCAAGGGAACCTTTACCTTTACCTTTTAGAGGGTGGTAGGCACTCTGCATAGGTGGAGAAGGGCGTTAACAGTGGTAAACAGTGGTAAGGACTTCATATTAAGTGTAAATGCATTAGCAGAAGCCTGCTGGCTTGAATGGTGGTGAGGCTTTTCCACATGTTGTCCCCCCCCCCAGGTCATTTCTGGTCCAATGCTGCTTCGGTTTATCCCTTGATTTCTGCAAGCATTTTTGTGCCTTTAGTTTTCATGTCCAGTTTTTGGTTCCCCCACTTTTCTTCTGGTTCTTTTGAGAACACTTTTACTCCGATGTGTTTATGGAAGCCAATTTTGTGTTGACTTTTTCCTTGTGCATAATGTTTCTGTCAGTTTTCTTTGTCCCACCCCCTCCCATCCACCTCCATCCCACCATTTGATGATTGGACTGTTGTGATCAAACCAGTCCCTCTCCTCCCCCACCCTGAAGATGAGTTGTTTCTTTTTCTCTTTTTTAAAAATGGGACTAAAATACTGATATATTGCTGGAGTTGGGTTTGCAGGTTTTCTGAATTCCCAACTTTCATTTTAAAAAAGTATCTAACCCTTTCCCTCATGGAGATATAATGGAAAAGGCATTTTTTTTCCAGAGTGAAGTGGTGATAGACTTTAAAAAAAAAAAAGCTGGGAATTCAAAAAACCTCCTAAGCCTATTGTTACAATACTCCAGTGATATATCACTATTTTAGTGCTCTTTTTGAAAAGGGGAGTACTGTGACACCAGTGATGACAGCACCCTCCCTTGAAAATCCTCATTATTGAATGGATGCATAGAAGGAAATAAACTGACTCCACAACGGTGAAAATGCAGAGGGAGGGAAGACATGTCGAACAACTGTGCCGAAATTGATCCCAAATTGATCAACTCCCAAGAAAATCCAGAGTAACTCGAGGTTGTGGAAAAGCCCCAGATAAATCAGATTCTATTTTTAGTAGATGGTATTCATATTGGTCTGACTGTACTTTCATATATGTAAATTCAGCAGTGTAGTTTAGTATGGGACTTGGTTCAATAGCTTCTCGGTCGCTTTGACTGTCACACTATCTCACCTTATTTGAAGGTAAGGATTGTTTTCACATTTTGATGAGCTGCTTTCACTTAAGTTGTACATGATTTTGAATTGCAGCTCTTTGTTTTAAGCCTTCTCCTTTCCTTGAATATTTTGGTACTCAGAAGTCATCCATCCATTTTTTCCCCTGAAAAATATCATCGCCTAATGTCCACCTACTGGGAAATTAAACACACACACCCCAGACAATGGCAAATTCATTGAAATAAGGGTATGATTTGCTCGACATAAAAATATAAATCTCCCAGGTTTGACTCAACTTCATGTTCTTCTTTCTGGAGAGAGCATTGCTTTCTGATGTGAGCCTACAGCATAAGAATCCCCTTAGTAGAGGTTGGGAGTCCCAGGGCTGGCTGTGAGGTTGACAGTTCTGCCTAACAATTCATTTTACTTGACATGCAAACATGAGTGTATGGTCTCTTGGCTCCCTGTGGGCCTTGCCAACTCTTAGGATGACATCTGTGCCCTCTAAAAAGGTGTTCAGTATGCTTATTTCAGACGGTCATAGGTATACCAGGCTTCTCTCTGTGTGTCTTATAAAAAGCTGTTTCCAAACAATAGGCTACATAATTGTTTTTCCAAAACTGGAACAAAAAGGACTTAATAGAAACCTGAGCTGTGGTTGAGGGGAGAAGTGGATACTCAGCTACATCGAGCTGTCTAAATCCAAAGGTTATCCTCTTGGTACTTCCCACAAATGGGAGAGGGTTCACCTTCATGATGTATTTATGAAATATGTAAGTCTAATATGTAATATTACAAAGATTGTTGGTTACTGGTTGTTTCCAGCTCTCCTTAGCCTTCCTAAGTCTGATAAAGGTATATTCTGATCTCTTCAGTCTAAACTCCTTGTGATAAACTCTCATTTTTCTCAGGAGGATCTGGCATTCATAATCAAACCAATTGTTTTTCCTTTGTTTTAGTTGGTTAAAGCAAAGTAGCTGGTATACTGATTTACATAAATCTATGATCTGGCTCAAAGGATCATAATAAGATGTCACATCAATCGCTGAAGCACATTTGTTGTGCAAGAAGTGGCATTCTTGCGGCTGAATTATAGAGCTAATTTCTTTTGATATCATTGGGGTCCATTTCCTTATTTTTATTCTCTGGTTGATCTGCTCTGCATGTGGAGTTGAGGATGGTGGCTTAACCATTTGTTTATCTAAGGTTAAAGTTAGCATATGAGGGAGATGGTTACCCTCAAGGAAGTCACCCACTTTGAATCACAGATCTTAGTTAACGCCTCTTCCTGTACCAGACAGTAATCCTCTGTGCTAGCACCCTTATAGGTAAAAGAAGTAAGTGCCCTTTCACGGTCCACCAATTTATTCTCATTGATTAGCACCAAGTTATGAAAAAGTACTAGATTAATTGTTTACTGGCTGGGTTTACCCCTTGATCTCTTCTTGCCCTATTCGAAAGGAAGTCACTATATGGGAAGTCTTCCTCATCTGGGTCAAACATCTCTATGTTTATATTAGATCCATCTGCACTAATACGAGTATTAAAGTCCCCTGTTAATATTAAGTAATCCTTTAGTAACCCTTCTCTTGCTTCTGAGATAATTCATCTAGATTGTCCCAGTTTCTTACTAACTCTTCTTTCCTTAGGACTGGGGGGTAATTACCAATAAAAAGGAAGTTGTTGGAAGGGCCAAAAACCCCACAAGTGCTAAAGAGGTAGAAGCCTCTGTCCTAACCTCCTTTATGTTCAGGAAGTTTGCAATTAGGCATGCTAATCCTCCACTAAAGCGTTCCTTTTTGCTATGTCTTTCAGTACTGACAGTACTGAAATCCATGTTTCCTGGATCAGCAGGCTGAGATGGTAATATACCCTTCTACAAAGATTTCTTCTGAAATCCATGTTTCCTGGATCAGCAGGATATGAAATTTCTTAATCTAGGTATAAATTTCAGGGATCTGTATTTTTAAGGCCCATCCTGAAGTGTTCCATGAGAAGATTTTTAAAGTTAGGTTTTCCTCTAGTCAATTAATGTTTGCAACCTCCTGTTCCTTAATAAAACTAGACTTTACAATTACTTTCAGCCAGAGAATTTTACAGTTCAGTTGTGCCTCTTCCTTCATAGTACCACTAGTTAGAGGAATGAAGGTAACATCTTGGTTAATTCATGGGTCAAATTCCATATTTCTCTTCACTGGAGCTAATGTTATCTTCCCTCTCTAAACCCTCCACATTCAGTTGAGTAGAGTGGGTCTTATTCTTGGTTTCTCTTAATATACACAGAAGAGTTTGTAGTCTTGAAAGAACACTTTCTTGGACTTCTGCTTCTACCAAACCAAAGCAAGCTGTTAACTCATCCTCCATGACAAAAGGGTCATTCTTAGGGTGGGTCTATAAGATGTTGTTTTAATTGCCTGATGTTAGTTGTTGCACTTTGGGGGTTTCAGAGGTGAAGTGAGATCAATCAGTTGTGGTTTCATGGCCATATCTCTCAAATTACAGAGATTTTGTTGCGTAAGATTCCCTTTACTGAATAGAAGCCTGGGAATGGGTGTATTCATGAGTTGCTTAAGCCTAATATATAATATTGTGCCAATTATGTTGTGTAAGATTCCCTTTACTGAAAGGCAGGGGTACTGGAACTGCACATCACACCTTCAGGGTGGGTGCTTTGGGCATACTCTCTCTTTTGAGTAAGAGGTGGGTGGACCCTTTGAAATCAAACTGGCCGGTGGTAGTGTGGGGATATGGGGGACAGCTGTTGGTGACATTGTGAAAACAGGAGTTGAGGGTGGGGATCCCCCAGTCCCACTGGGGGGGGGGCTGGAAACCCTCATTCAGAAAGTGATTTGCTGTTTGGTTACCAAATAATTTTGTGGAATTTCACAAGAATATTACTTTGGAAAGCTAGCATCATGAGAGTGGCTAAGATCCAGAGAAATTTTGTTTCTGGAAAAGTTTTCCTCATTTTAAAATGATCTCTAATATCTTTGACTTTTAGGGCTGTGTATGAAGGAAGATCTGTAAAAGAACAAAGGTGAAGCTTACTTTCACTTGTTTAGCACGTAACATGTGTTGCCACAGGCAAATTAAGTACTTCTTTCTATTCATTTCTCTAGTTCTATTTGACTTCTTTCAATTTCTGGCTTTCTCCTATTTGGCATGTTTTCTCTTTCTCTCCCTTTCCCCCATGCATTAACCAAGAATTCACTCAGATTTAGTGGTGATTATACACCCCATGGGAGGAATTTCAGCTGACTCAAAACTTGGCAGAGGACCCTTGATGCTGACAAGGGTTTCTCCTGACACAATTTCTGCCCAGGGGTGTCTGCACTGGAAGTTTAGTGTGCTTCTCCCTGTACATAGTATGTGGACACATGCAAACAGCCCCAGCCGTGAAGGGAGTACTGCCCTTGTTATATTCTGCAGTAAGCTGCACATATGAACATTTACTTGATAACTGGAAAAGGGTATGATGTAGGGTTGAGGAAATGATTTGTTGAATGGGGAGGGAAGCCATACAGCTATGCCAATCTGTGCCAAGAGAATCTCACTTAGTCTAATTATATGGTGCTTGGGCAAATTCACCACAGGAGAGAGTGGAGCTTGGCATGATTTTGAGCCTCTCCAAAAGGAAATTTCCTGTTAGAATTTGGTCTTTGCAATAGGATTATTTTCATGCTACTTGCAGAATTTGCCACCTCTCGGGATATGGCTAATTATCCCTGCCAGGGATAGTTTACCCAAGAACGGGAGGGGGAAGGAGTGCTTTTTTTTTTTTTTTAAAGTTAACATTAAAAAACCCCATAGTGTTTGTTTTAACTTCTTCAAAATTAATTTTGATTTCTGTTGGAACTGCAGTAAGTACTTTGCAATTTGATTTTTAGTGGGGAGGCCACAGTGTTGTTCATTTTTGTGGGGAAAGAACATTCCTGGACTATCCTGGAAAACCTATTCATCATTAAATATCCTTTTCCATTTAAAATGTTTTTGATTTCGGCTTACACTGCTGGTTATGTTTGAACATAAGTGTAGGCACACATGTACAAAAACTGGGTTTATAAAACTGTGTATCAAGTCCAGAGCAAGGCTCCACCTGAGCCAGGGCACATGAGAGCTTAGTTGTTTCGTCCATCTAAATCCCCTTCTTGCCAAGGATTCCATATGCCCCATGTTGAAAAGTATACAAGAGTCTATATGGTGCCCATATATCTTTCCCATGGGCGGAACAAACAGCAGTTTTGCAGGCGATTTACAGTGCAGTCCTAAACACAGTCACACCTTTCTAAGCCTACTCGTCTATTTCTTTATTTATTAAGGTAGTGAAACTCTGCTTTTCCCCAAGTAGGTCTAGAGAAGTTCCGTAATTTTTCAGCTCCAAACCTTCACCCTCAATCCAACAGTCTTTGCCATCCACAGGGAACAGGTAGGGGCAAACAGCACATGATTCCCTGAAAGTGAAAACAATGGTAGGAAAGCAGGTTATCTTAATTCTCTCACCTATCCCTGCTTTACCAGCCACACGACATAGTGGTTAAGAGCAGCAGACCCTAACCTGGAGAACTGGGTTTGATTCCCTACTCCTCCACTCACAGCTGCTGGATGACCTTGGGCAAGCTATAGTTCTGTCAGAGGTATGCTTGAAAAGAGCAGTTTCTGTCAGAGCTCTCTCAGCCCCACCTACCTCACAGGGTGTCTGTTGTGGGGAGGGGAAGGGAAAGGAGTTTGTAAGCCGCTCTGAGACTCCTAGTGAAGGGTGGGGTATAAATCTTCTTTTCTTCTTCTCTTAGAATACTCTCAGCCCCACCTACCTCACACGGTGACTGTGTGGGGAGAGGAAGGGAAATGACTGTAAGCTGCTTTGAGACTCCTCAAGGTAGAGGAAAGCAGGGTATAAGAACCAGCTGCTGCTGCTGCTCCTTTTGCTTAAGAAAAGATGGAGTTTGACCCTGAATAGGAGGCTTCTTTGTCATGCTAATAACACCAGGACAAACCCAAAATGTCTTTTTAACTACCAAACAAAATTGTTAATCTTATAATTCCCTTTTCATTCCCAGTTTACAAATAATCTTAATGTTTTGCATTATCTGGGAGCCTTTAAAATACTTGCCATCTGCCGTGTGACTTTGACGTTGATTTTTTTACAAGCCTCACCTACAGTAATTTTCTCTGATACTCAGTGGTGAAGAAAGCCCTCCAGAGCACTGTAGAAGTTGTCCTGTCCTCCTTTTCAGTGGTAAACACTATTTCCAGCTCTGCATTACAATCACTATGTAGTTCTCTTATATATTAAATAATTTCAATCATTTGAAAAGAGTTATTGTGCTGTCTTAATGGTGAGAATTTGGTATCATAGTAAGATGCCACAAGTGCTGTTTAAAAAAGACAACAGCATGTTGATATAACTTCAAAGATGCAGAAATACCCATTTCTAGCCCCTGTCCACTAAATGAAATTAAGACCCAGGATAAAATGAACACTCCCACAGGCACTTTAAGAGTTGAACAGGAATTTCGAGCTACAGATTGCAATCAACAGATCCCCCTTTAAATCCTCCAGTTTAGCAAGAGATATGCCAGCCATTGATTACACCCATCAGCTGTACTGAGCAGGATACTGGGTGCTCCATGTAGCAGGTAAGGAAAGAGTGGGGAGAAGAGGGAGACGTTACAGGGGCCTCATCTCCCACTGCATCAAGGAATCCTTTACTTTGAATTTCCGGGTTGTAATCTGGTAACCTTAACAACAATACTTTTCCCTCAAAGCCAAAAATAATTTCAAAGCTCAATACACTATAAGCTGTCTTTTTACTATAAATTTCCACCTTTTTTAAAAAGGGGGTGATGGTGGGGAGAGAACTACCTACAGCAAGGACTTTCTCTTTGTCTTTCTGGATCCTGTTAACAAGCTTCCTTTGGAGGGATTCCCGGGGTCCTTGTTGACCTGGCTTTTTAATCCGGTAGCTTCCAGGCTACTTCTAGAAGGTAGGTTGTGTCTTTTCCTACAAGGGTCAGCTCCTCCTTTGGCAAAACAAAAACTCAGCAGACCATGAACTCAGCAGATCATTTTCATGGACAAAGCAGTACCTGATTGTTGTATCTCACATCTATATATCTAATAGCGAAGGCGCCCCCTGCATGCAGATATCTAAATCCGCACATTGAGGGCACCTGGGGAGCAGGGAGATATTCCTGCACATTTGGGACAGTCCCCAGGTGTGCAGAAAAATCTAAAAAGTTGAAAAAAATATAGGGGGGATATTTAAATTCCCCAAAAAGTAAAAGAGCGTTCCCTGTGCATGCGCAGGGAATGCTCTGCGAACTGCCTCACTGCCGCCACTTGGGGGGGGAGGTTGAAGGCTTGGCGGGCTGGCAACTGTGAGCCACTCAGCCACCATCGCCACCGCACGGGGAGGGAAAGCTTGGCAGGCTGGTCAGGCCTTGCCGCCGCTGAGGGAGGGGGGAGGCTTGGCAGGCCGAGCTGAGACCTCACCGCCATTGCTGTGGGGGGGGTTGGTGGGCCCAGCAGCTTGGAGCCACATGGGCCTAGCCGCCGTTGCCGGGGGGCAGGGGAGGTTTGGCGGGCCTGGCAGCTCAGAGCCGCACCGGCCTTGCCACCGTTGCCGGGGGGGCGGGGGAGGTTTGGCGGGGCCAGCAGCTCAGAGCTGCATGGGTCTCGCCGTCGGGGCCAGGCAGGGGCGGGGAAGAAGGCTTACCTGCGGCGGCTTCCTCCTTCTTAACAAGGAGAGGGAGGGGGAGGGAGAAGGCTGGGCTCACCTGCTGCCGCTTCTGCAGGCCAGGAGCTGTGGGGAATACTCCCCCCCCATGAGTATCACGGGTCCCGCCTCTTGTTGTTCCATATTCCTGCAACTGGACTGTGGTTCCTTATAGTCCTTTCAGGTTTGGGGAAGGTACCGAATAAAGGTAGCCAGCAACCCCATACTTAGCATTCAGTCTCTGAAGTTATCTATTAAGAGTTGTCAGTGGATCAGCAATGCATTTCTGATTAATCAGCTCTCCAGCTTCTTTTAGCACATGCTATCCAATCTCTCCCACAACACACACACACACACACACACACGGGTGAAAGATAGAAGTCCTCATATTTCTGGAGCAAAGCAACTGGGGAAGTTTGGAACATAACAATGAACTAGGAAAAATGGTTAAACAGCCTCTATCCATCCCTACCCCTACTAGTCTTTCATTTAGGACTGCAGTCTTCATAGGAAAATTCTTGGAGATTTGGGTGCAGAGGCTGTGAAGAGGGGAATTTGGGGAGGGATTTCATCAAGAATCTATGGTATACTATAGAGTCTGCCCTCTGAAGCAGCCATTTTCTTCAGGGGTTGTAGTGGTTAAGAGCATCAGACTCTAATGTGGAGAACTGGGTTTGGCTCCCCACTCCTCCACATGCAGCCAGCTGGGTGACCTTGGATCAGTCACAGTTCTCAGAGCATTTCTTTCGAGAGCAGTTCTCTCAGAGCTCTCTCAGCCCTACCTATCTCACAGGGTGTCTGTTGTGGGGAGGGGAGGGGAAGGGAAGGGGACTGTAAGCCGCTCTGAGACTCCAAGTGAAGGGCGAGATATTAATCTGACTCTTCTTCTTCGGAACTGGAGATCAGTTTAATTCCAAGAGAACTCCAGGCCCTGCCTGGAGGCT
The DNA here is from genome assembly GCF_001447785.1 of Gekko japonicus. Taxonomy (NCBI): domain Eukaryota; kingdom Metazoa; phylum Chordata; class Lepidosauria; order Squamata; family Gekkonidae; genus Gekko; species Gekko japonicus. The sequence continues at coordinate 1,711,828 of NW_015175360.1, read as the reverse complement.
GGCAACCCTAAGTTTTCAAAAGTTTTATACATGCAATACATAGTTTGGTTCTTAGTTGTTCTACCACTTGAGCCTGGTGTTTCAAGTGTGTTGTATCATTTTCAAAATGTTTGCTATGCTCATACAAATAGAGAGGCCATTTCAATATGTCATTCTTTTGAATCAATTCTGCACAGTTCTGCTTCATTTTAATAACTAGTTAAATTAATCACTAAGTTAAATGAATTTGTGATTATAGGTTCCTTCCACTTTCTATTTTTCATGGTGACATTTTAGTATGAGATGATGTGACGGATTGCACAGAAAAGCAGGTTTTAAAATGCTGTTTGTGTCAGAGAGTCAGGGAGTTCAAGAGTTAATCTGCCCTGGAGAGAACCTATGTGATTGGCTGCTCTACTCATTCTCTGATTGGCTGATATCAGCTGAGAGAGGAAATAAAACAGCTGATCTGGAAGGAAAAGGGTCTTTCGCCTTTTGGTCTTTGTCTGAAATCTGACATTTGGATACGTAGCCAGAGGATTTGGCTTTGAGGGAAGAGACTTTGGGAGTCAGTGATTTCTGTAAGGGAATTGTCAGAAAAGTACTTCTATAGAGAGAAGAATAAGGACCCCATTGTCTTAAATATATTAGAACTACTATGAGGGAGTATTTAGATTCTCAGTCAAGAAAGCTACAGAACAGCTTTATACAGACAATGCGTACTGTAAAAGGGTTTGGCAAAAGGTCTGAGTAGTTAGAGAGAACTCTCATACATGCCCAATAGTAAAAGGAGTTATTGCTTCTTAGGGACAAGGAGAATAACTTCCTGCCAGTGAAAGGGATTGGGAAGAGAACCCTGGTCTGTGATAAAGGGGAAGAGCTTAGACACCTCAGGAGTTAGTGAAAAACTGTAATATCTAAAGTGAAAACTTAGATCTCTGAAGGGAGAAACCTAAAGGCACTAAGCCAAAGCTATTCTCTAAGAGACTGTACTCTGTGTAAGATTCTGTGTAACAGAAGATGAAGAGGAGGAGAAGGAGGAGGAGGAGGAGATTGGATTTATACCCTGCCCTTCACTACCCAAAGGAGTAGTGAAGGAGTAGTACCCTTTCCCTTCCCCTACTCACAACAGACACCCTGTGAGGTAGGTGGGGCTGAAAGAACTCTCCTGAGAACTGTCCTTGAGAGAAGAGCTCTGAAAGAACTTGTGACTGACCCAAGGTCACACTAGCAGCTGCATATGGAGGAATGGAGAATCAAACCCAGAAATTAACTCAGAAATTAAGCTTCAACAACACCCTCTTGTATGTTCAAAAGCCTCAATTCTGTATATATTAGAAAGTTTTATCTCAGCAACCTCTATACCTTGAATCTTCATATTTGTATATTCCCTGCCTGTTTACTAAAATCTTTATTCTGTTTTTGAAAGTTAATCTGCCTCAAGTGCCAATTCACAAGGGTTTATAAAACAGGACAGCTCCTGTATTTCCTTCAAGGTCCTGTACTGGGTCTAATGCCTAAACAAATACGGTATCTGTGACAGGGTGGGACAGTTAAAGCTTATAAAATAAAGAATACATGCTACTGAAGGATGGCTCAGTCACAGAGGGGAACTAAAAATATTTTTGGCAGGAAGATTATGCCTGGGTGTTATGAAAGAGATGGGTCTGTCCAGGCCTGTAGCTACATTGGATCGTTTTGCCCCCCCCCCACTTACTACCCAGGACAGGCAGGCAGGCAACCAGGCGGGTCCCAGACAGGATGCACTCACCAGCCGTCCAGTGAGCAGAGTGCCTGGTGGCCCAGCACGGCCATCCTCCCTCGCCTCTGCCCCCAGCTGGGCTGCTCCCAGCAGCTGCCTCGCTGCCGCCAGCCCCAGCCAATCCCTCCCACACCGGGCAGAGTGAGTGCCCCTGCCTGCCTGCCCGCCCACCCAGGCGCCGACAGTTGGGATTGGGTGGTGATTGGACGCAGTGGGGGCTGCTGACCCTTTTTCCAGAGCAGGGAGCAGGGGCCCTGGTGGCGGGGTGTCCGTGCACAGACAAGGTGGGCGTGCTCCTTTGTCCCAGGGCTCCAGGATGACGACTCATGCTTTGGGCCTGGGTCTGAGTGGCAGGGGCAAGGGCAAGGGAGGAGCTGGGTGCAAGGGAACTTCAACCCCCCGCCCCCGCAGCGCACCAGGACTCAGTCGAGGCTGGAAGTCAACTCTTTGGAAGGCCTTGATTTGAACCCTTTTTATTTTAATTTCAGTGCCCCCTGAATTTTTTAAAGGCCCCCCAGTTTAAGAAATCCTGGCTATGGGCCCAGGTCTGTCATAGATGACAAGTGTTTTAGGGAACCATCATAACCAGGACTATACAGAATTAAGTCTCATTTTATTCAATGGGGCTTACTTCCAGCAAAGTGTTCTTAGGATTGTAGTGACAATCTGTGCCAGTGGGTTAGTTTCTCTTTTGCCATAGCCACCTTGCCAGTAAAAGTCCTGCTTTCTACCGTTTCCCCATTCTGAATTGCTGTTGATGAGTTTCAAGTTACCCTTTAAAGGCGTCATGGTTCTATAGGCAGCGTAATGACTTTTGTTTACGAAACTAGGTATTTATGATCTTGGAGTGAAAATGGCACTGAACTATGAGAGTCTAAAATGATCCTGTTCTGGAATGCAACACTGTGATCAATCCCTATCTCAGTACAGAAAAATGGGGGCATGCCAGCAGATAGGTAGTGGATCTTTCATCCAAAACCAAAAACACTCCCCCAAATTTTCTGATGCATTCCTCAGTCTATACACTTGAACCTCCTTCCCAATTAAGAAAGTCTATATTGTTTAATCATACCTTTTTTTTTTACATGAGTACAAAGTCAGCACAGGAAGAGACTCCTATGTATGTGCACTTAAGCACATATAGGACCTTTACATGCCTTTAAGTGAATAGGTAAGGCTTAGTATAGTGATTCCACTTCCCCACACAATCGCATGTTGGTCTTTTACAGAATGTTGAATGAAAAGTGTTCATGTCTTTTTTATCTTGAAAACTGTTCACTACTTTGGAAAGGTTTAAAGGTGATATATAAATAATGTGTGTGTGTACGTTCAAAGAATGAGGGAGAATGAGTCTATGTTGTATCTCAATTAACACAGTGGAACCTATTTCTGAATAAACATGCCCAGGATAGGGATTGAATTTTATTCTTTGTACATACCCCTCTGCTACAGTCTATTACATTAAGAAATGTTCAGAAACAATTCTAAAACCACTTACCTCGGAGAAAAACCCGTGGTCTAGACCTGAGTAGGATTTTGAGTAGATCTCCTTAGGATTATTCTCATTGTCCAATATGTGTTACTTACCAACATACCCACCTGTGTCAGGAATACTGGGCCAAATGTTTGGCTCAGCTGAGGGTCTGTGGGACTTGTTGCAGGACAAATATATTGTTCTTAATGAGTTTAACCAGCACAGTATTTATGCTGACAATTCCTCTGAGTGATAATGCCATGGTTTTCATGACAGGATAGGTAAAGAGAATGCTGTGTTGTATAATGATATGTAAGTGGTTTTTGTATTCTGGGTTGTTGTCTGACTCCCCACCCCCCTTTTTTCCTAAGGGAGTTTCCTGGGGTCTAATTGTGTTTGTCATATGTATTCAGCACAACAAGAAGGGCTCCAATGTGCACCACTTTGCACTTGGCCACATTGAACCTCATTTGTCACAATGACACTCACTCACCTATCCTTGACAGATCCCTTTGGAGTGCCTCACAATCCACCCTGGTTGTCACCACCCTGAACAACTTCTTGTCATCTGCAAATTTAGCCACTTCACTGCTTACTCCCAGCCACTGTTCCCTCTAAGCTGTGTTAGTGTGAGCTGGCTCACAGTTTTTTAACCTCCGGCTCACACATTTTTTTGTCTTCGCTCAGGAAGGATGGCTCCAGAGCAAACTAATTTATGCAGCGGCCAAGCTGCTGGCTCACAACTTTAATACCAGGAGCTCACAAAGTAGAATTTTTGCTCACAAGACTCCACAGTTTAGAGGGAGCATTGCTCCCAGCTCCAAATCATCAGTGAACAAGTTAAAATGCATCAGACCCAGTACTGAGCCCTGCGGTATCCCACTGCTTACCACCCTCCACCGTGAAAATTGCCCATTTATACTCACTCTCTGTTTCCTATTAATTAGCCAGTTTTTGATCCCATATAGTTTTTGATCCCATATAGGCCCCAAAGAGCACTTCGGTCGGGGTCACAACATTGTTTAGTGACCCCGGGCCCTAAAGAGGCCAGGTTAGCTACCACGAGGGTCAGGTCCTTTTCGGTGGCGGCTCCTACCTGGTGGAATGAGCTCCTGGAGGAGATCAGGGCTCTGCGGGACCTTTTACAGTTTTGCAGGGCCTGTAAGACGGAGCTTAATCTGTTTGTTTTCATTGCACTTTGTGCCTCGTAAGCCGCCCTGAGCCTGCGTGCGGGGAGGGCAGGATATAAATGGAATGAAATAAATAAATAATAAATAAAAGGACTTGTCCTTTTATCCCATGACTATTGAGCTTACATTGGAGCCTTTGATGAGGAACTTTATCAAAAGCTTTCTGGAAGTCAAGGTAAACAACATCTATTGGCTCCCCATTGACCACATGTTTGTTCACCCTTCAAAGAACACTAACAGGTTAGTGGGTCAAGATCTTCCCTTACAGAACCTATGCTGAGTCTTCTTCAATAGATTTTGTTCATCAATGTGCCTACTAATTCTTTCCTTAATAACGGTTTCCACCAATTTACCTGGTATTGACTTCAGACTGATTGGCCTGTAATTTCCCAGATCTCCTCTGGAACCTTTTCAAAGATGGGGGTTATATTAGCTCAGGAATGGAGGCATATTTGAATGAAAGGTTACATATTTTTGTCAGGAGATCCACAAGTTCACATTTGAGTTCTTTCAGAACTCTTGGATGTATGCCATCTTGGCCTGGTGATTTATCAATTTTTATGTTGTCTATCAGTCATAGGACCTCCTCTCTCATCACCTCAATCTGACTCAGGTCTTTCAACACCTGAAATCAGCAGTTCTGGAGTGGGCAAGCACTTCTCATCTTCCACAGTGAAGACAGAGGCAAAAAAATGCATTCAGCTTCTCAGCCATTTCCCTATCATCCATCTGTTACATTCCCCTTATCCGCAGCATGGTGCACTGTTTCCCCTCGACTCTCATGCTTCCTGAAAGTGGTGGGGCTGCCATATTCAGAGTGGGACATATCTAACAAGTCCCCGAGAGTCTTCTCCATGTGCCTAACTGACTGTCTCTGCTTCTCCAGGTCAGCCACCTTGGCCTCAAGGGTGCAAACTTGTTCCCTGAGAACCAGGAGCTCCTTGCACCAGTCGCACACCCAAAACCTCTGTCCAGTGGGCAGATAGTTGTACATGTGAAACTCCATGCAAAACACTGGATAGTCCCCAACCCCTTGCTGGCATTCTGCCTTCATAATTGCTTATTTCTCTTGAATGTTTAAAAATAATTATATGTAATCCCCCTTTTCATTTAAACCCTGGGGACACCCTACAACGTGAAAGCATGATTTTGTGGATGCCCTGTTTATTTTTATTTGGTTAATCGCCTGACCTCATCCTTGTATTATTAACTTTTCAAACTCCTAGGTATATTTGGAAGACAGAAATTTGATTGATGAGTATCAATTGCAAAAGAATTGGAAAGCAATTTACTCCTGTTGACATCAGATGGGCTATATGTCCTTTGCAATGCCATTTAAGTTGTCCCTTACAATGATCTTGTGATCCCATTGTGATTTTCCCCCTCCATACTAACAAAATGGGACTTTGGGATTGGAACACTAATTTCAAGTTACATATTTGGGGGCACCCTAACAGCTGCAACATACAAGCTGTTGTACCAGCAAATTAGTGTTTGGAATGGTGGGAAGCTTCTACAGAGTTGGTGTATGGTGTATGAAAACCAGCACAGGGTGTTGTATCACTAAAAAGATTTGGGCCATTGAGCTATGGAGCTTCCACCAACTCCAAATCAGAAGTGCAGAGTGAGAGAGAGAACATAGCAACAGAACAAAGGGTGTCCACCTTAGTGCCATTCCTAAAAATATTTGGTCCACCAGAGTCATGTTGCTTGTTTAATGTTTACTAGATGCCTACAGCTGATCTTTGCAGTTAAGAAAAAGGGGCCTTTCCTTAAACCTAAAAGACATGAAAGGGACTATGGCTAAGTGACAGAGGATCTACTTTGCCTGCAGAAGGTCCTAGGTTGAATCTACTGCATCCCCAGTTAAAAGAATGATGAAATAGGTAATGTGAATGACTTTTGCCTCAGGCCCTGGAGAACTGATGCCAGTCAGAGTAGACAGTACTGAGCTTGATAGATCAATGGTGTAACTAAGGCCGCTTCATACGTTCATACAATACTTGTGGGAAAAGTGAAGACACCAGGAGTTCCAAGCTCAGCAAAACAAAGAGCAGTGGAGGGAGAGAATCAGCCTGGGGGAAGCCTGTGTTAATAAATAACTCTTGTTTGTCATTTTAATACAAAGAAGCAGCCTGAACCAATATCAGTAGCAAGAGAATTTCAAAGATAAGAACTGATAGCAGAGAAATGCCAAGTATGAGATGCAGAAGGTGAACCACAGTTTAACAAGGAGGCACGAACCAGAAGATTGGATTGCCACCGGCAATCAGGAGAGCAGGATGGACTGCCAGAGCACAGGATGGTACCATTAACCTCATCAGATCAAGCCACTCTGCACCAATGCGTATCACCAGGACTGGAACAAACCCAACTGCCATTTTAAAGTATTGGGAGAAAGTTACCCTGAAACCAAGACTGACTTCTGATGAAATAATTTGTTGTTTTGGAATTTAGGGTGCAAACCTTGTTTTAATCTAACCTTTCTTTTAGAGGAAGCTTTCATTTGATTGTGCATTTTGCTCAACTATTAGCTGCTTTGTTAGTCCCACATCACAACCTAGCCCATCCAGCAGAATCCTTTTTGTGATCCACCGGCGGCTCATTAGGTACCCAGAACAGAGAAGTGTGCACAATTACGAGTTCCTTGCCATTACGGTCAGAAACCAGACCTTGGTTCCTACTAGAAAAATGTTTGTCCAATTTGAGGAAATGCTTGGTGGTAGATTTGTTATTCCTTAGCAGTACTGGCCAGCCACTTTGTAGTGGGTAGAAACCTATCTCTCCCCCCCCCCCCCCCCCCCCGCCCCGCATTCTTCTTTACTGCTGTTAAGGAAGGCATCATTATCCCTTACCATTGTGTACACTGTAATGGCATGTTTGCTGAGCACATTTGATGTTACCTACACAATGGGATATAGAGACTTCATTGTCTAAAAGCATTAGTGGGAGATACAGTTCCAGAGAAATGTTTCATATGATAGGTCCCTTCCCCTATATTTCTTCCAATATATACAACATGTTTGTATCACTGTATTTTCTCCACAATTTCCTAGTGACCTAGTCTTTTTTAACCAGCTTTGCTATTTACCCAAGAACACTGTCCTTAAATGTCAGTTTTCATTTTCAGCCTACAAGGAATGGGTCTTTTTGTACCAGCATCAAAAGCTCAAAATTCTGAGCCTTTCATCATCTACTCTTTGGGATAATTTTCTTCCCTGGCCCAAAGAATATCACTGCTGCTGAAAAACTGTTGTTGGGAATCCCCACCCCATCCCACCCAATGATTCTCTAAACTTTATTTGTGCTTTCCAAATACACCTTTTATATAATAGACAATTCTTTGGTACAGTAAGTAGCTGTTGTTGCTGTACCAACAGCAATCATGAAAACCACTTTATAGGACTGGCCTGTGGAGGTGCAATTTCTTGGTGAATGGAATTGGGCATTCAGACCATAGTCAACATTGTGAAAAACACCACAAAGGACTAGGTTCAGGATTGCAGGGAAGTAGTTAAGATACCACTGCAACACAAAGAAGATTGTTTTTGAACATTAGCGATAAAACACAGTGTCTACTTACAGCATATGACCTTCTTCAGAGACTGTGGTGGCAAACACCTGGGCAGCTACAATGATTGATGCACACTTTGTGCTTGAATCATCATCCCAAAAGACTGCTATATAAAACTCCTAGTTTTATTACTGTCTCCGTTAACTAGTAGAATATTTAAATCCAAGCTTGCAAGGGCACAAGTAGCTAAGAACTTATTAACAAATGTGCATCATCAATGATACTAGCAGTGTGGGAAAGTCACCAAGAGAAAAATGAAAGAAGAAATGGGTCCTTCCAAACCTTCCAAATGGGTCCTGCAGTGTAATCTTGTCAAGCAATAAGGACAGGCTTTCTATTGGAAGAGGGTAATGTACCGAAGCACCTCCTGTTTAGTGGTACAGCTATGTATTGCTGTTAAGAGAAATTCTTTTAATTCCGCTTTATCCAATTTCTTCCTGAAATCAAACAATGTGTTTCTTTTCCTCTCATAAGGAATTTGTTTGAAATCAAATCCTATTTTATCAAAGAAAAATTTGAAGAGATGAGGGGCAGGAAGGGAAATTTCAGAATTTCATTCTGTAGATGCTCAGGGGTAGGTGATATCTTCCCAAACCTTCCTCTCCTCCCACTAGAGCACTCTGTGGTGTATCCCATAAAATAACTGCAAGAGCTGAAGTTACAAAAGGGTATATTGATTTCTCTTCAAAAATAATTCCTTCTTTTCAAAAAGAATAAGAGAGAAAAAATTATATATCTTCTAAAAACCTGAATTTCTGCAAAAGAAATGACCCTCCTCATAACAACAGTATTCTATTGATGTTTCAGACTTCTGGATTGTTTAAAACCCTCAAAGTTAAGTACTAAAACATGGGAAAGCATGTTTTAATACTGAAAGGTATAAACAGACTTGTCTCCATATGACTGTCCACTGCTCATATCCAGAGGAGTGCAGACACAAGAGAATAGTGACCATTTAACCTTATAACAGGAAACTGGGAGATGTTACAGGTGATTTTCGATTTGCTTTTACTACTGTTTCTAAATGTTTTTCCTTCTCTGTTATTGATTTTATTCCTTTTTGGTGCATCATTATTGTATTTTTATGAGTTTAATTCCGGTGTAACTTGTATGGCTGATTTTATTGTAAGCCGCTTTGAACTGAATCTTTTTCAAAAGTGGCTCACAAGTTTATATTTTCAGAGGGTAGCCATACTGGTCTGTAGTAGAACAGCTAGATTCCAGTCTAGTAGTACCTTAGAGACCAACAAGATTTGGGGGGGGGGGCTGACGAAGGGAGCTTTGATTCTCAAACGCTTGTAACCCCCCCACTCCCACATTGTTGGTCTCTAAAGTAGTACTGGACTGAAATCAAACAAGTTTATATGTCAATGAAATTTACTTACATGATCTAATAGCTTGAGAACACTGATGCAGAGATTGGGCTTGATTCAAATTTAAAATGCAACATGTTATCAGAATATATAATTAAACTTTCTTCCAGATATCTCTCATTTTAAGGCAGATAATGCATTACAACATATTTTATTTGTTTATTTTATTTTCTTCCTCCATTGTTTTTAAATTCAAAACATCCACCTGAATTCCGAATATACACACCAATTTTCATTCAGATATTTCAGTGTTCAAGGAAAACATCATAGTAAAAACAAGCAGAATGTCAAATGGGTGACTTAGCAAGTTAAACCAAAGGTCCACACCAATTTTCATTCAGATATTTCAGTGTTCAAGGAAGATATAGTAAAAACAAGCAGAATGCCAAATGGGTGACTCAGCAAGTTAAACCAAAGGTGGGTGAGTTTTACTTTCTGCAGCCAATTATTATAGCATGTTTGCTAGATGCCTTAATTACTGGTACAAAATAAGCAATAAGTGAATCATAGGAGTGGGATACAACCACCTGCGCTGCTGCCCAAAGAGTAAAACTGTATGCACTATCTTTGCAAGCCCATGATTGAGGGTGGTCCATAATTACCCTCTTCAAATGATTACTGTGGTGGTATAACTGCTATTTACACCGATTTTAATTGGGGGAGGGGGAGAGAATACTGTAAGGAAAAACTCCTGATCTTGAGTCTCAGGGCTCAGTAGATGAAGATCAGTTCCCAGGATCCATGTTCTTACATTTTCATAGATTAATAAAGTTCAGATTAATGTGCACAAATCACATTTTATGCATTTGCATCTAACACTCATTAAATTTAGACTAACTCTTGAAAATCTGTATGGAACATACCATCTCAGTGGAAGCCCTTTACATGAAAATTTGCAGTGCTAGGATCATGGCCAATTTGAAGATGACCATTAACTAAGTAGTAATTCTACACAGGTTCTTGTCTGGAAATTTCCATTTCTAACAGGCACCAAGATCTACAGGGATTCTTATTTAAAACAAAATTTTCATTTCCTTTCTGTATTGTATTATGATGAATTCAATGAAGCCAAGCCAGAAAAGTGTGTCTGAATATTTTACCATATTCTCAGCATGGCATCAAAGAAAGCATTAAAGGAAATTATCACCCTGGAAATATTCTTTGAAAAAAATCTTTAAATGTCAACATTTTCATTATATTCCATTTGCTTGAGTGCTTTTGCAGAATGCAATTATCAATTTTCCCCCTTTAAACTGTATGTTTACAGAGGTATTTTGGATATGATAAAATACATTTGGTAAGGATAAAATGTTATAACATGGACACTTGCTGTAGACACTGCCTTTTCCAAACATTTTAGGCAAGTTAATACCGCACAAGAAAAGCATGGGCAGACAAAAATGACTTTAGAATGCGACTTGTATCCCTAGCTTGGATAGGAATGATATTTACATTTGAGATACGGGATACAAAAAAAAAAGCTTTTAAACACTAGAGGAACTATAACACAAAAGAGGGAAGCATAACAATGATACAAAATTATTAGCAATACACCTGCAGGCAGTGGCAGGGATTTTGAACACTCATGAATTCCCAAGACAAACACCTAGGACACACCAAAACCAAAAGTCATGTAATAACTTTTATTAAAACCAACCAAAATAACATGACACAAGGTGTAAACTTTTAAGGTCACTAGATCTCCTAATACAATATTTTTAATTTAAAAAAACATACCAAACATACATGGGGGAACATATCTTTTCCCTTCGTATCTTTAACAAACTCGTGCCTAATGTATCATACAATTATTTAATTCACCTTATATCATTAAAATATAATCTACAAATATATTAAGTTTATACTTTATATGTCCTCAACAAGTTTTAAATGTTTGTATGGGCCACATCACACCAACCCCGCTCATAATTTTTTTTCGTGGAAGGAGAAAAAATGTCTCAGACCGTAGTCTCAATGTTTTGTTTTTTGTCGACATAATGTATAGAATGCTTTGCTGTCTTCAATGGGCACAGGACATGTTTAGTATTGGATTGCATCTTGATGTGTGTTGTGTCCTTAAACATAGACATCAGACAAAGGAGGCAGCATTGTTTTAAACAGGCGCACCCTTTAATAACTCAGGTTCTTTTTTTGTAAGTGTCAGCTCGCACAGTGACTCTCAGATGAAATAAGTCCTTTTAATCAGGCTTTATTTTAGAAATCAGAAAAGTTGCTTTCAAGTTGAAACTCTTTGCCAGAACTAAAGAATATTACAAAGTTAGAAACTATGAGAACTTTGGTTCAGCCCACATTCATATGTCAGCATTACATAGTCAACAGGTGCAGTAATACAAGACAATTATAATGTTGAGAATGTTTATCATCACAGACTTTCTCAAAGGCCGTGAGAAGGTTGAAAAGCGAAAGCTTCCCATTGGCCCATGGAGGAGGTTCACATTGATAAGTGTTACACAGGCCCTGGTCATACAAGAAGTTTTGGGCCAGGAGAGGGATGGATAGGGGGCGGAGCAAAGGGGCGCAATCCCACTGCAACATCTGGGAAGTGTTGCTTACCCGTCCCCGATCTGGCCCTTCCGCCCAAAACACGGAGCAAAAATGAACCACCTACTGAGGTGGTTCTTCTGGGACGGCCGCATCCCCGGCTCCTGGCTGAACTGCGCATGCTCAGACATGCGCAGTTCAGCAGCCCCCCCACACACACCGTGTCTTCCTCCCCGGCATCTGATCATGCCGGGGAGCAACGGCGTCGCGGCTCAGGGGATTCGTGGGATCCCACCATGGCGTCTCTATTTTGGTGCGGCTCTAATTAGCCGCACTTTGGCCAGTGTTTATCCTGCTGTGTGGCAGGGACCACAGTGCAGCTAATCTACGATCACTCAGACATGTCTCAACCTCCCCTTCCAAGAATGGCAGAGGAGAAACCTTGCAAACAGATTGATAACATGCCAGCAGGTGTTATATGTAACAGGGAAACAATAAGCATGAGAACGGAAATAGCAGAAGCATAGATGGTAACAAGCAAAGCTATGTACATCAGAAACCCACGATTGCAATTACAGAGATCCAGTGCCCCAACTCCAAAGGCAAGGGTCCGAGTTTGACAGTAAGTAGCTGCAGTAACAACTTCCTTTTTCTCTGTTTTGCTTACATTAAGTCCTGGAGTGGACTTACAGCAGTCTAAAACACCGGCCTAGATTAAAGGAACAAAGTTGTCACACCAAACTGGAAGCAAAAAATGGATGCCATTCAACTGAAAACATGTTCAAAGCATATCCATCATGCCCAGGGTGGAGGAAGTGCAGCTCTCATATCATCACAGCAGTTTATTATATGCAACTGATTGGGTCTAGTATACCATCTGGCAGGAATACATTGTTACACGTCTCATTGATTCTAATATGGAATGAAGTCATGTATCCTTGGATGAAAATGATGCAAGCTTTAATTTACCCTAGCAGGGTAGCTCTGTTACCCCTTGTGTCTTTTTCATCTAAATGCTACCTGTTTCCTAAATGAACAAGCATCGTATAAGACTTCTGTGCCCTATGATTACTTCATTCTCTTCAGAGCTGCAAATATGAGAATATCAACTCAAACACCTGCTCTTTGATCCAGAGGAATTAGCCGTGTTAGTCTGTTGCTGCAAAAGTAGTAAAAAGCCCAGTAGCACCTTTAAGATTAACACACTTTATTGTAGCATAAGCTTTCGAGAAACACAGCTCTCTTTGTCAGATGCATAACATTTGTTAGTCTTAAAGATGCTTCTGGGCTTTTTACTACCTGCTCTTTGAACTCTTTAATTCTTCTGCATTTACAATCTCTTCATTTTCTTTAAATTGGTAAAAAAGGGGGCAAAGATCCAGCAATGCTTATGAAATGATATTCAAAGAAAGTAACAGTGTCAGGGGGATTTATCTGAATGTAATACTGTTATCAGAAATTAATTCATAGGGTTGAACATCAAACGTCACCATCTTTTTCCAATGCAGAAACGCTATGTCCAAGAACAGAATAAATCTGCTGCTATAAACATTCTGCTCTGCTGTAGAATATGGCACAGGATGCCTTGTTTCTGAAAACAGCATGTCTAAAAGACCCTTTTGCAAACATGCTATTACTAATTCTATTTTTTCCAGATGTTGCCTTAATTCATATTCCAAAATTCCAGAGTTCATATATCTCCCTTGTGGAGTCACAAGGTTCAGATTTATGCAAGCATGGAAGCCACCATATTTTTGTGGCCTCATGTTTTATGTACTCAGTGATAACCATCTGACAAAAACAGTACAAAAGGGCCATCAGACATCTGGCTTCTCCACAGTCTATCGGTGAGCTGAAACTGTCATAAGGATTACTTCAGACAAACCAGGAAGGACAGCTGCATGAAGACCCTCATCCAGTAACCAATGTCTTTATTAGATTTTTAGAAATCTACCAGCTGAATAATGTCAACTGTAGAAACTGCCCTAAAACCAAGAAAGCATCTTGTCTGAGAGCTATCCATGTTCTTTTATACTACTGCTATAGAAGGGAAGGAATAACTACAAGTTCGCAATGTTATGTTAGGACAGACACTGTTGAATATTGAGATCACTAATCAGATCTGATTCTGAATGATCACATGGTATACTTCATTTAAGGCAGCACCACAGGAAACGGGGGAGTTATGTGCTTGACTGCTTCTCCCTCCTGCACACAGGGGAGTGTGCTTGACTGCTTCTCCCTCCTGCACATCCAGAAGATGACTAAACTAGAATCTTTTTTTCCCTTTTCTCCACAACAATTTTGCCTTGGGCATGTTACTTGCATGAGCCGGACCATGAAAGCAACATGGGCAGAAGTTTTTACAGAATGCCAAAGCAGTTTGGGAGTCAACCACAGTAAAGCAATTCACCATCAGCAACCATGTGCCCTAAAGTAAGTTGGTTCTAAATGTAGGGAGATTTTTTCTAAGCAAAGGGAGATAATGTGAACATTAAGTCCACAGACTGAAGTGGTAAAGTCTCAATAGGGTTGTACAGTGCAATCATTCCCAATGTACATGTCTTGACTTCAGAAGGCTCCTATAAGGACCAATTTGGCCTCCTCTTGTTCACAATGGTTCAGCAACATCATCATAGGGAGACATGGCACTCGGTACAATTAGTATGCTATGACTCAGTTCTATATTTTCATTTAGTCCAGATCCTGCACTCTCAGTACTTTGACAATGGCTGGGTGGTAGCTGTGGATGTGCCAATTGAAACTAAGTCTAGGCAAAATAGAACTAATCCTGGTCAGTAGCTCCTGGGACTTTGAGGGTCAGGTCACACATGCCAGTTGAAATGGAGGGGAAGCAAGGCTATTCCCTCCAGAGGAATTTGACACACACTTGCGAGATCACACCTTCTTTTGTAGGTGTGGGCACAGCCCATCACTGTGTCATCAGACACAACTGTGTGGGGGGTCTTTTTTTTTTGGCCATGTGCATAAATGAGGAATCACACCTCTGCACTGAGGGCCCCCTATGGAGTATGCAATGATGTGCATACTGCAAAGAGGGGGGGGGG
>NW_015175360.1:1691413-1696871 GCF_001447785.1 Gekko japonicus | reverse complement strand
GATGGGGGGTGGGGGTGGGTGGGGGGCGTGGGGGGGGGGGGGGGGGGGGAAGCTGCCAAATTTTTAGGCAGTCTTTTGGCAGATTTTTGGCTGGTTGAAAAATGGCCGGGGAAATGCAGCAAGAGGCTCTTGCTGCCTTTCCCACCGAAACTGGGCTTTTCCCATCTTTTCCCTGGTTCCAGGGAGGAGGAGGGGGGAGGCCAGTTTCAGCCAATCACTGACATGCATGGGCAGACTTTGCAAGGTTGGTGTTGCTTTGTACACCACCTTCCTTGCTTGGGAGGAGGGAGGGAGACTTCCAACTCTACCCAATAGGGGTGAGTTGCATCCTCTTTGAGCCAATCACAGGACAGTGTCATTTTTTGAAACTGTCCTGTGCTTGGCCCAAAGACCATATAAGGAGTCCTGCCTAGTGGTTGGACTCCATTGCTGTTCCTGCTTTCCTGGCTGCCTGAGAGAGACTGTGCTGCTCTGGCCTTTGGCTTCAGTTGCTGGCTGCACTCTCTGTGCCTGGCCTGCTGCCTCCCTGGACTGCTGCTGGACTCTCTGGACTCCTGGACACCAGAAGACATCACCAGGTTTGATTTTAAGTAGGATTTCTTTAATTTTTAAAGTGCTTTTCTGTTTCCCCCCTCTAATTTTAAGGTTCTTTGGGTTGGTTTCATTGGTCTGGTATCTCTAATTTTTAAAGGGCTTTTCACTTTCCCCCTCTTCTTTGGGTTGGGGGTGGATTGGTCTGGGTAGGTGGGTTCTGGGTTCTCTAGGATGGGGTGTTGGGGGGTTCAGATGTTTTCTTTTTAACAGTTTAAAATGTTTATTTTTAACAGTTTAAAAGTTGTATTGTTGTTTCTTTTTAACAGTTTAAAAGTTGTGTTGTTGTTGCTTGGGTGGGGGGGTTCTTCCCTTTCCCCCGTTTGTTGGAAAACAGTTTAAAGGTTTTTTCTTCTCTGTAATATTTTAAAGGTTTATAAGTTTAAGAAGTTGTGCTGGTTGTTGCTTGGCTCGGTGGGGGGGATTGCTTGCCTTGGGTTTTTTCCTGTTTGGTGGGGTTAGGGTTAGGAAATCAGGTTTGTCCTAGTGCATTAGCCAGGAGAAGTTTAATAAAGAGACACAAGCACTTCTAAAAAGATTTGTTTCCATCTCTAGGATAGCTTTATAAAACCTTCAGCTAGGGAGAAGCAGGATCACCAAGTTTTAAACCAATCCAGTTCCAAAGGGGGGGGGGAATTGAGGAAAGGATAGATTAGGGTCCTTTGAAAATCAAGATAGATATTTGGTGGGAGGGTTCTTAAGAAGGTGCCAGGCTCTGTCAGGTTCAGGTGTCAGTGCAGTTAGTTACTTAGGTGCCTAAACACCCCACCACCTACAGTCAGATTAGTCAGAGTTTGGCCTAGGGTGACATGAGTGGCAGGAAAGAAACATAGAGGGGCCCTGGGGGCAAGGCAAAGGAGAAGACCAGAGGGGCAGAGGGGAGGGGAAGGACTGCAGTTCCCCCCCCCCACCTCTGCGCAGGACCACAACAGAGCATCCTGGCACCACTCCAACCTCTGGCCAGAGTTGTGCTGTGAAGAAGCCACGCCTGGTTCTCTTCCCTAAGAATGATACTCCTGGGGTGGCCCCAGCAGAGGTGCCTGAAGGTGCTGGCACTGGGCAGGGGTCGTTGCTGCTGAGGCTCAGCAGCAGGAGGAGGAACAGCAAGAGCTGTCTTTGGGGTTGATCTCTGGGGAGGATTCATCTCCGAAGAGCACTCCACAGACTCAGAGCCTGAAGGAGGAGCTGGGAGCTGGCCACCACCAGCCCCCTGCTCCAGTTCCTCTAGGATCCAGCAGGCCTTCTGGGGAGGAACAAGAGGGGATGCTGGAAGGGGCAGAGGAGGAAGAGATGGAGGAGATGCACCCCAGGGTGCCCCCATCTCAACCCCCTCCTCCCAGTCAGTGATCTTCTCGTGCCCCCCCCCCCAAGACACAATGTGTCTGCCTCAAGCTCCTCACAGGAGGAAACTCAAGTGGAGACCGAAGCTGCTGGTCAGCATGGTTTCACTTCCCACTTCACCTCCAATGTCTGGAAGTACTTCCATCTGTTGGAGGACCCACGGGATGCACAGTGCCAGCTGTGTAGGGCCCGGATCAGCCATGAGAAGGACCCACACCATCTCACGCCTGCCGGGATGCGGTACCACCTGAAGAAGCACCACCAGGTGGAGCTTCTTCAGGGGGAGAGACTTGCTGCCACTATGGTGCCCAAGCGGCCACCAGCAGCAGCCAGCCAGGAGGTGAGTCGTGCAGCAACCACCTCCTCCAGCACTCTCCCAAAGAGTGCCACGGCAAGGGAGGGACAGCAGGCATCTCTCACTGAAACGTTTGGTGAGGGTGGCACTAGCATGCCTGGGGGGGAGGAAGCATGGTAGGAGGATGGTCACTCGCTGCATTGCTGAGATGATCGTTGAGAGGTACCCCTTCACAGTGGTCAAGAGTCCTGTGTTGCGATGGTTGCTCAGGTATCTCGCGCCCTGGTACACAGCTCCTTCTGGCACCACGATGAGCAGGACTGTAGTGCCCTCACTTTACAGGGCTGCCAGGGATGTCATGAGGGGACAGTCGTCCCATGCTGCAGGGAGGGCTGTTCACTTCACGTCAGATATTTGGACCTCCAAACAGGGGCATGAAGCGTATCTCTCGCTGACTTCCCACTGATGGCAACCCAGTGACATCATGGATGGTGGGTGGGCAATAGCTGATAGGCAGGGACAGGGGTGTCATGATTCTGTCTCTTTCCCAGACCAGTCCCAGGAATGGAAAGGGAAAGGTTCATGGACTGAGACAATGAGTTTTACACAAAAACCCATGAGAGATAGTCTCTCTGTGGATTTAAGACACATGCCACCAGAACCTTTCAACTATAGTCCCCCTTCCAATGCAGAGCAAGGTTCCAGACTCTTCACTGGCCTCTGGGGGTTATTCAGGAATACTCTTAGCAATTAAGTAAGGTAGCACAATCTTGGCAAAGCAGTTCAGCAACAGGATTTAAGCTTAGAGTCAATGTACATCACACAGACACAATTATAAACAGAATAAAGTTTATTTAGCACAGAATTTAGCAATCAGACTAGAGATTAGAAAATAAGAAAACTTATGGCCCTTTGGCCCTTACTAAACATTAAAGATCTACATAGTTACCAGGGTGATCCACAGGCAAGGAGTCCCAGTACGAAGTCCATTGGAATAGTCCAAGTATCTTTAGAAACAAAAGATCCATTATGCAAGCACCTCGCCATGTGCTTCACTGGAGTCCTTTGTCTGCCCAAGCCTCATGGCAGAGACAAAGCAGCTCCAGAACAAGTCCACAGACAGCAGATAACAAGAACATACCAACAAGCAAGAAAATCTGAGCTCGTGTCTTTGTGTTCACCAATTTAAGGTCCAATCTCATTAGGCCAGCTCTGGCCAAGTAGCCAACCACAATGAGACAGGAACTTTCCAAATTTGTAAATGGGTGGGGGTAGGTTGGGAGTAGTAGTCATCCTCTGGCAGTAAGATGATACCAGTCCAACCCACCTTGGTCCTGCGTGCACTTCTACATGCTTCACTGAGGCATCTGGATTTATGGGGGCAATTTGGACAAATGGTCAAGCCATGTGGCTTCAGGGGTCGAGGCAGATACATTCCTAAGGGGAACCTGAAACTTCTAGAAATCACACAAGGGGAACATGAAACTATAGGGATCAATTTTCCTTTACAAGGGGCCCCAGGCCAGTTACTGCAAGGCTCTGCTGCACACCAAACTACTCAACATCCCACACACGGGGGCCAACACTGGAGCCACCATCAGTAGGCAAGTAGAGGAGTGGGTAAGTGGTGACGTCATCATGGGCTTCAAGGTGACGGATGGTGGTGCGAACATGATCACAGCGGTTGAGGCAGTGGGCCAAAAGTGCCTTCCCTGCGTGGCCCACCTTCTCCACCTCATGGTGAAGGATGCCTTGGGCCAGGAATCAGAGAATCCCCGGTATGTTGGGTTCCACACTTACCAGCATTTCCTCCAGAAATGCCGACACACTGTGGGCCACTTCTCATGCAGCAATAAGGATGCTTATCGGCTGTGTGAGAAACAGATACTGTTGGGCATGCCGGAGCACTGCCTATTCAGTGACATCAGCACCTGCTGGAACTCCACCTGCGCCATGCCGGAGTGCTTGCTGGAGCAGAAGGGAGCCCTGACTGCCCTGATCTCGGAGACTGGGGTCATTCGGGAAGAGAACCGACTCACCCTGGATGAGTTGATGATCGTTTCTCAGACTGTGGAGGTTCTTGCACCCTTCAAGGGTCACACAGACATGCTCTCATCTGACACGGCGAGTCTGGCTCTGGTCATCTCCATGTTCCACATGGCATGTGAGGGACTGGCCTCGTTGTTGGAGCCGAGCACAGGATGTGCAGACCTTGTTCCAGAGGTGCACGTGCTGGTGAGGAGGCTGAAAGAAGTCTTCAAGGAACACTTTCAGCCCGTCTTCAACAAGCAGGAGGCATACATGTTGGCAAGCACGTGTGACCCGTGCATCAAGGGCAGGATCGCCAAGTGGGTCAATGAGTTCGACAGCTGGAGAGACGCACTCTCCCAGCAGGTTGAAGGCAGGCAGGCCAGAGGGCTAATGTTGCTGGGAGTTGAGGAAGTGGGGGGCGAAAGCAGCAAAGCTGTTGCTCTTTCCCAATCTCCCTAGCTAGGCCACATTCCCCCCCTGGCCCCCACCTCGAAGAGTGGAGAGATGGAACTCTTGGGGTGGCTCGCTGGTCCCCCTGGGAGCAGTAGCAGGCCTATGAGACAGGACACGGAGGCTATGATGGTCAGGGACTAACTTTCAGAGCCCTGCGAGTCACAGTCCACCTGCCCGCTGAGCTACTGAGCTGTGAAGGAGTAGGTCTGGCCAGCCCTCTCTATCATGGCCCAGGGGCTCCTCTCATGCCCTCCTACGAGCATTCAGAGTGAACGTGTTTTTCCACATGCGGGCGACATCATCAGCACACATCGCTTTCACCTGAAGCCCTGGACAGTGGAGCAGTTGGTCTTCCTCAAGGTCCACTTGCCACTGTTTGGCTTTCCGGACCTGGACTTTGAGGGTGACTGAGGTGAGCACAGTTTTGTTGTGCCTGCATCCTCTTAGTCTGTGTGCTGAGAAGTTTGGAGATAAATGCTCTTCTCAAAATTAAAAGTAGAAAGAGAGACCAGAGAGAGACATGTTCCCCCAAAGCATTTTGATTGACAGATGCCCCCCAAACTCCCCCCCCACTGGCATTCTTTCACCCAGGCCACCCTCTTCAGAACACCTCCGTAGAACCCCCCCCCCAAAAAAAAACACCCTGAATGCTGCAAAACCAGTTTTCACTCAAGCTAGTAGAATACAATTCTAAAACTAGAAAAACTCACAGTAATGCCACAGAAATTTACATTTTTCTTTGCAGTG
>NW_015175360.1:1678199-1690722 GCF_001447785.1 Gekko japonicus | reverse complement strand
CTGCATGAAGTAGTTTGCTCTGGAACCATCCTTCCTGAGCTAAGACTTTGAGCTACTGGCATTAAAGTTGTGAGCAGGCAGGTGATTTGGCTACTGCATGAATTAGTTTGCTCTGGAGCCATCCTCCCTGAGCTAAGACAAAAATGCGTGAATCGAAGGCTAAAAACCTGTGAGCTAGCTCACAGCAACTCAGCTTAGAGGGAACAGTGGTGGTGGGTGAGGGAGGGCCCATGATGAGAGGGGCAGCTGCACTTAGGCTGAGGTTCCTCAAATGAGACAATGACAGCTGGTGTGGTGCTGCAGAGAGAGGAGGATCAGGGTGGACAAACAGCAACACCCCTCCCTCTCTCTTTCTGAGGCCTTCCTTCCCTGGCTTGACTCAATGGGTAAGGGTATGCTTGTGGACTGACTGGGCAGCAGTCCCACAAGATACTACTACCCAGATTTTGAGTCTTTTTTTGGGTGTGCTATTCTAGCTCGCCTCCCTGTGGTGCGCCCTGGGTCATGCTAAAGAGCTAGAACATGTTTAAAAGATTAATACTAGTCTCTTTATTGTGAGAACAACAATGCAGATAGGAAAGATGAGAGATAGGATAAAGGAGTACTAGCTAAGGGAGGAGGCAGGTGTGGGACAGGTAGAAGGAAGACAGGAAATTTCCCCCCCTGAGGTCTCCATTCTACAAATCAAAGGGATAGTGAGGTACAGGAGAGAAAACACAGGAAAGTCAGTGTGGGAATAACTATACAGCTATCTGTCTCTTCCTGCGAAGTCTGGAGGAGGTTGACCCAGGGAAAGCATCTTCTTGACTTTGAGCATGTGCTACATGCTGTGTATCCTCCCAAGCAGTCCATTCTGCAGTCCATCTGATCTTACAGTTGTCAGGGAGGAGAGAGGTTAGATAAGGTTGTGTGGAACCCACTTCCACCCGTCCTTCCTTTCCCAGTTTCCCCAGGTCTGCAGGGGGTGGGGCAGCCTGTCTTGAAGCTTTTGAATGCAGAAATGCTGTACAGGTTGGCAGGCAGGCAGTGGCAGGCACAGGATTCTGTCGCCAGACTGGCACTACTGCATTCAATGCACTGGTTCTGCTGCCCTTTCAGAAAGGCCCCCATTGACAGAGATTCTCTGATGTTACATAAGAACACAAGAGAAGCCAATGTTGGATCAGGCCAATGGCCCATCCAGTCCAACACTCTGTCACACAGTGGCCAAAAATACCAGGTGCCATCAGGAGGTCTATCAGTGGGGCCAGGACACTAGTAGCCCTCCCACTGTTGCCCCCACAAGCATCACATGCCCCAGAGACCAAGGGTTCCTATCTATAGCTACTAGCTAGTCACTGATGGACCACTGCTCTGCTCCAGCCTCCATATGTTTGTCCAATTTCCTCTTGAAGCTGTTCATGCTTGTAGCCAGCCACCACCACCACCTCCTGTGGCAGTGAATTCCACGTGTTAATCACTCTTTGGGTGAAGAAGTACTTCCTTTTATCTGTTCTAAACCCAACTGCTCAGCAATTTCATTGAGTGCCCACGAGTTCTTGTACTGTGAGAAAGGGAGAAAATTACTTCTTTCTCTACCTGCTCTATCCCATGCATAATCCTGTAAACCTCTATCATGCCACCCCTCAGTCTTCTGGCTGGGTTAGGTTTCCCCATTGGAAACAATGGAGGGAATGGGGGCAACCCACTGGTCCAATGTCTTTGGGACTTGAGGTTTCTGTGGGAGAGGCTCCAGAAGCTAACCTGCAAATTTGGAGCCTCTCCCTCAAACCCCTCCCCCCAGCCCACTAATAGGACTGTGGGACAATTTGACATTTCTCCCCCCCACACACACACACCATAGAGAACAATGGAGGGGAGCAGCTACCCTTGTTTAGGG
The DNA here is from genome assembly GCF_001447785.1 of Gekko japonicus. NCBI lineage: Eukaryota > Metazoa > Chordata > Lepidosauria > Squamata > Gekkonidae > Gekko > Gekko japonicus. The sequence goes on along the minus strand of NW_015175360.1, from coordinate 1,688,843 downwards.
GCCCATAGAATCGAACCCCCTGGTCTAATCTTTTTAGGACTTAATGGTTCTTTTGGGGAGAGGCTCCAGCAGCTACCCTGCAAGTTTGGAGCCTCTCCTTCAAACCCCCTCCCCCCCAGCCCCCAGAATATACCCTATGAGTTTTCGCCATTGACTTTAATGGCCCATAGAGTATAGGGGGGGCAAAAGTTTTTCAGACAGCTGAATGACTCCTGAATCAATTTGCATTGCTGAAAGTGGGATTCAGGAGTCATTCAGCGGGCCAAAAATGATTTGTCCAAATCCAAATTGGGCCGAAATTTTTTTTGGTGCACATCCCTAGTGGGGAATCAAACTCGGTTCTCCCAGATTAGAGTCCCTGCACTTAACAATTACACCAAAAAACAATGAAAAGCTTGCTACCTCTTTCTTTCCCAGGTCCCTTCCATCCACTGATGTGACAAGAAAACATTTGATTTTTAAAGGAGGTTTGGGGTTTTTCCTTTCACTGGGCCTGCTGTGCTTCACCCCCCTTCATGCATCTCTCTGCTAGTCTCTCCAATGCATTGAGCAGACTATGCTGCCTGCCACATGCTGTTCATTCTGTCAATCACATGCTGCCAATCACAGATTGGGTGGCAACAAGCCACACTAGTATAATGCCACAGCCAGGTTGGCAGACTGACTGGCAGAGGCAATATTAAGGTAGGAATTAAAACCGGAACCTTGTGAAAAGCAAAACTCTTATCTTCTCCAAGCCACAAATCCAAAAGAGAAATAGGATTCAACAGAGGCTCTGTGAAGGGATTTGACAGGAAATCAGGAGAGTTTTAAAGTTATGGGTAAATTTCTGAGGCCTTAGTTATGCAGGTGGTCAGACTAGTGATACAATGTCCAGACAGACAGAGCCTTCACATTCTATGGCTTTATAATGAGATGGAGGAGGAGGAGGAGGAGGCAGAAATGGTAATGTGGGACATAATCGACTCTATGCAAAAAATTATGAGAACTCTGTGTGTGTGTGTGCGCGCGCACGTGCATGCATGTGTGGTGCCATCAAGTTGCTTCCGACTTAAGGCAGCCTTATGAATTAATGACCTCTGGGAGACAAATAGTTTTTGAAGGAGTAATGTCATTAGGGAATGTAGGTGGGAAAAACACATCAAAGCCCCCAAACTGTGATCTGCAGAATTTATGCTTGTGTCTTGACTCCTGAGTGGCTGCGGGAAAATTTAATTCAGTAGCCAGCCTGACTTGCAGGGGGCAAAAAATTATCTCAACACCATTCTTTCACCTAATTAGTAGAATTGGGAACAGGCTATACTCATATAGACAGAACAGGCTGGGCAGAAGACATAGAGTAGGACACATTATAGCATTAGTGGGCTGAGGTGTGCAGCCTTCTAGGACACACATACTATAGGGCCCAAGCCTTAGAGTACAGTTATTATTGTTAAACAGGCCTACAGATCCTAGGAACAGACAGTCCAGATGATAAAACAACTCCAGCTGACAGACTCACAGTTTTCACTGAGGTGATATGCTTGCCTTGAGATGTACCACTTCATACTCTAGACATCATTGGATGCAACTTAAGGCAGAAAAAAATCCCTACATAGAGAAAATTAACATGTCATAGAGATGGCTTGCTTAGAATCCTTCTTCTTGTCATCTAACTGAATGTGGAGATTTTTTTAAAAAGAAGGAGCATTCAATTGTGTGATAAGTAGGGCTCCAGCCCCCAGGTGGGGCCTGAAGAGCTCCAAGAATTCATCAGATCTCCGGCATTTCATCAAATTGAGGCATAAAGTTTCAGCGTAACACAAAACAGAACAGAATAAATTGGTAATGCATGAGATAAGCAACAGTACTGGATCATGATCATACATGCCTACACCTGGCAATCCTGGGAGCTTTGAGGGAAGCAGGGCATGAGGAGGGGGAGCAGCGCACAACATGTTGATGTCACTTCCGGGCAGGAGTGGGAAGGTAAGACCACAGAGACGAGGGATTTCCTAAAGAGTTGCTCAACACAGTGATCCCCCATTTTTCTCCTGCTGCTCCATTGAGTGAGTGGGGAGAAATGGAAGGTGAGGGCAGGAGGTAAATCACATCATGAATATAAAGTCATGTAATTTATATTTTTAAAATGTTTTGTACATCCATGGGGAGTGACTTTGGAAGAAGGGGCTTTGTCTCTGTGTTTCTAAGGTTTTCCTTACTCATAGAAAAGGTGAGATACCATTGGGTTTATCTTTGCTCTGCCTGTCAAACAAGTTCGGTGAACCCCAAATATATGTTACCCCCCTCCCACTTCTTCCAAGGTCTACACTGTCCTGACTGATCAGAGTGACAGTGCATGAAATTAAGTCATGTTTAAATGTTATTCTTAGCAGTGAGTTCCTTGTGCATCTATAACTTTTTCATACAGGTTATATTCCTTTCAACTGATCAAACTGAATTTACTCAAGATATATATAATAATTCAAATGTATACTCCAACAGTTGCATTTATCTGCTATAAGTTACTCCAAAGCCAACATTTTACAATTGGAAATTAATCCCCAGATTGTAAAAGGGCCCTGTAAAGCCTAGCATTAGACACAGTATAGACACAGAAAGGGCATAATATGGAGAAGTAATAAAATAAACAAACAAAATTAACAGGTTTTAGGGAAATTATCCAATATAGGTGTTTTGAAGATAGCAGATTATTTCTATTTCCCTTGTTTGTATCAGCGGAATTCCTTGTATTAGCAAATATTCTCTTGTGTTTCACTCTTATAAAAACGTTGCTTCCATTTTGCTGGAACTCTGAATGCACAGCAATATACAGGGGAAACATTTAAAGGGTTTCTTCCTGTAAACCTTTTTGTGAATCAGTCTGCACTCTCTTATATAAAATCTTCTATTAAAAGGAATTTTACCACATGAGATCGCCCTTCCAGCTTTAACTAATATTTACAATTTATAGCCAGAATACAAAGTGCTGAAACATACCTTTTCTGTGCAAATTCTTAGATACTGTTTACTGATCTCTTACAGCATTGTAGCCCCATAGAAATTAGCATAATCTCAAATTCACACTGTAAATGTAAAATGTAAAACATGGCTGATACATGGTTAAATCAAATAATGTATTTCCTATTTGCTCTCTTGGGAGTGATGGAGACATAGTTTCCCCACACACTAACACATATGCTTTGTCCAAACATGCAAGGTGAGGGGGTATCATTTGAACTGAGTGCATGTTTACACAGCCCCATTTTCATAGGTCCAGGCTGTGTGGTTTATTGGATTTAATCTTGCAAATCAACTGTGCTATCCTAGCATACATGTAATAGTTATAGCAGGGTAGGGAGAGCAAGCATATCCTCAATTGTTGGGGGGGTATTATTTGATCCTGCCCATGATTCACTCCCCAAATCTTCAGGAATTTCCCAACTCCAACTTGGCAACCGAGGACATACCGAACTCACCAAGGCTCAGCACCACCTCCTCGAAGCCCAAACAGTGTTCTCCACACTATTTGAGGTCACTAAGGTTACCAGTTGACCCAGATAGTCCAGTATTTTCACTGATAGTTCAGCAGAAAAACTGAAAAAATGTTGTTCAGTCGCACAGTCGAGTCAGGGTCTTCTCTAGTGAGTGCTCCCTTCTCGTTTGGTGGCCAAAGTATTTGAGCTTCAGCTTCAGTATCTGGCCTTCCAGGGAATGGACAGGGTTGATTTCCTTTAGGATTGACTGATTTGGACTCCTTGCAGTCCAAGGGACTCTCAAGAGTCTTCTCCAGCACCATAGTTCAAAAGCAACTATTTTTTGGCACTCAGCCTTCCTTAGGGTCCAACTCTCGCAGCCATACATTACTACTGGGAATACCATTGCTTTGACCATTCAGACTTTTGTTGGCAGGTTGATGTCTCTACTTTTTATTATGCTGTCTAGGTTTGCCATAGCTTTCCTCCCAAGAAGCAGGTATCTTTTAATTTCATGGCTGCAGTCACCATCTGCAGTGATCTTGGATCCCAGGAATGTGAAATCTGTCACCACTGATCAGCTAGCTGGGGGGGGGGCTTACCAGGAGCAGGAGGGAGGCCCAGGCTATATCACTGGCAGCGTAGTGATGCCACTTTTGGAGTGTGCGGGAAGTGATGCCATCATGTCGGCGACATCTGGGTGGTGCTCTGGTATTTGGGCAAAAACGCTATGGTAGAAGCCATTTTTAGCATACAGTTTTTGTCAAAATGCCAGAGCATTGCCCAGATGTCACTTACATGATGACGTCACTTCCTGTACACACCAGAAGTGATGTAGCCACATTGCCAGCAGTGTTCCCTCTAAACTGAGTGAGTGTAAGCTAGCTCACAGTTTTTTATCTGCTGGCTCACACATTGTTGTCTTCGCTCAGGAAGGATGGCACCAGAACAAACTAATTTATGCAGTAGCTCACTCACAACTTTAATGCCAGTAGCTCACAAAGTACAATCTTTGCTCACAAGACTCCACGGCTTCGAGGGAGCAGTGATTGCCAGTGACATAGCCTGGGCCTCCCTCCCACTCCTGGTAAACTATCCCATCCCCTGCCAGTTGCAAGGAGGGACCTGGCAACCCTATATTGTACACCTGTTTGTAAGAAAGAGCCAACCCATGTTTGCTTTACAATGAAACAAGGTATAAGTACCTGGATATGATGTATATATGTATATATGCCTTTATGTGAGCCCTCATCAACTAGTTTCTGTTTCCCCCTTCAAGGCCTGTATGGGAGGGGCCTCTCAGTTCTAGTACAGTGGTTGTAGTTGCTAGCATGTGTAAGTGTCTTCTCTGTTGGGAGCAATAGAGATGCTTGTTGTTGAAGGTACCAGAGTCTCCTGTGTGCTGACTATCTGGATCTCAGAGTATATATGTGGAGTTTCAATCACATATTCAGCTGTACATGTGTTAAATGTAACATAAGAATTACTCAACGAATGTATAGAGAAATATCAAATACATACTATAGACAAACTGTATATGTGTTCACTGTAATCTGGGAACAGGACTTCTGTGGGAGACCATGACCAATAAAATGAAATGAGTTTGAAAACTCTTGGGATAGAAATCAATAAGGTACCATCCTCAGCTCAGCTCAGCCCAGCCCACCCACCCACCCCGGCTCCTGGAATTTACATTGCCCACCCCATGTCTCAGGGATCAAGCTTAGGGAGATATGGCAACCACACTTCTGCCTCATTTTTAAGCTGTATCAGAGCAGTTAGAAATTTTCTATAGCAAGACAGTCAAAATACCCCACACAAGACTTACTCACAAAGCAGTCCTGTGAAGGAAAGACTCGTGCGTGGGCAACGTTTCATTCCAGTCTCGCACTAAAGAAAATGCCACCTCATGTCACATGGAAAGGCTTTTTAAAAAATCTCTCTAGAGCACTGCAGAAATCTAAAGAGAAAAGCTAATAGCCATGCGCTAAAAAGCCCCGTGCTTTCATTTTATAACACTGACACATACCTTTTACACTTCAGTTCAAAATAGATTTAAATCAGCAAAGTATTAAGAGTCTAACATTTCTTTTCTTATTTATTTATTTCATTGGATTTCTTGACCGCCCTTCCCTGCTTACGCGGGGCTCAGGGCAGTTTACAACAGGGTAATTCAATACAAATTATAAAACCAATTAAAACCACAAGCATACAATATTAAACAATCAACATTCCAAGAACAGAGGGTAAGAACAATTTAAAACATTCCAAGAACAGATGGCATGTCTAGCATTCAGATTTTTTTTGGGGGGAGGGCGGGTACCGAGCAGATGCAGGAGACCATCACTGGCCTCAGCCAAAGGCCTGGTGGAACATCTCTGCCTTGCATGCCCTGCGGAACTTTAATAGATCAGACAGGACATGGATGTGATTCGGCAGAGAGTTCCACCAGGCTGGGGCCAAGGCTGAGAAGGCTCTGGCCCTGGTCGAGGCCAGCCAATTATCTTTGGAGCCGGGAACCACCAGGAAATTCTTATCTGCTGATCTCAATGCCCTTCAGGGGACAGATTAGGAGAGGCAATCCCGAAGGTACATAGGTCTCTGACTGTTAAGGGCTCTAAAGGTAAGCACCAAAACCTTGAATCTGATCCAGTGCTCCACTGGCAACCAGTGCAGCTCATGCAGCACTGGGTGGATATGTGCCCTCCGTGGGGTCCCCGTGAGGACCCATGCAGCTGCATTTTGTACCAGTTGGCGCTTCCAAGACAGTCTCAAGGGTAGCCCTACGTAAAGTGAGTTACAATAGTCCAACCTGGAGGTGACCATTGCATGGATTACTGTGGCAGGGTCGGGGTGAGACAGATAGGGAGCTAGCTGCCTGACTTGGCGCAGTTGGAAAAAAATGCCCACCAGACAACACTGGTGATCTGGGCCTCCATAGATAAAGTGGGGTCCAAGTTCACCACCAGGCTCTTGACAATAGGTGCTGGTGTAAAAGGCACCCCATCAAGGGTTGGGAGTTGGCCCCCCAATCCTGCATTGCCCCCCTCCCCAGCCACAGAATGTCTCATTACTCACACTCACCCTCTCAGAGCCCTGACTTCCTCTAGTGGTTGTTTCCTTTCCTGTCCTGCATGTGTACACCAGCACACACAACAATATGCCTCTCAACATCAAAAATTAAACACACACCACCAACAGAAAATAACAGTTATAATGATCTTTCTTTTGGGCATAGTATTTTATTCTCCTATCCCCCTCACTCCCATTCAGTGGCATTGTCCCCTGTCAATGCAGGCAAGATCCTGAGAGAGCAAAAGAAAGCTGAACGAAGACAGATAAAAGGGTCAGTTTGCTGAGACAAAAGATGATATCATGTCGAGACAAATTACAGAGGTGCTGTGTCTAAATGTGTCAAAGCAATAAGTGCTACACAACAGCCGTATCAGCAGGGCTGCTGCTAGGTGCCTCTTGCTTACACGAGCTGCATGTAAAGCAGGAGGGTGAAATGAGAAGCGCTGTTATTCAGGTCACACAGAAGCAGCTTCCCAGCCATTTCAAAGACAGGTCGCTAGTAGGCCCCCTGCAGGACATCCCTCTCATATGCCACCATAGCTCTGAAAAAGAAGCTATTAGAAGTGACAAGTAGCCGTAAACTTGAGGGCAGAGTTCTATTCGGCCAAGGCACACAGCATTTTTTTTTAACCAGTCTGTCGATAGTTACTCATTTATTCCTGCAGGGGGGTTGAGATATGCATGAACCAAACACACCTTCAAAGAACAGCATGATTTTAAAAATTCATTCTTCTGAAGAGACTAGTGCTACCTAAAATTCTCTTCCCAAATATATCCCATCCTTATGCATTTGTGAATTCTCCCCTGCATTGCTACCAATTTCACATGCTGCAACGTTGCAGAGACATGGGACTTTTTTCACCCATTTTGCTGTTGTGATTTGGAATGTCATCTTTTAAAAAAATTTTGTTGCATATGTGAAGGAGTTCAGAGCAAAATTTAAACTTCTACAAAGAGAATCACTATAGAGGCCTTTGCCAGTGATGGGAAACTGCAAGAGTGGGGCTGGATATACCACAGAAATGCCAGGGTGGACCAACCCTCCCCCATGTAGGTTCATGTGGTGATTTACTTTCCCTCCATCACTTCCACTGCATGACCCACACAAAAAGTAAATCTGATTTTAAAAACTAGGTCAACCAGACAACGTTTTGTAGTTGTGTAGGCATGGCAAGTTGCCTACCAAAGTGTGTGTCACAAGCAAGCCATTAATATATTTCATATTTATATTCTAGATAGCTTTTCAACTATTCATAAGAGCCTAAAGCAGACAACAATACATAAACAATCCTCCCAAAAAATAAAATCCAAAGGTAAAACATAAAAAACTTGACAGCTGAAACAATGATTTTTTAAGTAGTTACAGATATAATGTAGCTGGTGCCACTCCATCCTCACTCAATTTAGCTCTAAGGCCTTCTAAATGAAAATGTTTTTAACTTGCTCTAAAAAGGTGGTTGAATGCAGAGTTCCAGAGAACAGCAAGGAGAGATAAGGAGGCCTTCCTGAATGAACAATGCAAAGTAATAGAGGAAAACAATAGAATGGGAAGGACTAAAGATCTCTTCAAGAAAATTGGAGAAATCAAGGGAGCGTTCCATGCAAAGCTGGCCATGATAAAGGACAAAAACGGTAGGGACCTAACAGAAGCAGAAGAGATTAGGAAAAGATGGCAAGAATGCACAGAAGAACTATACAAGAAAGACCTCGATGTCCTTGACAACCACGACGGTATAATCACTGACCTCGAGCCAGACATCCTGGAATGTGAAGTTAAATGGGCCTTAGAAAGCATTACTAACAACAAAGCTAGTGGAGGTGATGGTATTCCAGCTGAGCTATTCAAAGTCTTAGAAGATGATGCTGTTAAAGTTCTGCACTCCATTTGCCAGCAAATTTGGAAAACGCAACAGTGGCCACAGGATTGGAAAAGATCAGTATACATTCCAATCCCAAAGAAGGGCAATGCCAAGGAATGTTCAAACTATCGCACAATTGCACTCATATCACACGCTAGCAAGGTCATGCTCAAGATCCTACAAGCTAGGCTTCAACAGTACGTGGATAGAGAACTACCAGAAGTACAAGCTGGGTTTCGAAGAGGTAGAGGAACTAGAGATCAAATTGCCAACATTCGCTGGATTATGGAGAAAGCAAGAGAGTACCAGAAAAATATCTACTTCTGCTTCATTGACTATGCTAAAGCTTTTGACTGTGTGGATCACAACAAACTATGGCAGGTCCTTAAAGAGATGGGAGTACCAGACCACCTCACATGTCTCTTGAGAAACCTGTATAAGGGCCAAGAAGCGACAGTTAGAACCGGATATGGAACAACTGATTGGTTTCGCATAGGAAAAGGAGTACGACAAGGATGTATATTGTCACCTTGCTTATTTAATATATATGCAGAGTACATCATGCGAAATGCTGGCCTGGATGAATCACAAGCGGGAATTAAGATTGCTGGGGAAAAGATCAACAACCTCAGATATGCAGACGATACCACTCTGATGGCAGAAAGTGAAGAGGACCTCAAGAGCCTCTTGCTCAGGGTAAAAGAGGAGAGCGCAAAAGTGGGCTTGAAGCTCAACATCAAAAAAACTAAGATCATGGCATCCGGCCCCATCACTCCTTGGCAAATAGAAGGGGAAGTCGTGGAAGTAGTGACAGACTTCACGTTCCTGGGATCCCAGATCACCGCAGACTGTGACAGCAGCCATGAAATTAAAAGATTTCCTTGGGAGGAAAGTGATGGCGAACCTAAACAGCATGATAAAAAGTAGAGACATCACCCTGCCAACAAAAGTCCGCATGGTCAAAGCAATGGTATTCCCAGTAGTCATGTATGGCTGTGAGAGTTGGACTATAAGGAAGGCCGAGCGCCGAAGAATAGATTCTTTTGAACTATGGTGCTGGAGGAGACTCTTGAGAGTCCCTTGGACTGCAAGAAGAACAAATCAGTCAATCCTCAAAGAAATCAACCCTGACTGTTCCCTGGAAGGCCAGATAATGAAACTGAAGCTCAAATACTTTGGCCACCCAATGAGAAGGGAGCACTCACTGGAGAAGACCCTGATGCTGGGAAAGATTGAAGGTCAAAGAAGACGGGGACGGCAAAGGATGAGATGGTTAGACAGTGTCATCGATGCAACGAACATGAAATTGAGCCAACTTCAGAGGACGGTGGAAGACAGGAGGGCCTGGCATGATCTGGTCCATGAGGTGCGACTGAACAACAACAACAACAAAAAGGTGGTGGGGATAGCAGCACCCTCACCTCTGATTGAGGGAATCCCGATGTTTGGGTGCCCCCACTGAAAAAGTGTTCCCACATCTTCCAACCAACCTCACTTCCAATAGAGTCAGTTCCTGCAGGAAGGCAGGCACCATAATATATAGGCCTAACACTAAGCTGAACCACACAAGTTCCCCCAGCACCAGCTTCTATAGCTGGCTAGTCAAGTAAGAGCCAAAACACTTTATCTAGTTTCTGAGGATAAAGCTGATGGTACCCTCACTCGACTGCATTCGAGAAGCTAGACCCATATCATCCACTATCACCCAAGCTGACCTGGAAGATTATCTCCTACTGTAAATGATGTCCATTTAAAGGGGCACTCTGCTTTTTCTCCCTCCTCCCTTGTCACTCCTGCTGCCTGGAAGGGGGAGACAGCCTGCAGACGGGTGGCTACTTTTGCTGGTGTTCAAAGTAGTGCTTCTTTAAAGTTTAAAGGGATGTTATTTTCAATGCAAGGTAGACCTTGCTCCCAAACTCTATAACCTACAACACATTATGTTTGGTCAGAGTTTTGTGGCCAGGTCTTCACAAAGAAAATAATGGCCTTTTAAAATTTAAAGGCACATGTACCACCAAGCAAGTGTTTGCTGGGATGTACTTCCTCTTTCTCCTCAGCAAGGGGGAATGGGGGAAATAGCAAAAACAAGAATGGGGGACCCATGATACTCACGGGGGGGGGGAAGGAGCTCCACGTGGAGGAGGAGGAATCAGCCACAAGTGAGCTTTCTCCCCCGCTCCCCCCCTGCACCAATGGTGAGGCCCGGGTCCGCCAATCCTTCCCCCCCAACCCCCCCCACACCAATGGTGAGACCC
>NW_015175360.1:1663965-1678175 GCF_001447785.1 Gekko japonicus | reverse complement strand
TAGGTCTGCCAAGCCTTCTCCCACCCCCCCCCCGGCACAGGCGGAGAGGCCTGACCGGCTCCCCGCTGCCGGGGCCGCTGAGCCCCACCTCAATGGCCAGAGCATTCTCTGCACATGTGCAGAGAATGCTCTTTTACTTTTGGGGGGATTTAGGTATCCCCTGTATATTTTTTTCAACTTTTTAGATTTTTCTCCACACCTGGAGACTGCTCCAAGTGTGCAGGAAAATCTTCCTGCCCCCCAAGTGCCCCCGATGTGCAGATTTAGATATCTGCATGGAGGGGGCAACTTGGCTATTAGATATATAGATAATGATGTTGAAATTCCATAATCAAAGGAAGTACCTGAAACAATACTCCTGAAAATCTGGGCTAATGAAAAGCACATTGTTCCCACAAATGTGACATGAAATCAATATAAACATGCTTGATGTGCACACCCCTACCTAAGACAGATAGCATAACATATAAAGTGACTTGAGTGGAATACAGTCACCTGTATTCATGCATAGTTTCCTGACATTGAGGTTTACCCCCAGCACCTGGTATTTGTCTTAAATCTGCTTTTTTCCTCTCTCAACAGACACTTGAGGAACTTTAATGATCCCTGAAGATTGCTAGTGGAAATCTGAGCAGTAGATAGATTGTTTTGAAATGAATCCTGCCTCTGGAGGCAAATTTTACTGAAATGCAGTATCAAATATCATTACCTAATACAGGACAGGGCAACAATGCTCTATAGATTAAAATTTCCTCATAGGGATTATTTTGCATGCTAATTTTTCTTTTGTCCATCATAGGTATAGATCTTCCAGAGACAAGTTAAAACCACACTAACTGAAGCCCAAGTAGAATGCATTTCCCGTGCTAGGAAGGCACTACCAAATCTAAAAGGAGGCCTCCATGTTTAACAGTACAAGTCAAGGAAGCTATAAAAAGTAAAAAAGGCTGCCTCAATGAATTGAACAGGTGGGACAACAGGTTCTGGCAAAAGAAACATAAGTCAATAATTAGCTATGCAAAAAGAGACATTGGGGAGCAAGTTGCTAAATGTATCAAGACAAATAGTAAACATTTATTTTAATATATCTGAAGCAGGAAACCAGCCAGAGAAGCAGTTGGGCCTTTGGAAGACCAAGGAATAAGAGGCAATCCTAAAGGAAGATGGGGAGATGGCAGAGAAATTCAATGCATTTTTTGTATCTGTGTTCACTGTTAAAAAGGAGCTGTGGTGGCTCAAGTGGTTAAGACGCTGAACTGCAGGCTGTGGAAGGTCAGTAGTTCAGCAGTTCTAGACCCGGGTGCCGCACGATGGAGTGAGCTCCCATCTCTAGTTCCAGCTCCTGCCAACCTAGCAGTTCGGAAGCAAGAAATTGCAAGTAGATAAATAGGTACCACTTCGGTGGGAAGGTAACAGAGTTCTGTGCGCCTTGGTGTTTAGTCATGCCGGCCACATGACCACGGAAACGTCTTCGGACAGCGCTGGCTCTTCGGCTTTGAAACGGAGACGAGCACTGCAACCCTAGAGTCGGATTCGACTGGCTTTCGAGCAAGGGAACCTTTACCTTTACCTTTTTCGCTGTTAAAAGTGTGCTGCATGCACCCATGCCACAGCCACTTTTTTCAGGAAGGAAGTCTGAAGAACCAGGTCAAATTGAGATTATGAGAGATGAAATTCTAGACCTAGTGGAGAAATTAAAAACTAATAAATTTCCAGGTCCTGATAACATACACCCTAGAGTTCTTAGAAAACTCAAATGTGAAATCATCACTCTACTAACTTGTATATGTAACCTATCACTAAATTCGGGGGCTGTACCAAAAGACTGGAGAGTAACAGATGTTACACCAATTTTTAAAAAGGGGTCCAGAAGGGAACCAGGAAATTACAGGCCAGTCAGCCTAATGTCTGTCCCAGGAAAATTAGTAGAAACTATAATCAGATAGAATTGTTAGGCAAACAGAGGGACAAAGCCTGCTGAGGGAAAATCAGCATGGCTTCTGCAAAGGGAAGTCCTGTCCCACCAAACTTTTGAAGTTCTTTGAGAAGATGAGCAAGCATGTAGACAACAGTAACCCAGTAGACATTATATACTTGGACTTTCAAAAGGCTTTTAACAAGGTATCTCACCAAAAATTCCTGAGTAAATTTAGGAGTCATGGGATAAGAGGATGGGTTCTCATATGGATTAAACATTGGTTAAATGACAAGAAGCAAAGAGTAGGAATAAGCAGACAGTTCTCACAATGGAGGGAAATAAGCAGTGGGGTCCCACAAGGGTCAGTATTGGGCTGGTACTATTTAATTTGTTCATATATGATCTGGAACTAGGGGTGAGCAGGGGAGTGTCCAAGTTTGCAAATGACACAAAATTACTCAGGATGGTGAAAACCAAGAGCTCCTGCAGGCTCTCCACAAATTCGGTGAGTGGGCAACTATGTGGCAAATGAAGTTCAACGTTGGTAAGGTGATATATATTGGAACGAAAAATCTCAACTTCAAGAACTTGCTGAGTCCAAAAGGGGGAAAGATCTGGGGATCATAGTAAATAGCTCAATGGAAGTGTGAACCCAGTGTGCTGCAGTGGTGAAAAAGGCAAACTCTGTGTTATGGATTATTAGGAAAGGACTGAAAATAAAGCAGCTGTTATAGTACCCCTGCATATCTATGGTGCAGTTTCATTTGGAATACTGTGTGCTGTTCTGGTCATGATGTCTCAAAAGGGGCATTGCAGAGCTGGAAACAATACAGAAGAGGGCAACCAACATGAGGAGGGGGTTGGAGCACCTTCCCTATGAGGAAAGGCTGAAGAGTCTGGGACTTTTCAGTTTATAAAATAGACAAGGAGGGGGGGACATGACAAGGGTTTATAAAATTATGCACAAGGTGGAGAAAGGTGACAAAGAGAACCGTTTCTGATGGGCAGGATGGACAAAAGAAATAATTCTTTCCATGACAAGTGATTAAAATGTGAAATTTGGTGCCAGTGGACGGAGGGATGGCTACAGGCATAGACAGCTTTAAAGGAGAGTTAGACAGATTTGTAACATATGGATCTACTAGTGGCTACTGGCCATGGTGACTAAAAGGAACCTCCATATCCAGAGGCAGTAAACCTCTGAATACCAGTGCCTGGAGTCAACATCAGGGGAAGACCTCAACCTCTATATCCTGTTGTTGGACCCTAGAGGAACTGGTTGGCTACTGTGTGAGACACAATGCTGGATTAGATGGACCACTAGTCTGATCCAGCAGGTCTCTTATGTTCTTATAATGCCAACTAGTACAAACCATAGGTGTGTCCATTCTAAACCATGTAAACATGCTACAAGATTGGTACTTATTTTTAAGAGGCAAAGAAGATAATTAATCTGGTGGCAACCATTTGGAAGCAGGTACATTTGTACTCATCATTATACATGAATATACACTTTTTCTACATTGAAGCTGTGTCTGTGTTGAGAATTGGCATTTGGGGGGGAACAGATTATTAAATTCAGTGGAATTCATTTAAAAATAAGCAAGTTGAAGATCAACCTAAACATTGTACATGTCTTTTTGTGTATAAGATTACTAATAAATGCATAATGGCATGAAGCATTTTAAGAAACATTCCAACTATGTGTTATCATGTTTTGCATGTTCAGCGCATCAACATCTGTGTCAAGAGATTAGGCGAGAAAATTTTGACCCAGGTGGTTAAAATAACTACCTGGATCTGAGCCAATCAGATTGCTTGATTTCTCCAGCTAGTCAGAATACTAAGATAAAATTCCCAACCCATTGGAGTATTTGACTTCTGGTTAATTATAATCTTCTTCACTTGTTTTTTGTCTTATCAGGGGCATGCACTTGAATTTTTATTTACGCCTCAAACACTAGAAAAATGGTGGCAAGCCTTTAATATAATGCAAAACATTGTGTACAGACTCAGTTATTCAGAAATACCCATTAGAAACAAGGATTGCCTATCATGCACTATGATTAAAAATGGAAAACTTTATATTATGTCATAAGACTTGTGTCACAAGACACAAGTAAGATACTAAAGTAAACAAAAATACTTTATACTAAATTCAGGTACTGCCACATACTGTTGCCAGCTTATCCAACCCGACACACTCCTGTATCTAAGGGAAGCTTGACATTAGCTTATGATAGTGTTTATCTCTACATTTTGCATCTGAATCAGGGCCTCCACTCTCTTAGATTGCTGATTGGATTGGATCCTATTACAAGGAATTCTCAATGAGCAGTTGAATGAAGTTTAAGCCTGAGACCATCCTGTTTTAGAGACATCTAACCCAACATACAATTCACCATGGAAAAAGAAGTCGAGGGTAAACTCCCATTTCTAGATATCATGGTCATCCGCAAAACTAACCTTCAATTAGGTCACAAGGTCTACAGAAAACCAACTCACACGAACCGTTATTTACACAAAAACTCCAATCACCACCCTCTGCAAAAAAGAGGCATAATCAAAACATTAGTAAACCGTGCAAGATGGATATGTGAACCACACTTTCTCAATGATGAACTAAATCATCTAAATCATGCACTTCAACCAAATGGCTACTCCAAGAATGAAATCAGAAGAGCAATTAAACCAAAGGTAAAACAAACAACTGAGGAGAAACAGCCTCCCACAGGAAACGTGTTTTTGCCATATATCAAAGCAATCACTGATCAGATGGGGAAACGTATGAAAAAACACAACCTACAAACAGTATTCAGACCCACCAGAAAAATACAACAGATGCTACAATCGGCAAACGACAGAAGAGATCCCCTCACTTCTGCAGGAGTATACCGCATGCCATGCAATTGTGGACAAGTTTACATCGGGACCACACAGTGTAGCAGTCAGACAAGAATAAAAGAACATGAAAGACACTGCAGACTTGGCCAACCTGAAAAATCAGCAGTGGCTGAACATAGCCTAACTCAAAGAGGTCACAGTATTTTGTTCCAAGACACTGAAAGGCTGGACAGCACTCCCAATTACCATGTCAGATTACACAGGGAAGCCATTGAAATTCATAAACACAATTTCAACAGGAAAGAAGAGAGTTTAAAAATAAATAGGGCATGGTTTCCTGTCCAGAAAAACACAAAAGACTCTAGATCTGACAATAGCACTACAGATAAGATTAGAATTTCAACAGCCAATCAACACACAAAAGAACCTCCTCAGGAAACCTGCTCAGGAAACAATTCATATACAAATGAACCTCCTCAGGAAAGCTCCTCCATTAGCATGTTCATAGCCTGGGGAACTCCTACAAGATAATGACTCAGCCCTACCCCACCTTCTGGAGTAGATATAAATTACCTGCCTACCATTTTCTTCTCACTTCACAGAGAGTACTCCATCTTTCTGTGTTATACCTCTAAGGATGCCAGTCAAAGTTACTGGCGAAACGTCAGGTTCTACAATGCCAAGACCATGGCTATACAACCCGGAAAATCTACAGCAACTAATGAACTCCAGCTGTGAAAGCATTCAACAACATAGTTCTGTAAGTGTCAGGAATACTTCTCAGAATACAAAAGTGAGCATTCCACATTGATCATGATACATACAGAATAACCTCTAACTGCAAGGAATGGACATCTCTACCCTGCTCGAAGTCTGTATCCCCATCAATCCCAGGAGGAAATGAGTAAAGCAGGGGAGGGGTGGAATTCTCCATTTTTACTTTGTGATTCTGCTCTACTGACATTGACAAATATTGATGAGAGATCTTCTCCTAGAACTGCTAGAAACTCCTAGAAATTAAGGATCAAACTCTAAACAAGATGAACTGCAAGAATGTATTCACTCTAATTGTTACCCAGTTGCTGAATAAGAAAATGTTCTTTCATGATACATCATTTATCTATTGCAGAATAGAACCATAAGTGTTGGGTAGGTCTCTACATGACTCTAGACTTCAGTCAACACTGTATGTGTTTGTTCTAATGAAATGGAATGGAATGACTTAAAAGCTTAGGATAGTATCAATGTTAGCTTGATTATTTTTGACAATTAGTATTTTTCTCTTACAACATTCATTTGTAGGTCATCTTGTGGTGAGATCCATATGGTCCAGCATATATCCAGTTATAACCTAATTCAACAAAAGTCAACAATTAAACTACCTCAACTCATTCCCATGCTCTTCCAAGGCTTTGCAGAACTTTGACAAGTCAATTCCACACAGTCCTTACTACGAAAGAAACATACCTTAGCATAAGGAAATGGTTGCCTGGATCCCACCCTCCTTAACAGTGCAGACTAAACCTACTAGAAACTTATTTTAAATCCCCCAAACTTCTCTCTCTGATGTAAAGGTTGGAAACATTATCAAATTTATCTTATTCCCTCTTAAAATTCTGGATCATGTTTTGTTGAGCAGGACTTCCAAATTCTGCTATAGGCAAAATTCTTGGGCCATCATATGATGCAAAAGAAGTCCTGAAAACTTTTATTTCTTTTACCAGATTTAGAAGCATCCCATAGAATTCCAACGAACATTTGGCAATTTTTTCCTTCTCTTCATAATCTAGTTTGCTGGCTATTGTTTTGGTTGCTATTGTTGTTAATCTTCTGATTAAATATATTTATTTCATATTTTTATAGTTTTATATGCTTGTATTATATCTTCAGAAATGGTAATTTCTCCAATTGCTTACCATTTCAGTGCTTTACAACTGCTAGTTTTATTGTTTTTGATTGACTTTTTGTCAATGTTTGTCTAATTTTATCTTTGAGCACCACCTAAAGAGCATTATAACTATGAAGGAGAATACAAATAAATAAATAGAGGATGGATCTCTCTGTCAAAAGAAATGGGACTCCTGTAGAATAAAAGTAAATAACCCTCTGTCAATTCTTTGCCTGTAATCAAAGGGAGACTATACATTTCCCTGGGTAACTGAGCAGCCTGATTGACTGCAACATGAATTTTCAACCAAGCAACAGAACAGCAAGATTTTCAATCAGATGCCTCCGTAGTACATCATTTAATTTGAAAATTATTGAAAATAAATTTGTGTAATTATCCACAGTCTCTTATATTTCTGACAGTTACAAGGACTGTAGGCCACCTGGGGAGTGCTGGGAATGTGAAAAGTATTCAGGTAATCTGCAAAGTTATAATGCAAACAAATTACACCTGTAACTATCGATAGTCTTCATCATACCACTCATACAAATCCTACTGCTCCAGGAAGAATATGTTGACCTGTTGTTTACTCATTACAATGAAAATTTTATTTCCAGACCTCCAATAGCATCAAAGTTCATCCGAAATGAAGTCTTCAGCTTGCAGTGGTTTCATCATCTGCTTCATAATATGCATACACATGCTCCACATGCATACAAATGACTGACCATCATGAACAATCCTCCAACATTTGCTTAGCATTTGGGAAGAGCTACTGTTATGGAACCCTAGTTTATGTGAATGGTTAGATAAACACCACCACTAAGCAGCTAGAACCTTTCAATGGCCTCAGGTCAGCAGTAGTCATGTCCCAGGTTTAATCATTGATTTATATCAAAAAGTCAATTAAAAAAAATCCAGTGTTTTCCTTGTTCTTTGTTAAGTCTTAAAAGGAGGCAAAACTTACATTATCCAAAGAACTGATTGGATGTGTCTTCAGTTTGGCTCAAGTTACATTAATGCCCTAGCTATTAATGTATTGATTAATTTTGCTGCTTGTCCCGAGTATCATGGTATATACATAATGAGGAAGAATTCCTGTTCACAAGAATTTTTTTCCCTTTGCTGGCTCCATCATGTGGAAGCTCTTAAATAGAGCAGGAGCATGTTGTATTGTACCCAAAGGGAAATATCCTTCTGGAAACAGCCTTCTGTGGAACTAAGCAGATTTTTCCTTCCTCTGCTTCTGATTCGTGGGGAACAATAAGCAGATAACATGGTGCGGTTTCATTTATCTCCGTCCATTCCCCACCACCACCATTTCCATTCTGCTTTCTTTCCCTCCTTCTCCAAAGACAAAATAGGACATGTCCTCCCATTCAGGCAAACTTTTTTAAAAGCCAGAAACAGCATAAGAAGGAATCAGTAACTATAAAGGACTAGGGGATTCCCTGATCCAAAATATGTCTCTGTGGGCTTGGTTCCCCCCTCCCTTTCCATTTCTTTTTGGAGAGGGAGGGAGGGGTTGGGTCTGCCTTTCTCTTCATCTCATACAAAGCAGCTAGTTAGTTCAATGAGTTAAGGATTGTGCTCATCATATAAGGGTTTGAGTTCAAGCCCTGTGGTGAGCAGGTACATTTGGGGGGGGGGAGTCTTTTAAATCAGGGATGAGTGTATTGTTAAACTTTGATCACTGGTGAAAAATATTTACTTAACTGCCAGGTGTGCTTGTGTGCATTCTTAGGGCATCAGTGTGACTTCCTCCTTTCCTTTTCTCTTAAAGGTATAGTGTCATGTTTTCTGTGTTCTCATTCCCCATCAGAGGAAAACACCAGCAATGTTCAACTAGGATCCTCCTCAGCTCTCCCCTCCCTTGTTAATAGTTTTCTTGATTTTTTTTAATGCTCTACATGCACGGCGGGGCCCGTACTCATTGCCATCTCCCTGCTGCCTCCCAAAGCCATGGGTGGGTGTCCTGCCAAGATCTCCTGTGCAGCCAGGGGACTGTGTGCTGACGACACCCCGATAACTGAAGCATGGGGGGGGCAGTTTTTTCCTGCTTCTCCTTCTTCCTTGTGGTCTCAGCTTTCTGGTGGCAGCCTCCCCAACTTGGAATGTTTCCATCTCCAACTAGACAGTGCCTCCCGCACCCCACACCCCCCCCCCCCCCCCCGTGATCTTCCAGTAAAACTGGTCTCTTGTTGTGTCCTATAATAATTAGGCAAAAAATGTGGGGTTTGCTTGTAGATGCAGAATGTATACAGAATATACAAATAAATAAATTGGAGGGGGGGAACAGTGCAGAGGGAATGCATGCAACAGTGAAGTCAACCCTTAAGGCTTTCTTCACTGCAACCAACCAGGTTATGCAGGTTTTCCAGTTCCCAGCAATACTCACAGGAGACTGCTGGGGGAAGGAAAAGGTAAGAAAGCCTTACTTTAACCAACACATTTTGCTGGTGATACATAGGATCCAACTCATGTAATATAAAATGCTTAGTTTAAAATAAAAGCCAACTACCACTTTTTGCCAATAGCATACATCACCGAATTTTGTTCAGTTTTATTGGACTCTTCCCCCAAATCCCCATATTCATCACACCAAGCTTCTCTGAGCATTCTACATTATCTGCCTTTTCCTCTACCTACCCCTTTCTAGGTTCCTGCTTCTCAGGCCACTGCCTCTTTAGGCTTCCTTCAGCCTCCCAACTTCATGGATCCCTGTTCTTTTGCTTTGCCGTTTCACAAATCACTTCCATTCAATTTCTTAATCCTAATCCTCAGTGCTTACCCAGTACTTCAGTTTCTGTTCCCCATTCAGCATGCACACACATACAACTCATTTCTGCCAATTGCTAAAAATTTCTCATGTCCTGAACATTCTTCTTCAGGACAAGGGGAACTCTCCCTTTTCTCTCAAAAGGTGACTTTTTTCTCAATATTCAATATTCAGGGCATTCTCCCTGGTGGCACTGACTTACTGGAATGAGCTCCCGGGTGAGGTCAGGGCCCTATGGGACCTTCAGCAGTTCCGCAGGGCTGTGAAAATGGAGCTTTTCTGGCAGGCATTCCAGTAGGAGCGGCACCCATTGACGGAGCCTGTGCCAATCTGCCAGTTGAAGCTATTTAAAGTGGTTGCACTGTGGAATGTGTTTAGATGCACTTTATTATATCATGCCGCCAATGACATATTAATGGTTTTAAATTGATTATGTGTTTTATATTGAAATGTATATTGTTTTAGTGGCTTTATGTAAGCTGCCCTGAACCACTATGACGGGGAAGGCGGGGTAGAAGATAAACTAATAAATAAATAAATAAATTCTATTACAGAGATCTTTATTTGTCTGGTCAGAATGCTTGTGATCATTTTAATGAGATCACAGCAGATCATCTGATGGGTTTCAGTTTATTTTGAGTTGTCATGTTGTCCTAACCATATGGAAACTGAACGTTTACAGTGCTGACCAACAAACTCCATGAGCAATTCAGTGGATATGGCATTCCTCTTAGCTTTTGGTCTCAGCTATATGTGCCATTGTTTCTATGTTGCTAAACATATGCTGCAATTTTCTCTATATAGAAATGACAACTTCTGTTCTGAATTTTGAATGTACATACAGCAGTTGTATTTTCCCTGTAGATTAAGACTGACTGTAGATGTGAATAGATTCATAATTTGTTTATACTGTGTAGGTTCCTGGGAAATTTAAATCCAATGCTGACTCCCCTCTAATTTTCCTATAAATAAATACAATAAACAGCAGGTATAGGCTGTGTTGGTCTATGAAAGCTACCATCAGGATAGCCGTTTCAGGATGAACCTGTGCACTTTACCTGGAAAAAAATGAGTCAACGTGCATGGGCTTATTAAGAAGTCTGCAGGGAAGAAAGTGATGCACCCTACCGCAGTGGGAGACTCATGTAAATCTACCTTGCAAGTGTTTGGGCAAAGAAAACAAACACAGAATCAGAAAAATTAACCAGGCCTTTGGTTCCTCCACCTCCTCAACATGCATAAAATAAGCTTGGCAGCAGAGAAACTCCTACAGCCATCATCCACACAGCAGCTAATCTGGCTGTCACTTATTTCTGAGCTAAAATTGCTTTGACGTTAGTATAAGATCCAGTTCCCTCTCATATTCTCACACAGCAAAAAAGATGCATAGCAAAAAGAACTGTAAGGTATGCATTAAAAGTGCCTCTTATGTTAACTGGATGGATTTATTACAAATACAAAAAATGCTTGAACTACTTGAGGTGCAGAACAAAACTGCCCTGCAAAAGGCTAACAAGCATCAGTGACTGAACCTGAAGAGCAAATACATCCCAAGCAGTCAAAAATGAAGACAGGGCAGGTGAAGATGGTGCTTAGCAAACAACAAAGGGAAAACAGGTGAGCGCACTCTAAACAATAGCCCAGCTGAATCAGAAAGGATATCACTCATTTTCACAGCTGTGCGGACCAGAAAGAAGATCATGTGGGACAATGAAAGCAAAGTGATTTCCTTTAAAAGATGAAAGCAATCACAGAAAACAAGATGCTTCCATTTAGTCAGAAAGAGCAGGCTCTACAACGACATTTCACAACTGTACAATAACTTAGAACACTCTTAGAAACAAAGACTAAGACTGAAAGAAATTGTCCTCTAACATATGGCTGATGGACTGAGAGTTTCTGGTAGACTGAGTTAATTTTGTTGGACTATATCTTTTATGTAGATTAGCCACAGTAACAGAGCCACAGCATACAAACTTTTGAATTCTCTAGACCTTTTCATCAGGCGGGATGTTCAAAGAAAAAAAAGGGTGGGAAGATTTTGGATCTTTTAAAACTTATACATGGTGTTGGGGTATTTTGGTTGGTCTTAATAAAAGATACCACATGGGTTTGGGGTTTTATTCGTTGTGGGCCATTGTGGCAGCCTACTCTTTTTAGTGAGTTGGTTGTCTTAATTTGAATTTTAATTGTTTCACTTGTTCTTATGTTGTATGAACTATCTTGAAGAAGTTTCTCCGCATAAACTGTCTAAATAAGTAAACAATTTACTCATTTAAATGCATACATTAATTGAATTTAAATTTGATGTGCATAAACTCATACACACTCAAAACTTCTCCACTGTATTTGTGGATCTAGCTAACCACCCTACTCTATGCCAAATTTAGCCTCAAGAGTAATCCTCTTGCAGTATAAGGTTTATGACTACATATTCCCCTGTACTTCTGTGCTTTTTGCTGTCTTTCTGTTTTATGTGCATATTTGGCTTTGGATCAGGAAAGCCAATTAAATGACCTGTGAAATGAAAGAATCATTCTAAGAAAGCTGGATCAGCATCGTAACTTTTTTGCACGCCGTGTTATATATTTCAGAATGACAAACACATGATATATTTTGCCCCAAAATATATATCAGTACATACATAATTTAATTAAAATATAGTATTTATGGATTTACTATTGATGACTGTCTGCTTTAAACAGACATGGAGCACACTATGGTTGTGGTTCTTTGGGCTATAAAAGCTGAGGGCAATTCCATATCTAGTGATGACTTGCATACATGAAAATAGTCACTACTGACCCAAAACTAGAGACAAATCTTCCGTGCCACCTGAAACTATAAGAGTTTCTTGGAATCCCCCCCAAATTGTTGGAACAGGAATAACACACAAATGGTACAAGAAATGGAAGATACTGCCTATGCTTATGACTGGTCTAAGGACTGTAGAAATAAATTGAACTTGAACTTGAACTACTGCCTATGCTCTGAGCTATCCAAGAAATGTCATTTGGCCATGGGAAAAATAATTGGATTTATGGCTAGAATGCTCAAAAAACACAGCTCCTGTTCAGTTTTTGTTCATATGCCATCTATATGGGCATTTGACAAATATGTATATTGGAACTTAATAGAGTACCCCTTCAGCTCCTCTCTCAAATCCTGCTGGAAGCCACATGTATGGCGAGTCATACATGTATGTATGTATGTATGTATGTATGTAGAAATAACCCACTAAGAGATCAAGTTCCTCTATTACTATAATGGAATGACTCCTAACATCAGGAGTATGAGTTTCCTTATTGGAACCAGTATCTTGGTAGTTAAGCTAATCAGTTTGGACCACTACATTGTGATTTCCATTGTCATGACCAATCATCATTATGTTGGATAGAAATGGATGGAAAAGCTAATGCTCTGTTAACTAGGAAACTTGGAAATCGGCCTCTGATTAGTAGATATTGTATACATATACAAACAGGGGATGTCTGTTACTGCACTGGCTAGTTTATTCATTTAAAGACCCAGATAGCACCTGAATTTCACATGTTGCTGCAATGCATGTTTGACGTTACTTCAGAACAGATTGTCACTTTCTTTCAAGAACAATCTGCAGGTGTAAGTGAGGGAGGCTTGCCTCATTGTTTCAGAATAATAATTACAATTTGTCAGGAAGATTTGGGTCGTGGTGACCCAATACAAGGGTTGTGAAAAGATGATGTTTAGGTAACCTCATCTATGAAACAACTCCATGTACTAGTGGGTGCAGCAATTGTCATCCTGCCCTGTTTCAAAATATGTTTGATTATCCATCAGGAGCACCTACTACTTAGTTGGCAAGGCAGGGCCCTAGAGAGCAAAGAATGTTGGTCTCCCTAGAAACCTTGCAATGGACATGGCCCAACACTAGTGCCAGGGTAGCTGGCAGTTTCTTGGTTCTACGCTGCCAGCAATGTCCTAGGACTTCCAGATGACCAGGCCCTGTTTCTGGAACTACCAGGATAAAAGCCAATGGAGGTAGCCAAAAATCTCTGCATAATGGAAGATCTCAGAAGGAAATGACTTTATTTCATCCAGAAAACTCCCCTACAGCAGGGAACTCCCTGGCCTATTATGCATGGGTGTTTCCCTTCACTTCCACCGTGCATGTCGGTCAGGTTTTCTTTGTCATTCTGCATTGATTTTCCTCCATTCATCACTCAGTTGCTTTCTGGTCACTGTTTCTCCGGGTATTCTGAGAGTGCTTTTGTGCCAATTTTTCCCTTGTTTCACTTCCAAGCTGAAGGTAATTTAAAAACATATAGATTGCCTTGTATTCCCCCCTACCATTTTGCCACCTCTCTAAGGTCACTCCCCACCTAAAATGAGGTCGTTCCACCCACTCTGCACCTTCCACCATCTTCCCCCATCATTGGTATACAAGCTCCATTTCCCCCTCATTTTAAAATTTTTAATTTTTTAAATAAGCGGCCTGAGTCTAGTGATATGTGGCTATTGCTAGTCTCAGATCACTGAGAAGAAATTTAAATGATGTGGGGAAGTTTAAAAAGAACTGCATGAGGTTTAGTTCTCTGCTGGTATTGAATTGAAAGGAGGATCAGTGAGGAGGCAAATGACAACATCCCTAGTGCAAAAAAAAAAGAAAAGGATTTTTGCATGCAAACAAAATAAAAGGGGGGATCATCAGCATGGAATGAAATTGACATGAGATGTAAAGAGAGAGAGAAACACTGGGATGGACAGCCTAAAGCTTTGAAAATATTTTTCCCTTTAATGCT
>NW_015175360.1:1658631-1663934 GCF_001447785.1 Gekko japonicus | reverse complement strand
AATTTCATGGCTGCTGTCACAGTCTGCGGTGATCTGGGATCCCAGGAACATGAAGAATCAAATTAGAGAATCACAAAAAGAATATCATGCAAATTTGCAAGGAAGGGCAGGAAATACCCCCCCTCCCATTTTTTTTTCAATTAAGGGCATAAGGCTAGAAAAGCTTTCCCAAGCTTCTGCCAGAGGACTCCCCCCCCATACAAATTGCAGCCCTGTGCAAAGTGTGGTGGAGTTGCAGCTGACTTTGCACAGGCACACACACAATGTTGTCAATGATCACAGCTTGCACTGCCAGTGTCAGTAGGTTCTACTGTGCATTTTGTACAATCAACATGTTCCCCTCATTATGAGATCATGTGACTCTTTCTCCCATTTTTCACAGTGGCTGATAACACAGCAGAGAATCCCCTGGCACTCTGCAGTGTTGAAAATGGGAATTCACAGCTGCTTGTCAGACTAAAAAAAAAAAGTCTTGTCAATTTCAACATTGGTTCCTCCCTCCCCCCCAGCCTGTGTTCATTTATGTTCCCTTTCATTCAATCAACTGATGCTAAAATGCATGTGCAAAATCTGAACCACAAGGATTTAAATGGAAGGCACTTGCTGGACCTTACTGTGCAGCTGCGATAGTTAGATTGTATCAATTTTAAAGACACTTTGTACACCACTCCCCACACATCACAAGTGATGTTCCTCCCCGATTTTAAAAAGTGATTTTTTTAAAAAAATTGTAGCTGCAGAATAAATACACCGGAGGAAAAAGAATGGTGCGTAAAACAGGCACAGAATCTGAAATCAAGATTAAAGGCTTCCTGCTCTGAAAATCTGCAGTAAGATGTGCATAAGTAATGGGGCTAAATCTCTCTCTCTTATATACGACAGAGACAGACAAAGTAAAGACAACAAATTTTCTTTAAATGTTTTTTTCTTTCTTGCAGTTCAAAAAATATATGCCATATGCGTATGTACATATCTATATAGCCCTCTCTTATACCACATTAAAGGAATATATGTAACAAAAAAGTAGCTCAAATGTTTGATTATGATAAAAATAAATCACTACATAATGGATGGAAATGTTTCAGGATCCGAAACTCGCAAGCCCTTCTCTAACACTTCAGATGCTCACGTCTGAATTGTAATTTTTTTTTTTGTTCATTATAGTGGAAATCAACTTTACAGAGAGCGACAGCCTCTGCTGCGTCCCTCCTGCAATGTGTCTGCAAAAGTGGCAGTCTTCCCATGTGTTTTCAGTTTTGTAAGTGGAGCATAGCAGGTGGCTGGTAACTCTGAATGCCATGGACTGCAATATCCACTGTCACTTGCACATGCTATGAGCCTGGTTAGCACTTAATTCTTCTGGAGACCCAGGCGTGAATAAAAATAAGTTGAAATCAGATAGATTTGATGGTACTATAATAGGCACTATAAAGAACTTCTGCTATGCAGCTTGTCATATTTCTTCCGCAGCCTAAGAGCAGTTCTGGCTCCTCTGAATAATTTGAATATTTACTTCTACTTTTGTCTTGAAGAGAAAAGGTAAAGCAACTAGAAAATTTCACAGCAATGCCAGCAAATTCACCTTTACAAATGGTCAGTTGCTGTCTAATATTTTACTGTTAATTTTAGAATTCCTGGAAATAAACAACCACCCTCCTCCAAGCAGAATTCCTCTCCAAATGGATCAAAAGGTGGACCTAGTGACTGCTGATGATTTACAAGGATGAATAATGATTGAGGGGTTGGCTATTCTGTGTTGATTTGTTTCATTGATAGGTTGGGTCATAAATCTCACAGAAAAGATGTCTCCTCCTTCCCTCTGCAGCTCTCTGTTTACCTCTGCTGACCCTTCCGTACACAGCAGGATCTGCAACTCAAGGAGGAATCTGCAGCAATCACTCTCTCCCCTCTTGAGTTTATTTTAAAAATTGATACGCTGCCTTTCCAGAGAGCTACCTGAGACCTCTTTCTGTGAACAGTGCAAGAAATTGCACAAATATGTGTTTGTATGTGGGAGAGAGAGAAAGATATAAATCTGCTGATTCGCCCTTATTGTTCCAACCTCTCCTGCCTGCACGTATCCTATTTTATTTCTGACCGACCCTGACCCCCCCCCCCGCATTATTTCAGGAGGCATAAGGGGCTGCAGAGGGAAGGGGGGAACTCTCTTCCATGACCTAGTTCTATTAAGGCATCATAGGCTCCAACACTATTTTCACAAATCTGAAATATCAAACACCCGCCAATACTAACAACCAAGGAATACCTCCCACAATTCTAGTTTACAACATTGAAGTCTCCTCTTTTATTCATATGCAAAATAAAGTGCAGGAAGGATAAAGACATATGACTTAACCCACAAATGTTCAGGCTCTCCCAAAACCGCCACAAATAAATGAAAACAGAAAACTGGGACTCAGGAGCTAAGCGCCAACCAAACATGATGCTGAAAGCATTGCACCAAGGAGATAGACATATGAACTCTTCAGTTCCCTATTCCAGAGGAAGGTGAATAGCATACACACTTCCAAACAAATTAGATTACAAAAACAGGCAATGTGCATCTGCCCTCATTTTATGCAGTGCAAAATAATTATATATGTATAAGCTGTTATACGTTGATTCCAATTGATGGCAGAATAATTTATAATGAACTGAATGATTTATAATAATCTGATGCTTCTTAGCAACAAGTTTTCCCATTGTTACTTCACTTAAACAGTTAGGGGTTTTTTAGGAAGAGCTGTAGCCATTTTCAGTATTTCTTCTAAAGATAAATTTAGCCTTGCAACCTCTGAACATAAATGTTTTTGTGAGTTTGAAGAGGAGTATAAAAACAAATTGTTCTCATAGTGTTTCCTCAGAATTCTCCTTTTAATGTTTATATGCTGAAAATTCTTCAGAAATTCCCTGGGTGATCAAATAGTCTCAAAATGTCTTTATTTGGCATTCCGTCATGTTTGACTCCATGAATTAAGTTAGTTGAGATGTTTTGGTAGTTGATATGCAGTGATCTTTAGCATTTTATAGTACTGATAGCCTGCAAAACTCTACCACAGCAAGTTCTCTAACTTCCCATCTGCAGAACACTTTCCTCATGAACATCTGCATGTGATTTTCTGTATGCCTGCCAAGCAACCATGGTGTTATGCAAAGAATTCTGGGTAGTGTTCTGAAGCACACACAGCTCACACACGAAATCATAAACTTCATTACTGCCCACTGTAAATTGGAAGTGTGAACTGAAACATACTCAACTTTCATCTGTGGCTACTCACTGCAGAAAAACAGTAGTTATGATCAAAGTACTTCTCAGCTATTTCTTCTCCACAATAACCCTCTAAAGAACCTAGAATTGCCTAAGATTGCCATTTCAAACTCACTAAAATGTTTATATTCAGTAATACTTGATGACTGTTATGCACCTCTATTTAACATTAGATAATATTGGGTGATTTTATATTGTGGTATTTCTGAGAGTTTCAAAAATTCTCATTCTAAAATTTGAACCGCATAATCAGATAAGTCAGCAAATGTTGTACTTTTACAAGTGTTTCTTGCAACTCTTCAACATACCAATTTCTCATTGAGTTTGCCTAATGCTTTTAGGATGCAATTAGAGGGCACAATCTATTTCTGTACAACATACCAATTTCTCATTGAGTTTGCATAATGCAATTAGAGGGCACAATCTATTTCTGCATAGGCACAGCCTATACATGGTAGGATCAGTACAGGCCTATTTGTTCCTCTCTTCCAATTGAAATGACATACATGAAAGCATTATGTGGTGTGGACCATTCCCATAAATAGAAGGACTATGTCAGTTTTTCAGTTCTCTTTACAGTTCTTCCTTCCACCTAGATGCAAGCGTTCTAGTTAACTTGCTTTCCCAATATTTTTTTTCTCTCATAGAAGAGAGGGAAAAAATAGAAAAAAATATGTGTTTACTGCTTGGTAAAACACCACATTAGGCATACAGTCTCACACGAAGTCACCTCACACGGTAAGAAGAATTTTACCAGGCTGCACATCACCTAAGAGAAATCCAAGGAAACAGGAGCAATAAAATTTTCTTTACTCCCTGGGCAGACGCCCAGCTCTCCATTTGGTTTTATGCCCCACTACAGTCAGTTACAGCGTGATAAATGGGTCATCTGTTTTTTCCACAGACGAAGATTCTCCAGTATTAAAAAAAATACTAGAAACAATGCCAGTTATTTTCTGATGGAACCTGTTTCTGTGTGTGTGTCACACAGGGAAATGGAAACATAAAGTTCAGATGGAGCTAATTGACCTGCCATGCTTAGAAGAACTGACAAAAGAACTCTGCACTGCTGTAACTTTCTTTTCAGAAAAACTCAAATACATGGACTTCTACAACAGGCATGATATCATGTTTGGCATGATATGCATCTGTGAACTAACCACCTTAACTACTGAAAGACTAACCTGAACTCTCAGTCTATAGGGCTTTTTCTTTTTTGTTATTTTTCTGGCACACTACACCAAACCTGGTCCACAACAACTTTCAAACATTAAAATATCAAATGCGGCTTCCGGTCGAGCTAAGATGGAGGACTGAAGCACTTTCGCGATTGTGCGGAGTGGGCGACGGCCGCTTTTGACAGTTTGGGCAGTATTTAGCCCAACGCATCGCTCCCCAGCGAGGGGGGGGGACAAGCAGGCAGCAGTGCCTAAGAGGGAGTGTGAGGTTGGCGTGGTTTAGCTTCGGAAGAAGCTGAATCAGGCTTTGATCTCCTCCCCCGAAGAGGGCAAGTGCCAAGCAACTCTCCAGCGGCCGATCGAGCCGGAATACCGGCTTAAGCTCTTCACCAGCCGACCTCTTGAAGATGGGCAACAACAGTAAGTGAAAAGAAGCAATGCGAAACCCGATTTGATCGTGCTAGATAACAATAAACGTGCCGCTTACCTGAACTGTGATAAGACATAAACTGAAACAAGCGGTTGAGCGGGAAAAGATTAAACATTCCCAGAAATCCGATTCCGGCAAAGAAAATCCCCCCGGCGGCGGATCGAGCCGGAATACCGGCATAAGCTCTTCACCAGCCGATCTCTTGAAGAAGGACAACAACAGTGAGTGAAAAGAAGCAATGCGAAACCCGTTTTGAACGTGCTAGATAACAATAAACGTACCGCTTACCTGAACGTTGATTTTAACAAATTTGAAATAAGCGGTTGGGCGGATAAGGAATAAATATTCCCAGAAATCTGATTCCGGTAGAGAAAAAAGCTGATTGAAGGCTATAAAACAGCAAAAAACTATATTGTTTAACATTCCT